>NW_027287450.1:377500-885000 GCF_022747635.1 Hetaerina americana | reverse complement strand
CCCACGCCCGCAACCAATATCTCCATCTGCCTAGGTAAAGTCTCATCTTTCACTCCGTTCGCCGTGCACATCCATAGTGGTGCAATGCGATCTTTTAGCACGGGTTAAATAAGTTCCCTCCAACTTTTTAGTTCACCCAGGTATGGGCGAAAGAAAATGCTATAAAATGATCGTTTCTCTAAGGGTCATTTTTCTGGAGGGCATATGAGAGTTGGCATTGGTCAACATTTTCCGTTCCCACTCGTGATCCAGTGCGTCGAAATTCTATTGGATGCGACAAAAACACTGCATCACTCAACTAATCACGTCTGAAGCTCTGAGGTTATTTCCTCCTTTCCCATTTCATGCGAGGCACATTTCATATAATTCCAAGCGTTGAAGAACTGCGCTCACCGTACTCCACGGAGTCCTAATGAGGGATTTACTTCCTTGATTGATCGCGGGCAGTCGAAAGGTTTTACGCACCACGTGTAAATTCAGGAGTAGAACAAACAGTTTTTTGCCATGGAATGCATGCATCGCTGTTCACGTTTAAAGCAGAAGGTATATCCCAAACCAATTCTTACCAAGAGGGTCGAGCTTAAAATCGAATATTACAGTTTTATCCCCTTCTTCCATTTATTAATCGCTCTTTAGTCGTTTGCAGTCTTTTGTTTTCCTCGTGGCTCATCACCCTCCCTCCCTTTTCATTCCAGGCGCAGTTTTAGGTTTTGTGCAGTCCATAGGGGCATGGGGAGCCCTGGCATCCACATACGTGATAAGGGAAGGCCTATACGGATCGGTGAGTGGTCGTCGGGTATGACAAAAATTGAAAGCGCGAGTGTTATGGGAGAACTGGTGGGATGAATCTCCCGTGAATTTTGTTTTTTTTTAACTTGAACGCCCACTCATTATTATGGCATAAGAGTATTTATTCTTATCTCCATTCTCACGTGCTCGTATTATTTTATTTCCTCTTCATATTCCCCATACATTGTTTTCCTTAAAAACATTACCGCTACATTAAGAATAACTGATCGTAGTACTTTTTCACTTGAAATTTTTTTTAATTTTACGACCGGATTTCGATGTATGACATCGTCATCAGGAGATCAGGTGAGGGTGTAATACATCGAAACCCGGCCGTAAAATAAAAACTTTTATCAAGTGGAAAAGTTCTACGATCAGTTATTCATTATGTTCGACTTCCACCACATCACGCCTGAAGCTACTCAATTTGCTCTACATTAAGCTTGGTTTTCAAAGGCTTTTGTTATTTCCAATGAAAAAAAGAAGTGGTAAATTTCAATTCCGAGCGGGGTGCCACGGAAGAAACGTGACGGTCTTTTGCCGGTGTTTGATCGCCACGTAAACGCCAATCTCCCCGCCTTCAAAACCATTTCAATTCAATAGGCACATAGACCACGTTCACCAGGTTCGCCGGGCGATCGGCGAGCTCATTTTCCCTCCGCGGTATTGCGTCACGTGCTTGCCCTCTATGATAGAATGGAAATTTGAATCTCCCCTATTCCCTCCGCCGTCGACTCGGCACTACGACGGTGAATGGCGTCACGTGGGAGCGCAGGGCACACGCACGCACGTGTGCCGACGCCAGTGGTCATATCCTCGATATCTCAAGCGGAGGACGGGATGGACGGATGAATGTTGTTCCAGGAAACCCCTAAAAACGAACGCTTGGGGCGGTGGTGCGTGGGCCCTGGAAAGGAAATGTACTCACCTGTCCGTTGGGCTCTGTGTGATTTTGGAGGAGGTAGGATTGGGCGGGGGGGGTGAAGTGGTCAGCCGAATGATGGTATCGGGATGGGGCGTTGGACGGATGAGGGTGTGGGACGTTGGGGGAGGGATGAGGGTGGGGTGGGTGTTCGCAGAGGCAATGGGAGAGGTGAAGTGTGGGGGTTGTGTGTGGTCGGGAGGGGGGGGCGATGTGAGGAGGGAAAAAAGTTATTGATTGCTCCTATTGACGCCAACTCCTTTTTTCAGGGAATCGTGCTATTTTTAGGGGGGGGGGAATGCAGATGTGGTTGGGATAGAAGATACGAGGGGGGAGTCAATCAAAAGAGATTGTTGGCTATCTAGAACGGGCGAACCGTGTCAAAAAGGAAGGGGAAAGTTCACGGTCGCGGAGGGAGGGATGTGCGCGGACTCCGGAGAGGCGCTCGCTAATTGCGATACACCTGTCTAGCTTCTTCCTCTGCACCCCACTCATCACTTTCCCCGAAAAATTCACGAAGCTATGAAGAGTCATCGGTCAACTTCGATGAGACGTTGCAAAGACTAAGAATGACGAATGGAACGAAAGTCCACGCGAATATTTGGAGCAACAGCTCGGGATGGCTTTGGGGTGCCTTAGAGCTTAGAATTAGGTGTTTGCAAGGAAGGTGGAAAGCCGCAATCTGCAGGAGTCGCATAATATTTGGAGCAACAGCTCGGGATTGCTTTGAGGTGCCTTAGAACCTAGAATGAGGCTCTAAGGCACCTGGTGCCCATCTCCCATATTTTATCCCGTTAGTCGAGTCGACCGATGTAATTTGAAGTAAAATTAATTTCAATGCAACCATTTCAGAGTGTAAAAATCATTCGCCTTGACCGGGATCCCGGTCAAGGCGAATGATTTTTGCACTCTGCAATTGTTGCATTGAAATGCATATTAGCGGATGACTTCGTTAAAAGCTACTGTTGCGCCATCTCCCGCAGTTTCTTTGGAATTTACAATTAATTTCCTCGAGTTCGTAAAAAAAAGTTTAAGTGTTTCAAATCTTTCTAAAAGTCTAAGTTTGGCTTGTTCTCTTTTGGAATCAAATTCGTTCCCACCACATTCCTCCAAAATACCGGTGATACTTAATCTCTTCTCGTAAATATTTTCAAAAAAGCAGTCGTGATTTCTTTGACCAATTCCGAATTCCTCAAATAACATTTTCTCTTATAGATCGCGAGTACATGCTTCGTATTCCAAAGGTGCCCTAAATCGGAGCTTTTATCTTTCTTACCTTTTATTACATTTATCTGCGGAACGCTTAGTAGAAGTTCGCTTCTCTACGGTTATATCCGCGTATTCATTTGATTTAAGTGCCCCATTAAAGAGTGTTTGTACGTCCAACAGTCAAATGTTCGGCGGATTTTGAGTTGCTTGAATCAAGATGTGCCTATCGTGCTGACTTTGGGGTGCCTTAAGAGTATGCGACTCAAATAAAAATACTATGAGATACATCCTCTGTTTCAAGATCGGATATCTTTCTGGTATTTTTCGTATTGCATAAATATCTGCTTCGTGATATTTTGAAATTCTATTTAGATATTTGGAAGAATAATTCAGACGTCAAATGCTTCTCATGAATACCTCTCACATTCAAACATGCACGGGCAAAGGAGATCGGGGTAATGGTTTCGAGTCCTTTTACAAGCAGAAAAACTAAATAGCACGAGCAAAAAAAGACCATGTTCCTTGAAGTTCAAGTCTCGGGTGCTCCACGTTCAGTCTCATCCTACCGATTCAGATACACGCAGACGTCTCCCGCGTTTAGACGTCATCCGCAAGGTGATGCGAGCAAACTTCCCACCTCAATAGCAGCGCGCTACTCATTAGGTAAGTTAGAAGTAATTGCTCTTTTGCGCTTATTTTTAACAGCCTAAAATGCACAACGGTGCATTTTAGGCTGTTAGTTAGGGATCTTAGGGATATGGAGAGTTATTAATTTTATTTGATAATTGAAAAACTTTAAAACTGCTACGATAAAAATAGAATGGAATAAGGCTTTTTAGTTAACAGACTTGCAGACGTATCGTCTGACGTCTTAATTTATTATATCAATGAAGCCATTTATGTTATCTGAAATGCGGGCACCTTTGCTTCCTCTGATATTGTAAAAATGTAGATTTTCCTCTTCTCCCTGCGAAATTAACGTATAATTGAATGAAATTTCACTCCGCGGTTGCGTTGCGAGTGTAGTTGACTAATGAACGAATGAGAAATGGATGGAAACAATAAGGGAAAGGGAAACCCTACGGGAGCTCTGGGCGGCTTGCATTAATGAATCCTTTTCTGATTGACCATGAACCCACACGTGGCAAGGCTTGGGGTTAGTAATTATCCCTCCCCCTTTTCTGTGTTTGATGTCCGCTGCGTCTCAAGTGCTAGTCAATTTCGAGTGGACTGCAAATGATGCGCGAGGGGATAATGATTGAGTTCGGTGCAAGAGGTACATTTATTTGAATCTAGGGTTGCGTAGTTTATAACGCTACACGAGATGAACTTCATCATCCATTGGGATAGCCCTGGCAGGCAATGACTCAAACCCTGACGTGCCGTTTACTTGAGACCTCTTCCACGATCGCCGGATTCGCAAGCGTATTTTCGATGAGATTAAAAATGGGGGGGTCAACGTGTGTTACGTGTTGGGGAGGAATATTATGAAACACTGAGGTAGTAGATGAGATCTTAGTGTTTTAAACCTTGCAAATGCGTAAATTACTTCTAATTTATATCATTCATTTACCACTTCCACAGGTTCACCGCCATTTTATCACCGCTGGAAAAACTAAAAATGACGAATGGAACGAGTGTCTACGCGAATGTTTGTAGGCCTCGGCTCGGGATTTTTTTGGTTCTGCGACGACAAATTTAAATGATATCTGTGTTTTTTTTGCATGACGCCGGCCACAGTGGAGCAAGAGACTGTTTCCTTTCAAGGATTTTATGCGACAAAGGGAAGAAAAAATCGGCTTGGTAAAATGCGGGGGTAGTAGTGGTGAAGGGAATTCCTTTCGTGGATATTTCATCAAACAAGTTTGATAATTTCATTACATACGAGTATAATACAGAATCACTGAAAGAAATAATGATTTCATTAAAAGAAGGTTCTAAAATTCTCAAAAAGAAGGTGCGACGTCAACGTTCACATGGTCTCGGTGATGGTCCCCCCACAAAGATAAGGAAAGATTTTGGGGAAGAAGGAACCCCTCGGAAAAGGACTCGGCGAGCCTTTGAACCAATTCCCCGAAACTATTTTTTCCTCACAGAAATTACTCCGTCTCTTTTGAACAATCAAAGCAGGCACTTCTTCATTATTTTAGAATTAAACATTTCCATCTATCTTGCACACTTTCCTATAGTGTCAAATAAGTCGCCAAACCTTATAAGGCAAATAAAGAAGTGTAGCAGGATTAATTACAAAACTTTTGATGCATCATTCATAGATGCAAAATATAAAAAATAAAAAAAAACTTAAAAATTGCTCCTCTTCCAATATGTTTCTCTCCACATCAGGCCTTGCGATGATTAAAACTTTTTCATTAACATCAATTGCAATTTATTTTCAGCTGGCCTATCAATCTTTAGGAAGACCAATAAACTAGTTAAAAAATGTAGAAAAACATAAACTGTGATTTTCACCAATTTGATTTTTATGGATCGTAAGCTGTGTCGCATGACCCCCGGTAATGCATGCAAGTATCTTCTTGAACATTCCCATTTAATTTAAACCATAGAAAATATTCGCACAGCGAATAATGGCAGTCGATCTCTTGTTGCCAAATCGATTCAGCAAACTTGAGGCGAGAACTTGGGTGCGCATGAAAATAGACACTCCCCGTTGCTCTACATTCGCGGGCTCACGTCAATCATCCCTCCAACGCCATTAAAACTCATACCATTCCCTTTGGATGTGTTCTTCTAATGCTTCAAGGGCGCGATGAACGCGGCAAACCTTGAACTCTTGTCATGGAATCAATAACGGCCTGATTATCTTTAGATGACAGATTTCCTTTTCTTTTCTCGGGAGTCGAGAACTTCGTCCGACCACTGTACACCGCCTTAGGGATGGTCACGTCCGTCGTGGTCAAGCCCCGCGATCAATTGACAATTCCGAAACAACTGTCACTTCTCAGTTACTGTGATCGCCGGCCACATCTTGCTTCTCCCGACTACATGGCTTTCTATAAATCCGCTTTGAAAAATATGTGCTATGCTTTCATCGAACACTTCTTCAACTATCGACACTCCCAATCTTTTTCATTGCATTGCCCTCTCGGTTTGTCTACCCTCAATGGATTCTCGCTCTATTTTGCGAGGACATTGGCATTACTATCGTTAGTTACTTCCGTGGCCTTTAACGTAGAACCGATCGGAAGTGCTCTCGATATTTTCTTCATTAAGTTAATTTTTAGTTCGTTAGGCTAAGTACTTCAGGAGTCTAAGCTGTGAGAATCTACGAAATAGTTTGCAATTTGGATTTTTTAAATTTAATCCTCCCTTATAAATGCCCATGGAAAACCAAATACACTACCGCATCAATCCTTTATCCGCTTCCACAAAGAAAAACTATCCGTCCTGATCATTCAGGTGACGCAGTTACTTACTCTTCCAATCTCCAGCTCGCCAAGTTCTTTACATCTTAATTTATTTTTCCCTTTCATGTCTGCCGTAATGTTTTAATACATATCTCTCGGAAGTCTTCCTCAACGGTTCATTTTGCTCAAATTTTCTTCCGAAACTGTCTTCCGTGAGCATTCGTGCTTGCAATCATCTAATCTCTCCTTTTTTCTTTTTCAAATCTCTTGCCCTTCTCTTCTTTCATCTTTTTCTGCCCGTGAAACTAATTCATTGGTGAATACCTGTATATTCGTCCATTTGATCTTCATCATTCACCACGACCACCAACGAAGGCAATTCTGGAGATATTCCTCTGCACTTGCGGTGATTTATTAAAAATGCACCTCTTTTTAATATGCATGGGCACAATTACTCTCATATGAAATCAAATTAAGGAAATTCACCACCCGGAATAAAAGCTACATGAGCGTGTTGCACGGGACAGCAATTCCCAAGGTATGAAGCGACTCCTGCCCACGGCCTTGCTCCTCTTCTCTATCGCGTCTTTCTTTTTATCCAAAGCATTCATTTTGACGGATCGGAACGTTTTACTTTATTACATTTGATTTGAGCCGATCATTGAATTTCCTTGAGGTTTTCATTCCATTACTTACCCATAATTCGTTTGACGAAGCTAAGTGTTTCCAAATACAGCCTTACATTTCAAACTCGTTTTCATCATGTTAAGTCTGATGTAAGCTTAATTTCCAAGTATGTTACTGGTATGCTAAAATCTACCGCATTCTATGAATTTGCTTTCGTTTATTAAATGGAAACTTCATTTTATGGAAAGGGACGTAAAAGTTTCTTTCCGTAGAAACGCAGTGCCACTTGTTTATTCCGGATTTAGCAAGAGAACTCAAGAACTCATGAAACAAGCAATATAATTTCTGAGTTTATAGGAAAGAGCCTGGCTATTTATTTATTTTGCATTAGTCCGAAAACAGCCCTTTGCACTTTACATCGGACTTTGAATATTGACATAACAATTTTGACAGTTACATACACCCAAACCCTAGGTGGAGGAAAAACCACCTAGGCGGGACTCGAACCCGCGGCCCATGGGTTGGCAGACGAAGACGTTAAACCGCCGCCACCGGGGCCGGCAAATTCTCATCTTATTGATAATTCTGAATGAGCATTATGATGAGATGAAATAATATATATATATATTTGGGTTTCACGCTTAATTTCGTCGATATCAGCAAGGAAAAAGATTAGCCCGAGGAAGCCATCGGGGAATGCTGGAGATGCACTCTTGTTTGCGTTCAGAGAGAAAATCCTAAGTCCAATTTGTTACCCTCTCGTTAATTTTATATGAATGCCGTTTGGAGCAAGTTTATTGACTGGTGCTTAATCAAAGCAATTTTTGGAAATGTGATAATATCGTGGTGTCCAATTGTGTTGTGGTTCCTCATAGAATGCCCTGAATTGATAAATCTTCGTCAGATTCCACTTGACTGTTCCTTTGAAAATTGTGTTTGCTGTTTGTAAGAAAAATCGACTGCTAAGAAAGCCGGCGTCAATTAATATATTATGCTGAAGAATTTCGCCAGGTGGGGTGTCAATGATGCATGAGCCTCTAATTTCCAAAGTATTGCTGACGTTTATATCTTTGTCATGCCTTCATCTCGAAGAGTGCCTGAAAATGCGTGCATTGTGCATTTTGCGAATTTGCGTGCACAGCGCAGTGTGAGAATCTCGGCAAGTGAGCATGGGTTATCAGTACTTCTGAGGGGCGGGTGGCATTTTTATCTCGCACTCGTGACTTCCTAAAGCATGTAAAACGTGCAAAGGCAAACAGTTTCTTTTTGCGTTTGTATGATATCAGGTTATTTTGCTCATAAGTAAATGAAATGCCAAACTCGGCCGTTTTACTTATGCTGCGAAACGCTAAATATTCTCCCTGCTTCCGGCCTTTAGGAAATCTGGCTGCTAAGATGAATATGTGTGGAGCGAGGGAGCGTCATCTGCAAATTATTTATGAATAAAATATGAGGTAATTGGGATAATGAAGATGGTGCCTCCTTTCGCGTGTGTGCTTATTCCTTTGTGACTCCTCTATGGTAGGGGGACTCAAATAGAGTATTTGAGTATCATATTTTTGTTGTTGTTTGATGTTTTCTTTCGAATTTTTCCGATTTGATTTGCTTCGAATTATTTTTGCGAGTTTATCCTTAACTGCTGAAAAATTCGTAATTGTATGCGTCAGAAAATACGTCAGGAGAATAATGAGGTCAAATTGTGATCCTTATGATCTGTTATGAGTTGATGACGATCAGTATTCAGTTTTTTCGTGCTTGTCTACTTTCATCGTCGTTGATTTCGACTGGCATAGCACCATGCTAACATATTCCACGAGTAAGCAAAATCTCAGTAATGTTTTTAATAGAGTTTTAATGACATATATTCTCTGATGGTGAAATTACTTCTTAATCATCAAGGTACTTCCAAAGGAACGAGAGAATAAGAGTTAATTATTTTGGCAATGCAGCAATGAATTTTGAATCGCGTTTAGAAAGCGAAATGAGACGCAAAAATAATTTAAGAACACCCCCGCATTCCTCATTAAATAAGACAAACATTGCTCCTTTTTTCTACCATGGTAAATTATTGATATCCACAGCTCTGGGTAAAATACGAGGTCTGTTCAAAAAGTATCGCGACTTTTGTGTTTTTTCAAAAATTATTTATACATGAATATCCATTTTGTACTCCTCAAAGTAACCCCCATTAGATATTATACACTTGTTCCAATGTTTTTTCCAATCCTCGAAGCACTGCAAAAATAATTTTTGTGATCTTCCTCCGCTTCTTCTTCGATGCAGTCTTTATCTCGTCAATCGTAGCGTAGCGCCGTTCTTTCATGGGCGTCTTCAGTTTTGGGAAAAAGAAAAAGTCACTGGGTGCCAGATATGGGAAATACGGTGGCTGAAGCATCATTAGTTTATTGTTTTTAGCCAAAACTCGCGCACAAGTAACGATGTGTGAGCAGGATTATTTCCATGGTGCAAAAGTCAATTTCTGTTCTTCCACAAATCCGGGCGTTTGTGGCGGATTGCTTCGCGCAAATTGCGCATGACTTGCAGGTAATATTCCTTATTTACCGTTCCACCCTGTGGCAACAACTCATGATGCACCACGCCCCTGCAATCGAACAAAACTGTAAGCAAACTGTCACATTGACCGAACTTGGCGCGCTTTTTTCGGTCTTGCTACTCGTGCTGCAGCTTCCATTGGGATGAATGAGCTTTCGTTTCCACGTCATAACCATAAACCCATGATTCGTCACCAGTTATGACCCTCTGGAGCAAATCTGGGTCGGATTGCTATTGAGATGTTGGACTCTGTCCAACACTTCAATAGCAATGTTGATGCGTTGCTGTTTTTGGTCGAAAATGAGCAATTGTGGTACGATTTTCGCGACGACCCGTGCCATGCCCAAATAATTGGTAAAAATCGAAGACAAGCCAAAACACGTCCAAGCAAAACAGCTGTCCACAATTAACTGAACATTCAAAATGGCCGAACTTTTCGGCATAAGTACCAATATAACGCCACAAAAAAATCGAAAATCAAATATACGTAACCCGTGAAAATTAAAAATTCGCGATACTTTTTGAACAGACCTCGTAAACAATTTAAACAACCAAAGGACATGGCTTTCGAAAAGTATTATTGCGAGGAGTATTCACGTAAGAGTGGTCATAATATTTTTCAAATTATTATTGGTGAAACTTTAATCGTTTGTTATATTTTTAGCTTAATTTGTCATGTGTTTGTCACAAGTTTCACTTATTTGACCTCAGTGTTAGTTCAGCGGGAGCCGCTGAGAGTTGAAACGGGTTCAGTTCACCTACGCCTGCTTCCGATGATGAAGAACGCTTTCCTTCGGGGACCAGGAAAGGGTGACATGGTATAGGAAGGAATACACCTCAAATTGATTTTGTGAGATAATCGTGTTTTCGCCGGGGCTTACGGGCAATCCACCGCACGCAACCACGTCTCAATAGCAATTATTTACTTCCGTAAGTTCAGTAACTGGAGCTCTGGGTACATCTTTCTGTGAAATTGTATGAATCATGTGTTTAAACCTTTTATACAATCTTATGGCTGTGCTTTGGGCTAAGTGTGCCAAGTAGAGCATTATGCAACCTGCAGATGATTATTTGATCAAGCGAAACTCAAATATCAATTCTGGGTCGCGTGTTACCGCCATCGTTGCCATAGGCGAGCTGAACTTGTTTCAATTTGAAACGGCTGCGGCTGACGCAATAATGGAGTCAAATTAACATCAACGAACATGTACATGGAGTCAAGAAAACATGTACCTCATATAAGTAGCACATTAAACTCACAATATTTTTTTTTTAAGGTAATCTACCGGTTAAGGTAGGTTTTCGGATGGACACAACTACGAAACAAATATTTTATTACTCCTAACAAAACACAAAATCCATCATCCTACTCTAGATCAGGTCCCTCTTCATCTCTGAGTACTTTCTTCCTCCCTTCATCCCGTCCAACATCCCTATCCTGTTCCTTCCCTTTCCTCTTTTGCCCAACATTCTACCCTCTATCACAGTCTTCAACATCCCACTGCCGGTCAACACCCCCTTCATCCACTTTTCCTGCCTCCATAGGATTGCTCCCAACAAACCCCTCTCTTCACCCACCATACCAAGTACTTCCTCATTTGTTTTCTTGTCTGTCCATTTCACCTTCTCCATTCTTCTCCACACCCACATTTCAAAAGCCTCCAATCTACGTCTATCCTCCTGCTTCAATGACCACGTTTCCGCGCCGTACATAGCTACGCTCCATATCAAAGTTTTTACGAGTCTTTTCTTAACATCCTTACTCAAAGTCCCCGTCATCAACTCCCTCCTCCTTGTGAAAGCCTCTTTGCCTAGCGCAATTCTTCTCCTTACGTCCCTACTACTTTGACCGTGTTGGTCCAAAACACTACCGAGATACGTAAACTGTTCTACCTGCTCTAGTTTTTGCCCTCCTATTTTAATGTTAAGCTTGGCCTTTTTCTTTCTAGAGAATCGCATGACCTTTGTTTTATTAATATTGATTCTCATCCCATACCTGTCGCACTGAATTTCCAATTCACTCAGACACTAAAATTGAATTTGTGTGCGACAGATTTTGCGAATAAAAAATTTCATGATCGCTCTTTATTTAGCAGCCCATTTCAGTATTGTTGCATTGCGTAGACATGAGGAGAATATGATAAAAGAATATTTATGGGTAATATGAATCGCATGAAAGACCATTGCGTAGTTTTCCGTGGGTTTTGGTTCCAATTGCTCTAATAGATGAGGCTAGTGTAACATACAATGTAGCCACCGGAACATCCAATAGAAATCCACGCCCGTTTTGAGATTCGAACCCATACCCTTTATGATGTCATCCCCGTGCATTACCCTCCTGACTATATTAAATTACAACTTGGCATCTAGTGAATACACTCTGCTCTTTACTAGCATAACATTCTCTCCTTTAGAACTGCGGGTGTGTCCCGGGTCGGGTACGAATTCCATCAAAAAAGGTAAAGTTGGGATCGTGCATACCATGTCGACTGTCGATGACTTCATTGGCATATGAAGGTGCTCAAAGACATCCCCAGGAATCAAACCTGGGCGCTCTGGTCCCTAAGTCTGGTCACTCTCTCTCTCTGTCTGCCCACTGGAGTGCCACATCCGCAAAAACTTGTACCTGTAAGTACATAATTAATAAAAGTGCATCTGTCCGTCACCAGTTGTTCTATAATCGTAAGTGGAGTCGGAGAACATGATTTCAGATCAGAATTTCGGACTTCTTGATAGAGATTATGAACATTTTTCGCCTGATTTTCTTTTTACAATTCTATAATTTTTGCCTGCCCCTCAATCAAACTAAAAGTTTGCCACTAAGTTTCCCTTGATGCATTTCCTCTATTTGAAATTACATGACGGTTTAATTTCATCGCTGAGCAATTTCATTTGTCATTTAGCTTCCAGGTACGTGGACATTGGTGTTCGGGCTGTGTTTTATGGTGATGGTGGTGTCTGCCGGCATATTTCTTATATTTGGAAGTGGGACAGAACAGCAGTGGAATGAACCAGAAGCACCGATTGTCACTCTACTTACATTTGAACAAGCCAACAGCAACGACCTCAACAATCAACAACACGAGCTTCATCAATCAAATCAAAATTTGGAAGTGATTGAACAAATGAATAGAAAAAATCAAGTGTTTACCACGTAATGCAACCCTGAAAACACCTACATGGTTACAGCCATCTGTGAAGACCTTGGTCTTATTTGGTAGCGACATTTATTGAGTAGAAACTCCCATTGCTTTGCAAAATACCAAAGCATTTATTGTTTAAAAGTTAAGTGGTAATTATATCGGCAGTGGGAAGAAATTATTATCGAGGGGAAATAAACAATTACAGTCGTGTCACACAGGTTGGTTGCTAAATTCTGTATTTTGGTACGGCAGACTCAAACCTGTGTTTCAAAATGTTGTAATCCCCTCATTGCTTTTATGTGGAGGTGCAAGATAAACTGAAATGAACAAAGTGAGCAATACATGTCACAACTGGTACGTCTGTAATGCTGTCATAGAAAAAATAATAAATATTTCAAGTAAAATTTTAACTAATGGTATTTTATTGACACCTTTTCAACAATCTATTAGTTGCGGAATCTGTAAATAGCCAATCTGACAACTAGCAAAGCAGCCTTTTAACGCCTCCACAATCAGTCTTATTGACATTCACATCATTGAAGAGTTACGGATCATCGTTCCTTGGATAACAGTATAGGGTGTGGCTTTCCCTCATTAGCTCTCTCTGTAAGATGAAAAAATGTGGTTGATATTTTATAGGGAAATGGGAGTGTATTTTAAAATAAGAATGCTGTAATTAATTTTAATGGGCTCAGTAAAGAAAGATCAACCCGAAAACATGCCTATTTCTGTAAATCACGCTAATAGTTAGGATCTTAATCATAAAATTTCGATGACCAATAATAACATAGTGCACATATCAAAATGTGAGTTGATTCCCGAGAGTGAAATGACAAAAACTGTTGTTGAACGTTTAAAAAAATCTTTTGCGACAGAGGTTAAATAATCTTATTTTTTATCGCGATCCATCAGTTTTTTACATCTCGTTCCAAGGACTCCGGAAGGCCATGAAAATTAAAATTATTGAAATACTACTACTTCGCCTTTCAATCGATTTGTCGTCTCTAATTTGAGGGACAATCCATTCGCGCAAAATAGGTATATTCGAGTGACGAGCAATTGGAATTATTTTCATAGAAAGCTCGTGTTTTAAATGTAACTTACAAAGTCAATAAATCAATCAACCCAATGAAGTTATTCCTCCTATTATGAAGTTAGATTTCGGTTTGTTCCTATAGACTATTTCTCTCTAAGTAGCGTTGGAACTTCCTCTTTTTTCTACATTTTTCCTTTCTTCATTTCTTCGTAACTTCAGCCTGCTTTATGCTGTCTAAAAAGCTTGAAGCAATTCTTTCTTACTTTCGCCCCGCTTATCCAAAGTTCTCCTTACTATTATACCCTTCAGCCTAACACTATATCTCAATGTTTCCTTCGTCCATTTTTCCTTGATTTTTTCGGATTTTCCCCAAAAAGACTTCCCCTCGTCGCCCACTCTGCCGTGAACCTCGGCATATGTCTTCCTCCCTGTGCAACTTATATGTCCTCCATTCGTCGCCACACCCACATATCTAAAACCATGCTCATCCCCTGGCCTTAAAAATCAACTCGTACATCCATAAAACACTGCTCCCCATATTAAAGTCTTTGCTAATCTTTTTTTCACATCTTTACTCAGTGTAGGTGTTATCAATGCTCTTTTTCTTGCTAGTTCCTCTTTTGCTAAATCAATTCTGCTCCTATGCCCCAATGGCAATGCACATTTTCCTCTAAAATTATCCCCTGATACATTAAATACTCTTATGGCTACAACTTATTCCCTCCTATTTCAACACATAACTTGGATTTCCTACTTCTCGAAAACCTCATTACTTTTGTTTTCTTGTTGTTAATATTCATTCCAGTCATCTCGATTTTTTTCCTGCTTAGCACCCAATAATAACTGTAATCCGTAAGCTGTCCGACTCACTATTGCTTGATCATCCGCAAACTTAACTGACTTAATCGTCTCGCCGCCCACTGTTATTCCCTGCTCCAGCCCTCTTCCAGACCACCCTTCACATTTCCTCGGCATTCATGCGGAAAAGCACCGTCGATGACTCCGCAACTCCCCTGAAACCACTGCCCATCATGTTCTTCCTTCTCTACCCTTACCTGTGCCATCTCATTTGTGCACACGTCTCGAATAAGTCGCCCTTCATATGACACCATCAACCAAGTGACCACCTCACTGAGGAACAAATGCTGCGCCAACTGCTTTTTGTTTGGTTCCTGCCCTTCGACCTGTCTGGCATAGGTGGCCCTACCAGGAGCAAACATCATTGCTCCCGCCAGCACAGCAACTGAACGTTCATGTCCTTCCACCACGTCATGGTCGTAGTTCGTGGGAGGGAACTTGCCAAGTTATACACATACAGTCGTTCTGCTACGTCCTAGTTATGCACATACAGTCGTTCTGCTCGTATTTCCTATTATTTTGATAAGCCACTCACTTTTGGTTGACTTATTCCTAGCAAATAAACTAACTATATATGTTTTCTTCACTCCAGAGAGCTTGCCTTTTGATAAGGAGGAAGATGTTATTGCAATGAGCCCAACAGGGGTCTAAATTAAAAGCTCTGTGTACAGGTGTTGACATGGGTAGTTACCTCCGGCGAGTTGACAGTGACAAGATATCAAGGATAAAATTTCGGAAGTTGCCTCTCCTCCCTTCCAACCTGCCGAGTGAATGATTCAAATGCCCAAATGAGCCGTCGTGAAAAAGCATTACTTTTCAATTATTAATCTTGAACGGATTAATTCCTTAGGAGTCTAGGTGCAGTAATTTAAGTAAATATGACCCAAAGCTTTCCACTGTTTTCCTTCCAGACCCTCCGAGACTATCCCATTCCAATCTCTCTTTAGATTTTTCATTTCTCTTTTTAGAGGTTTCCTTACTTCTGAGACATGATGATATGCATCTTCCATTTTTTCCATATCATAATCTGTTTTATGCTCGTTATATCACTGTTGTGTTTTTGGGTTCCCCCATTTTATTTATCGTTTTATTCTTTTGAGAATTACAGAAAGCTTACTTGGCAAATGCTACCTCAAAACTTTTCCTTTTCTCTCATCATTCCAATGGAACCCGTGTAAATAATCTTTTACCTTCCTCTTCAAGTATCCTCCACCAAACCATTCTCTCTCACGTATTCCCGAGCTCTATACTCCTATGCCATGACTTTGTTTATGCATTTGATGCTACCCAAGCCTTTTACGTTGAATTTTTTAATAATGAATTGCAAAAGTGATAATAAAAAACAGCCAATTTCTAAGCGAACGAATATCCAACCAGGCAGGTTAAATGCTGAATTTACAATCCGTCACATGAGTGCAGTGATCTGTCGTATCTCCTTAAGTGATTGGCATAATTGACCGTTGCACCCTCTCCAATCGTCGCCACCTAGGGGTCTATTTTAGCTCCGGATTTTTTCATTCGAGTTGTTCCATAGCTTCAGTTGTTCAATCAAATGAAAAAAGTGTAGCAAACTGTTGATGCTAATATTATGGAGGTTTCTTATTACCTTTCTCATCACAGTACAATAGCCGTTGAGTAATTTTCACTAGATCGTCAATGAAATAGAGTGTTGGTGCACGGTGGGCTCCACCTTCGCCAATATGAAAGAATGACTCGTGCCCTCTTGCCGCACGCTATCAGCGGCGGGACTTTCACTGGACTCACTCTGGATATTATTTGGTTCGGATATCCAGACTCCGGATATTATTTGGTTGGACGAAAATACTACCCCGCATATTTTGTGCATCTTGATTTTGAGTGGTCACTGAAGGTTTTCGGAATTTCTGAACCAAGCATAAAGCAATTTGTGGGAAAATTAAGGCATCTCTTGGTTTCTTAATTTTTTGAAGTTGAGCTTACTGTTATTGGAAGAATCAAACAATATCTTCTTGATTGCGCACTGCTTTTGATGAGTCCATTTCCTTATTTTCGGTAACTTATCCGCTGTGATTATCAGCAGGCTACCGAAGAGAATAAATGAACTGTAACGGTAACGTAAATCCCATGCACGCTCCGCACAGCCCGCCCTTCACTTCCATCAATTAAGAGAGAGAGCCTTTCCTAGTATCCGCGTTACCCTTGAATGACTAATATGCATCCAGAGATTGATTATTGGTGCGAAATAAAAGGAATGCCGCTTCAGGTTGAAATGTACAGAATTTTCATAGTGAATAGTATATTATCTTCGTAATGTGATGGGCATTGAGTCACGAATCCGCTGTGGAGAAGTTTTCAAGATTTAACCTGATTGTAGGGCTTTTTGAGAGGTGAAACGTAAGGCCAAGTAATGGCTTCTGGTGCACACGTTTTTGCAACAGCGAGTAGTTTATTTTAATAAAAATCATCAAAGGACAAATGATTTACCCAAATTTGACTCGTTACTATTCACCATTATTGATGCCAACTAGGTGATTACTTTTTCAGAGTGGAAGTTCGTGATTTTTTAAAATGAATACGTCTTCAGGTAAGTTTAATTTTGAGTTTTGTCTTGTACCCTTCTTACAAGTACCCTTTGGTAATAAAATGAAATAATTAATTTAGTAAACTTCCGCGAAATATTCAGACCCTTACTTGGAATGGATTTAAGAATGTAAAATTTCCATTAGGGGCAACATCCGGGCAGATGCTATGGTTCGTATCTTGCATCGATATTCCGCAAAGGGATCGCTTCTGCCAGGCAATTCTTAGGACTGCCTGGTCATGGTCAAACTAGAAAATCATAGAGTCTACCGAAACTATGTATACTCTTCATCTTTTTCTAGGATTGTACTTGCATCACGACGGATAGCTAATTGTGCTGTAGTCATTGTGATAGTTTTCATTCTGCGCTGTGCCCCATTGCATCGCATCCCAATCATTGCCTCCTGTATTTGCATTTGGCAACAAAGAGTTTTGTGTCAATGCATACCGTGTTTCCCGGAGCGTGTTCCGGTCACCCTTCCTTTTCCTTATCGACACCAAAAGCCATGGGCTATTCAGAAATGGGTGTCTTCTTAAGTTTTAATTGAAAATTAATATTTTGTGTGATGTTATAGTTTGATATTCTTTTCTGTATCATTTGAGTTTATTTACTTTTAGGAAAGATTTTTAAAATTTTGATTACTTAATTGAAATCTAGTGGGAACAACTTGGAATCAAGAGCGACTGAGAATAATTTAGAAGCTTGCTTTTCGGGAAGTTTGTCGTCAAGGAAGTGACGGGGTGGGGGAGACAGCAATTCGTTGATTCTTTTTATGGTTCTTTATCGTTGGCTTTCGAGGTGGCTCAATAGTCCGACAGGAGACTCCACCTGCTTTGCTCCGAATGAAGTGCGTTTTGTCTCGTGGCGTAAACATGCGTAGTCTTACTCCTGAGCCACCACCAAGCAAAAATATTTCGTTTAATAAAATATCTGGTGACCTATTTTGAAAGTTCTACGTAGCTATATGCCCACAAAAACATAATTTAAAAACGGTATTCAAATTGACGAAGCTTGACATGTCTACAATTAGATGACAAATAGATCCAGTTCGAATCCTAAGGTATGGTTTCTGCGCTGAAAAATTCTCAAATTTCAGAAGCATTCCGATGAATGAGTTTGAATGAAAATAATTGATATCTACGATAAATAGACTTGCAAGACTGGTATTAATTGAGATGGGAAGAAAGTCGAGATTATTGGATATTTAGCTAATTTATATCGGAGTGAGAAGAGTTTTTGCATGGGGTAGCCGTGGTATTGTGCAGTTAAGTGGGCAGTTCTGTTATAAACAGAGCAGATGAGCAATGCAATCTTATTAGTGGAAAAAGAAAGAGAGACAAAACCTAGAGGGGTAATCCAGGTATATTCGCCGTCAAGTAGTCCCAGGTAAGAATTAGGCAATTTATGACATAATTTAAAATTCATAATTGGAGGCGTCCTGGAAGGGAACACCTAAAATGTGTGATTAATTGGAATGAAGTTTGAGGTGAAATCAGATAGGTGGGTGAGTAATACGACTGGGGAACGAAGAATGACCGTGGGGAGAACAACATCGGTTTTTGCAGGTGTATGTGTTAGGAAGGATTTGATAGTAAGGAACATTGTTTCAAACGCCATCACGGGCGTAGAAGGATATACAAAAAGTTAAATAATGTTTCTACATAGATTAAGAAACATCGCTATCAATGCGCGCAGCTTCCGGGGGAGGGGGGCAGATACAGACTCTAATAATCATTTAGAGATTATGAAACGCAGAAGAAAATTGAAAATCACTACGGGTTGGAGATTGCGGCATTGGATTTTAAGTGCTTCAATGGGAATCAAAAACAAATAATATTCATAAGAACTTAGCAAAAATCTAACTCAAGATAAGAAGATGGAACTAATAAAGGAATGACAAAACCTATAAAGTAAATAATAGGAACGTTAAGCATTAAAAAAATTTGGAGACCCCTATTTGAGGAGAAGCAATAAGGGCGATAAAAGAGAGAAAGAAACAAGCGAACTTGAAAACAAATCAGGGGAGTCAAATGTACAGAGAACTAAACGGTAGAGGCAGAGAAAGGGAGAAGGAAGAGATATAGTTTTCCGTTATTGCTATTTAACTAGTATAATTACGGCTGAAATTTAAGAGTGGCCTGGGAAGCGACAGTTGTGAGAATTAAAGCGGATAGTTCGCTAATTAGGTTGGTGTTGCAGATGATGAAGCAGTATTAATTTTGATTGGATTAGTTATGATTGGATTTATTGTTGCATGAATAATAGGATCAATAATGCTGGATCACCTGGCGGAATATGCAGTCAAGAAGCGCTATAATTATATAGGAACATATATATACATATACAGGGTTCGTCCGGAAAATAAGTGTACTGACTCCTGGGCTGGGCGCACCGCTCCAGGCGCGCCCAGCACCGCTCTGACGGGCTGCGATTGGAGGGGGTAAGTTGGCAAGCGACGCTGAAAAAGGCAGTCGGCTCTGAGCTGCGGTGTAGTGAGGAGCTCTGTTAACGCGAACCTCCACGCTTCGACCCACGTCACGGAACGCGATGCCGAAGTTTTTGGAGCAGCGTTATTCCATCAAATTTGCGGTAAAGCTTGGGAAATCGTCTACCGAAACTGTCGGTACGATTAACCAGGCTTACGGGGAGTCAGCCATGTCCAGAAACATGATCTTTCGGTGGCACAAGATGTTCGTGGAGGGCAGAGAAGAGGTCGACGACGAGTCTTCGAGAGGTTCCCGATGATGCCTTCGCGGGAGCGTTCCAGGAATGGGAACGCCGCTGGAACAAGTGTATCGACTCACAAGGGTCCTATTTTGAGGAATATTAGCTTAAGATATGTAAAAGTGTAATAAATTTTTTTTCCTGAGCTCAGTACACTTATTTTTCGGACGAACCCTGTATATCGATTATACGGAAACACTCACACGAGCAATATAATAATGGGACGGCACAATAGAAAACAAATAAAATAGTAACATTTAAATGGACCCTCACACAGTAAGTTGTTTGAGCTTTCGGACTTCTCCGAGGCCTTCTTCAAGTAAGACAGTCTTACATGAAGATGGCCTCGGAGAAGGCCGAAAGCTCAAACATTTTAGCGTGTGAGTGTCTTTTTAAATGATACTATTTTATTTGTTTTCTATTGTGCCGTCCCATTATATATATGTATATATATATATATATACACACGAGGGTCATCCGGAAAGTAGTACCCGTTCGTGCCGCATGAAGTGCTGACAACGCGAGTAGCCGCTGGACGAGGTCAGATAGCTTCAGTGGCTTGTCTGCCTTCTCTGAGCCAAGTTGCGTGCCGCTAGCATTGCCTGTGTTGTTTTTGTGATTGTTTACAATGTTTAAAAAAATTGAGAACGCCGCCAGTTGTGAAGTGAGGGCAGTGATTAAATTCCTCAATGCAAGAAACGTTCGCCCATGTGATATTCATCGCCAATTAAAGGAGGTGTATGGAGACAATGTAATGGACGAGTCGTCTGTTCGGCGGTGGTGTCGCAACTTCAACATGGGGAGGGGGAACACACACGACGATGAGCGTTCGGAGAGACCGTCTGTCATTACAGACCAACTGGTGAGCTCAGTTGACGAATTCGTGAGGAACGATCGGCGCGTCACAATTGATGACATCTGTGAGCATTTTCCCAATGTTTCTCGAACAATTGTTCATGAAATTGTTAAACACCATCTGCATTATGCAAAAATTTGTGCAAGATGGGTCCCTCGCGTATCTCAATGAGCTGGCGGCGAAGGACTATGCAGCAGGAATACAGAAACTTGTCACACGTTATGACAAATGCCTTAATTTGCTTGGAGATTATGTTGAGAAGTAGTTTAAAGTATCCTCTTTCAAATAAAATTTTTTATGTTTGTTAATATTTACTTTTGTGTCTTTATTTCACGAACGGGTACTACTTTCCGGATGACCCTCGTGTATATATATATATATATATATAATGTGCACATACACACATTTACACACTCATCTCCTCAATAATTCCTAACTAAGAAAGAAATGCCCTCCATCGTTATCCTTTACTCTACCCCGTTAGAATTGAATTTGAAATTGAATAATTATGCGGTCGCGGATATGGAGGTAACATGAACAGAAAACTCGACCGTGATTTAGAACTTAAATTATTACGAAAACCCCATTTTGAAATTCTTAGAGGAACGAAAATATCATTTTTAATTTCTTTTATGCATATAGGGGAGGGGTATGCATATGCATACCCCTCCCTGGACTAAAACCTTGACGTGGCGGAAGAACTTGTGCGTTCCGATGATCCCTAGAGCTGTGCTGGCGGGAGTAATAATAATTGCTCCTGTTAGGGTCACCCATGCCAGATAGGTCGAAGGTTAGGAGCCAGACGAAAGGTAGTACACGCAGCGTCTGTTCCTCAGTGAGACGGCTGCAAAGGCGTCTGACCCCAGTGGGGCGGCAATTGAGTTATTGTGTCACCTTAAAAACACTATTGACGAAGGCAACGGGAAACCACCTCAATCTTCATCCACAAGATAAAATATGATGGACAATATAGAGATTTTGAATCCTGGAAACTACGGGGCTCGGCCAAATCGGCCGCGTGTCGTGCCCGGCAGCGGGAGAGGCAATGCCTCCGTAGTGGTTTCTTCACGATACCCTTGCAAAGGAAATTCGACAGCAGCAGGACAGAAGACGCAGGAGAAGAATACCAAATTATTTAGAATAGGAATGTGGAATATTAGGACTATGATGAGACGAGGGAAATCAGAGAATATTAAGCGAAAGATGGCAAAGGGAAATATAGATATTTTAGGTCTATGCGAGGTGAGACGGAAGGATAGCGGGGATTACTGGAGTGATAATTATGGAATAATATATAGCGGCGGGGACGAGAGACAACAGGGGGTTACCATTGTATTAAATAAAGAGGTAGGAAGAAGGGTAGTCAAAATAGAACAGGTATCAGACAGAATATTACTAGTAGAAATAAAAGCAGAACCGACGAACTTGGTTATTATTCAGGTATACATGCCACTGAGAAACCATAAGGAAGAAGAGGAAGATAGGATGTAAGATCAGTTAGAGGACATAAACGCGTTTGTTCCTCCAGGGAAATATTTGATAGTGATGGGGGATTGGAATGCGACGGTAGGCGAAGGAAGAGATGATGATAAGGTGGGGAACTACGGTTTAGGCACGAGGAATGACCGTGGGGAAAAAGCAGTTGAGTTCTCCAGGAGACAGGAGTTCGTCATCACCAACACTTGGTTTAGACACCACAAAAGACGCAGGTATACATGGGAAATGCCAGGTGACTCAGAAAGGTATCAGCTAGATTATATTCTGGTTAGGCACAGGTTTTAGAATAGTGTGATAAATTCGCACAGCTTCCCGGGAGCGGATACGGACTCTGGCCACAATTTAGTTGTTATGGTAAATTATTGATATCCACAGCTCTGGGTAAAATACGAGGTCTGTTCAAAAAGTATCGCGACTTTTGTGTTTTTTCAAAAATTATTTATTCATGAATATCCATTTTGTACTCCTCAAAGTAACCCCCATTAGATATTATACACTTGTTCCAACGTTTTTTCCAATCCTCGAAGCACTGCAAAACATCATTTTTGTGATCTTCCTCCGCTTCTTCTTCGATGCAGTCTTTATCTCGTCAATCGTAGCGTAGCGTCGTTCTTTCATGGGCGTCTTCAGTTTTGGGAAAAAGAAAAAGTCACTGGGTGCCAGATATGGGAAATACGGTGGCTGAAGCATCATTAGTTTATTGTTTTTAGCCAAAACTCGCGCACAAGTAACGATGTGTGAGCAGGATTATTTCCATGGTGCAAAAGTCAATTTCTGTTCTTCCACAAATCCGGGCGTTTGTGGCGGATTGCTTCGCGCAAATTGCGCATGACTTGCAGGTAATATTCCTTATTTACCGTTCCACCCTGTGGCAACAACTCATGATGAACCACGCCCCTGCAATCGAAGAAAACTGTAAGCAAACTGTCGCATTCCACCGAACTTGGCGCGCTTTTTTCGTTCTTGCTGCTCGTGCTGCAGCTTCCATTGGGATGAATGAGCTTTCGTTTCCACGTCATAACCATAAACCCATGATTCGTCACCAGTTATGACCCTCTGGAGCAAATCTGGGTCGGATTGCTATTGAGATGTTGGACTCTGTCCAACACTTCAATAGCAATGTTGATGCGTTGCTGTTTTTGGTCGAAAATGAGCAATTGTGGTACGATTTTCGCGACGACCCGTGCCATGCCCAAATAATTGGTAAAAATCGAAGACAAGCCAAAACACGTCCAAGCAAAACAGCTGTCCACAATTAACTGAACATTCAAAATGGCCGAACTTTTCGGCATAAGTACCAATATAACGTCACAAAAAAATCGAAAATCAAATATACGTAACCCGTGAAAATTAAAAAATACGCGATACTTTTTGAACAGACCTCGTAAACAATTTAAACATCCAAAGGACATGGCTTTCGAAAAGTATTATTGCGAGGAGTGTTCACGTAAGAGTGGTCATAATATTTTTCAAATTATTATTGGTGAAACTTTAATCGTTTGTTATATTTTTAGCTTAATTTGTCATGTGTTTGTCACAAGTTTCACTTATTTGACCTCAGTGTTAGTTCAGCGGGAGCCGCTGAGAGTTGAAACGGGTTCAGTTCACCTACGCCTGCTTCCGATGATGAAGAACGCTTTCCTTCGGGGACCAGGAAAGGGTGACATGGTATAGGAAGGAATACACCTCAAATTGATTTTGTGAGATAATCGTGTTTTCGCCGGGGCTTACGGGCAATCCACCGCACGCAACCACGTCTCAATAGCAATTATTTACTTCCGTAAGTTCAGTAACTGGAGCTCTGGGTACATCTTTCTGTGAAATTGTATGAATCATGTGTTTAAACCTTTTATACAATCTTATGGCTTTGCTTTGGGCTAAGTGTGCCAAGTAGAGCATTATGCAACCTGCAGATGATTATTTGATCAAGCGAAACTCAAATATCAATTCTGGGTCGCGTGTTACCGCCATCGTTGCCATAGGCGAGCTGAACTTGTTTCAATTTGAAACGGCTGCGGCTGACGCAATAATGGAGTCAAATTAACATCAACGAACATGTACATGGAGTCAAGAAAACATGTACCTCATATAAGTAGCACATTAAACTCACAATATTTTTTTTTTAAGGTAATCTACCGGTTAAGGTAGGTTTTCGGATGGACACAACTACGAAACAAATATTTTATTACTCCTAACAAAACACAAAATCCATCATCCTACTCTAGATCAGGTCCCTCTTCATCTCTGAGTACTTTCTTCCTCCCTTCATCCCGTCCAACATCCCTATCCTGTTCCTTCCCTTTCCTCTTTTGCCCAACATTCTACCCTCTATCACAGTCTTCAACATCCCACTGCCGGTCAACACCCCCTTCATCCACTTTTCCTGCCTCCATAGGATTGCTCCCAACAAACCCCTCTCTTCACCCACCATACCAAGTACTTCCTCATTTGTTTTCTTGTCTGTCCATTTCACCTTCTCCATTCTTCTCCACACCCACATTTCAAAAGCCTCCAATCTACGTCTATCCTCCTGCTTCAATGACCACGTTTCCGCGCCGTACATAGCTACGCTCCATATCAAAGTTTTTACGAGTCTTTTCTTAACATCCTTACTCAAAGTCCCCGTCATCAACTCCCTCCTCCTTGTGAAAGCCTCTTTGCCTAGCGCAATTCTTCTCCTTACGTCCCTACTACTTTGACCGTGTTGGTCCAAAACACTACCGAGATACGTAAACTGTTCTACCTGCTCTAGTTTTTGCCCTCCTATTTTAATGTTAAGCTTGGCCTTTTTCTTTCTAGAGAATCGCATGACCTTTGTTTTATTAATATTGATTCTCATCCCATACCTGTCGCACTGAATTTCCAATTCACTCAGACACTAAAATTGAATTTGTGTGCGACAGATTTTGCGAATAAAAAATTTCATGATCGCTCTTTATTTAGCAGCCCATTTCAGTATTGTTGCATTGCGTAGACATGAGGAGAATATGATAAAAGAATATTTATGGGTAATATGAATCGCATGAAAGACCATTGCGTAGTTTTCCGTGGGTTTTGGTTCCAATTGCTCTAATAGATGAGGCTAGTGTAACATACAATGTAGCCACCGGAACATCCAATAGAAATCCACGCCCGTTTTGAGATTCGAACCCATACCCTTTATGATGTCATCCCCGTGCATTACCCTCCTGACTATATTAAATTACAACTTGGCATCTAGTGAATACACTCTGCTCTTTACTAGCATAACATTCTCTCCTTTAGAACTGCGGGTGTGTCCCGGGTCGGGTACGAATTCCATCAAAAAAGGTAAAGTTGGGATCGTGCATACCATGTCGACTGTCGATGACTTCATTGGCATATGAAGGTGCTCAAAGACATCCCCAGGAATCAAACCTGGGCGCTCTGGTCCCTAAGTCTGGTCACTCTCTCTCTCTGTCTGCCCACTGGAGTGCCACATCCGCAAAAACTTGTACCTGTAAGTACATAATTAATAAAAGTGCATCTGTCCGTCACCAGTTGTTCTATAATCGTAAGTGGAGTCGGAGAACATGATTTCAGATCAGAATTTCGGACTTCTTGATAGAGATTATGAACATTTTTCGCCTGATTTTCTTTTTACAATTCTATAATTTTTGCCTGCCCCTCAATCAAACTAAAAGTTTGCCACTAAGTTTCCCTTGATGCATTTCCTCTATTTGAAATTACATGACGGTTTAATTTCATCGCTGAGCAATTTCATTTGTCATTTAGCTTCCAGGTACGTGGACATTGGTGTTCGGGCTGTGTTTTATGGTGATGGTGGTGTCTGCCGGCATATTTCTTATATTTGGAAGTGGGACAGAACAGCAGTGGAATGAACCAGAAGCACCGATTGTCACTCTACTTACATTTGAACAAGCCAACAGCAACGACCTCAACAATCAACAACACGAGCTTCATCAATCAAATCAAAATTTGGAAGTGATTGAACAAATGAATAGAAAAAATCAAGTGTTTACCACGTAATGCAACCCTGAAAACACCTACATGGTTACAGCCATCTGTGAAGACCTTGGTCTTATTTGGTAGCGACATTTATTGAGTAGAAACTCCCATTGCTTTGCAAAATACCAAAGCATTTATTGTTTAAAAGTTAAGTGGTAATTATATCGGCAGTGGGAAGAAATTATTATCGAGGGGAAATAAACAATTACAGTCGTGTCACACAGGTTGGTTGCTAAATTCTGTATTTTGGTACGGCAGACTCAAACCTGTGTTTCAAAATGTTGTAATCCCCTCATTGCTTTTATGTGGAGGTGCAAGATAAACTGAAATGAACAAAGTGAGCAATACATGTCACAACTGGTACGTCTGTAATGCTGTCATAGAAAAAATAATAAATATTTCAAGTAAAATTTTAACTAATGGTATTTTATTGACACCTTTTCAACAATCTATTAGTTGCGGAATCTGTAAATAGCCAATCTGACAACTAGCAAAGCAGCCTTTTAACGCCTCCACAATCAGTCTTATTGACATTCACATCATTGAAGAGTTACGGATCATCGTTCCTTGGATAACAGTATAGGGTGTGGCTTTCCCTCATTAGCTCTCTCTGTAAGATGAAAAAATGTGGTTGATATTTTATAGGGAAATGGGAGTGTATTTTAAAATAAGAATGCTGTAATTAATTTTAATGGGCTCAGTAAAGAAAGATCAACCCGAAAACATGCCTATTTCTGTAAATCACGCTAATAGTTAGGATCTTAATCATAAAATTTCGATGACCAATAATAACATAGTGCACATATCAAAATGTGAGTTGATTCCCGAGAGTGAAATGACAAAAACTGTTGTTGAACGTTTAAAAAAATCTTTTGCGACAGAGGTTAAATAATCTTATTTTTTATCGCGATCCATCAGTTTTTTACATCTCGTTCCAAGGACTCCGGAAGGCCATGAAAATTAAAATTATTGAAATACTACTACTTCGCCTTTCAATCGATTTGTCGTCTCTAATTTGAGGGACAATCCATTCGCGCAAAATAGGTATATTCGAGTGACGAGCAATTGGAATTATTTTCATAGAAAGCTCGTGTTTTAAATGTAACTTACAAAGTCAATAAATCAATCAACCCAATGAAGTTATTCCTCCTATTATGAAGTTAGATTTCGGTTTGTTCCTATAGACTATTTCTCTCTAAGTAGCGTTGGAACTTCCTCTTTTTTCTACATTTTTCCTTTCTTCATTTCTTCGTAACTTCAGCCTGCTTTATGCTGTCTAAAAAGCTTGAAGCAATTCTTTCTTACTTTCGCCCCGCTTATCCAAAGTTCTCCTTACTATTATACCCTTCAGCCTAACACTATATCTCAATGTTTCCTTCGTCCATTTTTCCTTGATTTTTTCGGATTTTCCCCAAAAAGACTTCCCCTCGTCGCCCACTCTGCCGTGAACCTCGGCATATGTCTTCCTCCCTGTGCAACTTATATGTCCTCCATTCGTCGCCACACCCACATATCTAAAACCATGCTCATCCCCTGGCCTTAAAAATCAACTCGTACATCCATAAAACACTGCTCCCCATATTAAAGTCTTTGCTAATCTTTTTTTCACATCTTTACTCAGTGTAGGTGTTATCAATGCTCTTTTTCTTGCTAGTTCCTCTTTTGCTAAATCAATTCTGCTCCTATGCCCCAATGGCAATGCACATTTTCCTCTAAAATTATCCCCTGATACATTAAATACTCTTATGGCTACAACTTATTCCCTCCTATTTCAACACATAACTTGGATTTCCTACTTCTCGAAAACCTCATTACTTTTGTTTTCTTGTTGTTAATATTCATTCCAGTCATCTCGATTTTTTTCCTGCTTAGCACCCAATAATAACTGTAATCCGTAAGCTGTCCGACTCACTATTGCTTGATCATCCGCAAACTTAACTGACTTAATCGTCTCGCCGCCCACTGTTATTCCCTGCTCCAGCCCTCTTCCAGACCACCCTTCACATTTCCTCGGCATTCATGCGGAAAAGCACCGTCGATGACTCCGCAACTCCCCTGAAACCACTGCCCATCATGTTCTTCCTTCTCTACCCTTACCTGTGCCATCTCATTTGTGCACACGTCTCGAATAAGTCGCCCTTCATATGACACCATCAACCAAGTGACCACCTCACTGAGGAACAAATGCTGCGCCAACTGCTTTTTGTTTGGTTCCTGCCCTTCGACCTGTCTGGCATAGGTGGCCCTACCAGGAGCAAACATCATTGCTCCCGCCAGCACAGCAACTGAACGTTCATGTCCTTCCACCACGTCATGGTCGTAGTTCGTGGGAGGGAACTTGCCAAGTTATACACATACAGTCGTTCTGCTACGTCCTAGTTATGCACATACAGTCGTTCTGCTCGTATTTCCTATTATTTTGATAAGCCACTCACTTTTGGTTGACTTATTCCTAGCAAATAAACTAACTATATATGTTTTCTTCACTCCAGAGAGCTTGCCTTTTGATAAGGAGGAAGATGTTATTGCAATGAGCCCAACAGGGGTCTAAATTAAAAGCTCTGTGTACAGGTGTTGACATGGGTAGTTACCTCCGGCGAGTTGACAGTGACAAGATATCAAGGATAAAATTTCGGAAGTTGCCTCTCCTCCCTTCCAACCTGCCGAGTGAATGATTCAAATGCCCAAATGAGCCGTCGTGAAAAAGCATTACTTTTCAATTATTAATCTTGAACGGATTAATTCCTTAGGAGTCTAGGTGCAGTAATTTAAGTAAATATGACCCAAAGCTTTCCACTGTTTTCCTTCCAGACCCTCCGAGACTATCCCATTCCAATCTCTCTTTAGATTTTTCATTTCTCTTTTTAGAGGTTTCCTTACTTCTGAGACATGATGATATGCATCTTCCATTTTTTCCATATCATAATCTGTTTTATGCTCGTTATATCATTGTTGTGTTTTTGGGTTCCCCCATTTTATTTATCGTTTTATTCTTTTGAGAATTACAGAAAGCTTACTTGGCAAATGCTACCTCAAAACTTTTCCTTTTCTCTCATCATTCCAATGGAACCCGTGTAAATAATCTTTTACCTTCCTCTTCAAGTATCCTCCACCAAACCATTCTCTCTCACGTATTCCCGAGCTCTATACTCCTATGCCATGACTTTGTTTATGCATTTGATGCTACCCAAGCCTTTTACGTTGAATTTTTTAATAATGAATTGCAAAAGTGATAATAAAAAACAGCCAATTTCTAAGCGAACGAATATCCAACCAGGCAGGTTAAATGCTGAATTTACAATCCGTCACATGAGTGCAGTGATCTGTCGTATCTCCTTAAGTGATTGGCATAATTGACCGTTGCACCCTCTCCAATCGTCGCCACCTAGGGGTCTATTTTAGCTCCGGATTTTTTCATTCGAGTTGTTCCATAGCTTCAGTTGTTCAATCAAATGAAAAAAGTGTAGCAAACTGTTGATGCTAATATTATGGAGGTTTCTTATTACCTTTCTCATCACAGTACAATAGCCGTTGAGTAATTTTCACTAGATCGTCAATGAAATAGAGTGTTGGTGCACGGTGGGCTCCACCTTCGCCAATATGAAAGAATGACTCGTGCCCTCTTGCCGCACGCTATCAGCGGCGGGACTTTCACTGGACTCACTCTGGATATTATTTGGTTCGGATATCCAGACTCCGGATATTATTTGGTTGGACGAAAATACTACCCCGCATATTTTGTGCATCTTGATTTTGAGTGGTCACTGAAGGTTTTCGGAATTTCTGAACCAAGCATAAAGCAATTTGTGGGAAAATTAAGGCATCTCTTGGTTTCTTAATTTTTTGAAGTTGAGCTTACTGTTATTGGAAGAATCAAACAATATCTTCTTGATTGCGCACTGCTTTTGATGAGTCCATTTCCTTATTTTCGGTAACTTATCCGCTGTGATTATCAGCAGGCTACCGAAGAGAATAAATGAACTGTAACGGTAACGTAAATCCCATGCACGCTCCGCACAGCCCGCCCTTCACTTCCATCAATTAAGAGAGAGAGCCTTTCCTAGTATCCGCGTTACCCTTGAATGACTAATATGCATCCAGAGATTGATTATTGGTGCGAAATAAAAGGAATGCCGCTTCAGGTTGAAATGTACAGAATTTTCATAGTGAATAGTATATTATCTTCGTAATGTGATGGGCATTGAGTCACGAATCCGCTGTGGAGAAGTTTTCAAGATTTAACCTGATTGTAGGGCTTTTTGAGAGGTGAAACGTAAGGCCAAGTAATGGCTTCTGGTGCACACGTTTTTGCAACAGCGAGTAGTTTATTTTAATAAAAATCATCAAAGGACAAATGATTTACCCAAATTTGACTCGTTACTATTCACCATTATTGATGCCAACTAGGTGATTACTTTTTCAGAGTGGAAGTTCGTGATTTTTTAAAATGAATACGTCTTCAGGTAAGTTTAATTTTGAGTTTTGTCTTGTACCCTTCTTACAAGTACCCTTTGGTAATAAAATGAAATAATTAATTTAGTAAACTTCCGCGAAATATTCAGACCCTTACTTGGAATGGATTTAAGAATGTAAAATTTCCATTAGGGGCAACATCCGGGCAGATGCTATGGTTCGTATCTTGCATCGATATTCCGCAAAGGGATCGATTCTGCCAGGCAATTCTTAGGACTGCCTGGTCATGGTCAAACTAGAAAATCATAGAGTCTACCGAAACTATGTATACTCTTCATCTTTTTCTAGGATTGTACTTGCATCACGACGGATAGCTAATTGTGCTGTAGTCATTGTGATAGTTTTCATTCTGCGCTGTGCCCCATTGCATCGCATCCCAATCATTGCCTCCTGTATTTGCATTTGGCAACAAAGAGTTTTGTGTCAATGCATACCGTGTTTCCCGGAGCGTGTTCCGGTCACCCTTCCTTTTCCTTATCGACACCAAAAGCCATGGGCTATTCAGAAATGGGTGTCTTCTTAAGTTTTAATTGAAAATTAATATTTTGTGTGATGTTATAGTTTGATATTCTTTTCTGTATCATTTGAGTTTATTTACTTTTAGGAAAGATTTTTAAAATTTTGATTACTTAATTGAAATCTAGTGGGAACAACTTGGAATCAAGAGCGACTGAGAATAATTTAGAAGCTTGCTTTTCGGGAAGTTTGTCGTCAAGGAAGTGACGGGGTGGGGGAGACAGCAATTCGTTGATTCTTTTTATGGTTCTTTATCGTTGGCTTTCGAGGTGGCTCAATAGTCCGACAGGAGACTCCACCTGCTTTGCTCCGAATGAAGTGCGTTTTGTCTCGTGGCGTAAACATGCGTAGTCTTACTCCTGAGCCACCACCAAGCAAAAATATTTCGTTTAATAAAATATCTGGTGACCTATTTTGAAAGTTCTACGTAGCTATATGCCCACAAAAACATAATTTAAAAACGGTATTCAAATTGACGAAGCTTGACATGTCTACAATTAGATGACAAATAGATCCAGTTCGAATCCTAAGGTATGGTTTCTGCGCTGAAAAATTCTCAAATTTCAGAAGCATTCCGATGAATGAGTTTGAATGAAAATAATGGATATCTACGATAAATAGACTTGCAAGACTGGTATTAATTGAGATGGGAAGAAAGTCGAGATTATTGGATATTTAGCTAATTTATATCGGAGTGAGAAGAGTTTTTGCATGGGGTAGCCGTGGTATTGTGCAGTTAAGTGGGCAGTTCTGTTATAAACAGAGCAGATGAGCAATGCAATCTTATTAGTGGAAAAAGAAAGAGAGACAAAACCTAGAGGGGTAATCCAGGTATATTCGCCGTCAAGTAGTCCCAGGTAAGAATTAGGCAATTTATGACATAATTTAAAATTCATAATTGGAGGCGTCCTGGAAGGGAACACCTAAAATGTGTGATTAATTGGAATGAAGTTTGAGGTGAAATCAGATAGGTGGGTGAGTAATACGACTGGGGAACGAAGAATGACCGTGGGGAGAACAACATCGGTTTTTGCAGGTGTATGTGTTAGGAAGGATTTGATAGTAAGGAACATTGTTTCAAACGCCATCACGGGCGTAGAAGGATATACAAAAAGTTAAATAATGTTTCTACATAGATTAAGAAACATCGCTATCAATGCGCGCAGCTTCCGGGGGAGGGGGGCAGATACAGACTCTAATAATCATTTAGAGATTATGAAACGCAGAAGAAAATTGAAAATCACTACGGGTTGGAGATTGCGGCATTGGATTTTAAGTGCTTCAATGGGAATCAAAAACAAATAATATTCATAAGAACTTAGCAAAAATCTAACTCAAGATAAGAAGATGGAACTAATAAAGGAATGACAAAACCTATAAAGTAAATAATAGGAACGTTAAGCATTAAAAAAATTTGGAGACCCCTATTTGAGGAGAAGCAATAAGGGCGATAAAAGAGAGAAAGAAACAAGCGAACTTGAAAACAAATCAGGGGAGTCAAATGTACAGAGAACTAAACGGTAGAGGCAGAGAAAGGGAGAAGGAAGAGATATAGTTTTCCGTTATTGCTATTTAACTAGTATAATTACGGCTGAAATTTAAGAGTGGCCTGGGAAGCGACAGTTGTGAGAATTAAAGCGGATAGTTCGCTAATTAGGTTGGTGTTGCAGATGATGAAGCAGTATTAATTTTGATTGGATTAGTTATGATTGGATTTATTGTTGCATGAATAATAGGATCAATAATGCTGGATCACCTGGCGGAATATGCAGTCAAGAAGCGCTATAATTATATAGGAACATATATATACATATACAGGGTTCGTCCGGAAAATAAGTGTACTGACTCCTGGGCTGGGCGCACCGCTCCAGGCGCGCCCAGCACCGCTCTGACGGGCTGCGATTGGAGGGGGTAAGTTGGCAAGCGACGCTGAAAAAGGCAGTCGGCTCTGAGCTGCGGTGTAGTGAGGAGCTCTGTTAACGCGAACCTCCACGCTTCGACCCACGTCACGGAACGCGATGCCGAAGTTTTTGGAGCAGCGTTATTCCATCAAATTTGCGGTAAAGCTTGGGAAATCGTCTACCGAAACTGTCGGTACGATTAACCAGGCTTACGGGGAGTCAGCCATGTCCAGAAACATGATCTTTCGGTGGCACAAGATGTTCGTGGAGGGCAGAGAAGAGGTCGACGACGAGTCTTCGAGAGGTTCCCGATGATGCCTTCGCGGGAGCGTTCCAGGAATGGGAACGCCGCTGGAACAAGTGTATCGACTCACAAGGGTCCTATTTTGAGGAATATTAGCTTAAGATATGTAAAAGTGTAATAAATTTTTTTTCCTGAGCTCAGTACACTTATTTTTCGGACGAACCCTGTATATCGATTATACGGAAACACTCACACGAGCAATATAATAATGGGACGGCACAATAGAAAACAAATAAAATAGTAACATTTAAATGGACCCTCACACAGTAAGTTGTTTGAGCTTTCGGACTTCTCCGAGGCCTTCTTCAAGTAAGACAGTCTTACATGAAGATGGCCTCGGAGAAGGCCGAAAGCTCAAACATTTTAGCGTGTGAGTGTCTTTTTAAATGATACTATTTTATTTGTTTTCTATTGTGCCGTCCCATTATATATATGTATATATATATATATATACACACGAGGGTCATCCGGAAAGTAGTACCCGTTCGTGCCGCATGAAGTGCTGACAACGCGAGTAGCCGCTGGACGAGGTCAGATAGCTTCAGTGGCTTGTCTGCCTTCTCTGAGCCAAGTTGCGTGCCGCTAGCATTGCCTGTGTTGTTTTTGTGATTGTTTACAATGTTTAAAAAAATTGAGAACGCCGCCAGTTGTGAAGTGAGGGCAGTGATTAAATTCCTCAATGCAAGAAACGTTCGCCCATGTGATATTCATCGCCAATTAAAGGAGGTGTATGGAGACAATGTAATGGACGAGTCGTCTGTTCGGCGGTGGTGTCGCAACTTCAACATGGGGAGGGGGAACACACACGACGATGAGCGTTCGGAGAGACCGTCTGTCATTACAGACCAACTGGTGAGCTCAGTTGACGAATTCGTGAGGAACGATCGGCGCGTCACAATTGATGACATCTGTGAGCATTTTCCCAATGTTTCTCGAACAATTGTTCATGAAATTGTTAAACACCATCTGCATTATGCAAAAATTTGTGCAAGATGGGTCCCTCGCGTATCTCAATGAGCTGGCGGCGAAGGACTATGCAGCAGGAATACAGAAACTTGTCACACGTTATGACAAATGCCTTAATTTGCTTGGAGATTATGTTGAGAAGTAGTTTAAAGTATCCTCTTTCAAATAAAATTTTTTATGTTTGTTAATATTTACTTTTGTGTCTTTATTTCACGAACGGGTACTACTTTCCGGATGACCCTCGTGTATATATATATATATATATATATATAATGTGCACATACACACATTTACACACTCATCTCCTCAATAATTCCTAACTAAGAAAGAAATGCCCTCCATCGTTATCCTTTACTCTACCCCGTTAGAATTGAATTTGAAATTGAATAATTATGCGGTCGCGGATATGGAGGTAACATGAACAGAAAACTCGACCGTGATTTAGAACTTAAATTATTACGAAAACCCCATTTTGAAATTCTTAGAGGAACGAAAATATCATTTTTAATTTCTTTTATGCATATAGGGGAGGGGTATGCATATGCATACCCCTCCCTGGACTAAAACCTTGACGTGGCGGAAGAACTTGTGCGTTCCGATGATCCCTAGAGCTGTGCTGGCGGGAGTAATAATAATTGCTCCTGTTAGGGTCACCCATGCCAGATAGGTCGAAGGTTAGGAGCCAGACGAAAGGTAGTACACGCAGCGTCTGTTCCTCAGTGAGACGGCTGCAAAGGCGTCTGACCCCAGTGGGGCGGCAATTGAGTTATTGTGTCACCTTAAAAACACTATTGACGAAGGCAACGGGAAACCACCTCAATCTTCATCCACAAGATAAAATATGATGGACAATATAGAGATTTTGAATCCTGGAAACTACGGGGCTCGGCCAAATCGGCCGCGTGTCGTGCCCGGCAGCGGGAGAGGCAATGCCTCCGTAGTGGTTTCTTCACGATACCCTTGCAAAGGAAATTCGACAGCAGCAGGACAGAAGACGCAGGAGAAGAATACCAAATTATTTAGAATAGGAATGTGGAATATTAGGACTATGATGAGACGAGGGAAATCAGAGAATATTAAGCGAAAGATGGCAAAGGGAAATATAGATATTTTAGGTCTATGCGAGGTGAGACGGAAGGATAGCGGGGATTACTGGAGTGATAATTATGGAATAATATATAGCGGCGGGGACGAGAGACAACAGGGGGTTACCATTGTATTAAATAAAGAGGTAGGAAGAAGGGTAGTCAAAATAGAACAGGTATCAGACAGAATATTACTAGTAGAAATAAAAGCAGAACCGACGAACTTGGTTATTATTCAGGTATACATGCCACTGAGAAACCATAAGGAAGAAGAGGAAGATAGGATGTAAGATCAGTTAGAGGACATAAACGCGTTTGTTCCTCCAGGGAAATATTTGATAGTGATGGGGGATTGGAATGCGACGGTAGGCGAAGGAAGAGATGATGATAAGGTGGGGAACTACGGTTTAGGCACGAGGAATGACCGTGGGGAAAAAGCAGTTGAGTTCTCCAGGAGACAGGAGTTCGTCATCACCAACACTTGGTTTAGACACCACAAAAGACGCAGGTATACATGGGAAATGCCAGGTGACTCAGAAAGGTATCAGCTAGATTATATTCTGGTTAGGCACAGGTTTTAGAATAGTGTGATAAATTCGCACAGCTTCCCGGGAGCGGATACGGACTCTGGCCACAATTTAGTTGTTATGAAATGTAGTGTCCGTTTCAAAAAGACAAGGCAGGGGCGGCGGGTTAGAAAATGGAATGTAGAAGCATTAAATGGATTGAAAAGGAAGGAGTACTAACAGCCTGTAGAGGAAATCATGGAGGATGGTAAAGAGCTAAGTAATATCGAAGAAGAAAAACTAGGAAACCATGGATCGCGGATGAGATGATTACAAAGATGGATGAGAGGAGAAAATGGAAGAATGTAAATACAGAGTTAGGCAAAATGAAGTACAAAGAATTAAACAATAAATTGAGGCGGGCAACAAATAGAGTAAATGAAGTATGGTGGAAGACGCAGGGTGAGGATATGGAAAGTTTGCAGAGGAAGGTTGAAATTGGTGCGCTGTACAGCAAAGTTAAATATTTATCGGGAAAAAAGAAAAGAAGACCTACGCTAACAGTTAGAGACAAGGCGGGTAAGTAATAGTTAACACAGGAAAGATCCAAGAGAGATGGAAGGAATATATAGAAGAACTGTATAGTAAAGAACATAGGCCAACAAAGTTATACTTAGAAAAGGAACATGACGTAGAGGAAGATAGCTTAGGTCCAGGCATACTCGACGAAGAGATAGTAAGGGTATAAAGGAGATGAAACTAAATAAGGCTGTGGGGGTGGATAACATTCTTGGGGAACTACTGAAATGTTTCGGAAAATGTGGGAGGAAGAGGCAATATGGGCTGATTCGAAGTATCTATGAGGAAGGAATCTGGCCGGAAGACTTTGTGAAATCAATTTCAGTTCCTATTCCGAAAAAGGTAATGGCTACATCAAGTGAGGACTATACGACAATAAGTTTGATATCCCACGTAGCTAAAGTTGTTCTCAGGATCATAAATAAAAGGATAGAGAGTAGGGCAAATGATTACTTAGGGAATGATCATTTTGGGTTTAGGAAGGGGAGAGGTACGTGCGATGCCCTTGCTGTAATGAGATTATTAATGGAGAGGAATATAGAATATAACCAGGAGGTATTTGCCTATTTGGTAGATTTCGAAAAAGCATTTCATAGAGTGGATTGGGATAAACTAATGAGTATATTGAAGAAAATAGATATTGGAGGGAAAGGAGGCTAATCTGCAACCTGTACATGTCTCAGACTGCTCAGGTGCGGGTAGGGAACGGGGAGTCCGGATGGGCAGTGTCAGGAAGTGGTGTAAGGCAGGGTTGCCCATTATCACCGTTGCTGTTCAACCTGTATGCAGAGGAAATGATTAAAGAGGCATGGGAAGAACTGGAGGTAGGAATGTAAGTGAGCGGGGAATTCGTAAAATCAGTTAGGTTTGCTGATGACCAAGCTTTAGTTTGTCAGTCAGCCAAGGGGCTGCAAGCATTGCTGAGTGAATTGGAAATTCAGTGTGACAGGTATGGGATGAGAATCAATATTAATAAAACAAAGGTCATGCGATTCTCTAGAAAGAAAAAGGCTAAGCTAAACATTAAAATAGGAGGGCAAAAACTAGAGCAGATAGAACAGTTTACGTATCTCGGTAGTGTTTTGGACCAACAGGGTTAAAGTAGTAGGGTCGTAAGGAGAAAAATTGCCCTAGGCAAAGAGGCTTTCACAAGGAGGAGGGAGTTGATGACGGGGACGTTGAGTAAGGATGTTAAGAAAAGACTCTTTGATATGGAGCGTAGCTATGTGCGGTGCGGAAACGTGGTCATTGAAGCAGGAGGATAGACGTAGACTGGAGGCTTTTGAAATGTGGGTTTGGAGAAGAATGGATAAGGTGAAATTGACAGAGAAGAAAACAAATGAGGAAGTACTTGGTATGGTGGGCGAAGAGGGAATTGTTGGGAGAAATCCTATGGAGGCAGGAAAAGTGGATGAAGGGAGTATTGACCGGCAGTGGGATGTTGAAGACTGTAATTGATGGGAGAATGTTGGGCAAACGAGGAAAGGGAAGGAACAGGATAGGTATGTTGGACGGAATTAAGGGATGAAGAAGTACTCAGAGTTGAAGAGGGACCTGATGTAGAGTAGGATAGTGGATTTTTTGATTAGTTAGATAGAGTTGATTAGATTGATTTGATAGTGGATCTAATTATTAGAGGAATGCTCTCCATCGTTATCGTTTACTCTACTCTGTTTGAATTCAATTTGAAGATTGAATAATTTTGCAGTTGCGGGTATAGAGGAAAAATAAATAGGAAACTCGACCGGATTTAAAACTTCAGCTATTAGAAAAACGCCATCTTGAATTTCTTCGTGGAATGAATATATCATTTTTAAATTCTTTAATGGCTACGGACTTAGAGATCTATGCAAAATATACCAGTCGTTATCTCAGAAATGTGGGTCGCGGTAGTCCAGGGGTAGAGCGTTGGACAGCTGACCAGAGGGCCAGGGTTCGGTTCTCGGGTAAGCCTCTCTGAGCACCTGCAGCTCCACCCATCACCTACCAAACCGACCTCCTACTCTGTTATCTTAAAAATATACTTTTAATGGAACTAATGACATCGAACGATTTGATCGAAAATGAAATGCATTCGCTATATAAAAATACGCGGAAGGTGTGTAATTAAATACCATAAATTACGCGAATGCGAAAGTCTCATAACTTAAGCAAATAACGTACGCATATTTGATTCGGAATAAAAATTTGAATATAGCGCACAATATGAGTCCCTCCCCCCCATGCGCTGGAGAACCTCGAGGCGCAGAAGCAGATGCGCATCGGTGCTGCTACCTTGCGGAAATTAGGTGTTTCTCACACGTATCAATGGATTCACGGCCGAGGTTGATGCCAGTTGCGACCGGGAACGACCTCGGTAATACATCACGTGACTCCTGGAGAGGAGGAAGATGGCGGTCGTTAGGGAGTCAAGATACAACGGTACTGTTCCTACACTTTCTTTAAATAGCCCTACTCAGACAATTGAAACAGAAGTTACCGAGGCATTACAGTATGAAGTAAGTAGACTAGTTTATTTAATGCCATTGGTGCTCCATTTTTGTCTCTCTTCTCTAGTGAAAGTTAATTTCATTGCAGTTTATTGTGATTATTTCGTTTATTTTGTGGCATATTCTGTAATTTGGTTGCATGGAATAATGGTGGGTGCAATGCACAGGTCATAATGTTTTGATTTCAGTGGAAATAACCGTATTTAATCCCTCATTCAATCAGTCTTAATGCGGGTTTCACTCCAGCAGCTGTTGTTTGCTTACACTTCGTGTGTTGTTGATTTGTATGCGATGTTTTTCAAAAAATGTATACTACGGATATGTGTGTGCTCACATCTTTAGTCATTACTCCGTCCGTGTTTGTTTTCTGTGAAGAATTTTTTTATATCACTGTAGTTGTGCAACAACATTTATTTTCCAGTTAACGAATATCCAAAGTGTTATAAGGCTAACAAGAGAGAACATTGATGCACTGAATGCAAAATTTGCTGGTTATCAACATCCGCCAGACATGTATTTGACGGTGAGCTCAATTTTGATTATTTTATGTGCATGTTATTTGTGTGAAGTAGTCTCTCCAGTACAATGTCCGTGTCGATTGCTAGAGAGTATTGTAGCTAGGAATCCACGTGATATTATGGTAATAAGGATTTTGTAGTTCCCTTTTAAGCTATCAGGTATCGAACTGCTGCTTCCTTTCAAGGTGACGAATTTTGTATTTTTTTTGCCTACGTTGAAATATAATGAATGTTTACTTTGTTTCCGTAATGGTCGGTTGTGAGGCATTTGGAAAATACTGCAGAAATGGTGTTGTAGTCAATGCTATCAAAGTTTTGAGTTGATTTTGGTGCACCTTGTGACTTACATCTCTATGATTGTGACTAGGAGTTTTTTCTTAAATAATTCCATGCAGTATTAGTTTTTTATGACATTTTAAAGAGGCTGTGGATATTTGGCTATTGGTAGGGGATTGAGTGCCCGGCGATGCTTCACTTATCCTGTTAGCTAACGTAGCTGAAGGCAGAGAAATATTGTGTGGCTTCTTCAGGGAATTGTTTCTCAGACGTTCTCTCCACCAATCATATCGAAATGTATTCCCTATGCTCTTGATAATTAGCGAATTGAATTGTTTTGGATCCGCGCTTTACGCCTAAGCTGAAGATTTTTGTTTATGAACCACCAATCCCAATGCTTTTATTAGAATTTGTCAACTGTAAGTGACTTTAAACTTCATGGTTATGTAGTGCCCAGTTGGAGAGTTGCGTGCTTAGTAATTGTAAGACCTGGCTTCGGGTCAGCATGAATTTATGGCCATCAATGCTTAACCGATTAATAGAGTCAATGATGAATACTCAGAATACACAGCACATTTACTATTGCCAGTAGCCATAATGAGTACACCATTATATTTGTTTATTCATTTCTCATATCAAAAGTTAAATTAATGTACTGTTTCAGTAAAAATGGAATATAATCATATCTTGTATTATTTTTGTCAAGTATTACTTTTAAAGTGTGACCCATAGGCCACATGGTTGATATGCACCTGGTTCTGTTGATAATAATGCACTTTTAAGTACGTAAGGAGTTTAAATGGTTATGTTGTTTTTTAAACTTCACCATGTCTATTTTCTCTGCCTTTCTGAAATACATCATTATCGGTGGTTCTGTTAGGTGATGCCAGCGTTAGTGTTCACAGATATATATGTATGCGCTTTGGAAATCAAGGAAAGTTGTTTGTTATTCAGATTTGATAAATAATTTTAAGACAATGTGAAACTTATGAAAGGTAAATTAGTTGATAAAGATGAACAAAACCGATTTTATTACCTAATTTAACTGAGGTAAACTTTTTTCTGGTTCTGGTATATTCTGGTCTGGAATATTCTGGTCATTATGGTGTATTCATGATTAATAGAATATTTAATGTTACATTTTGAAGTTCCCTTGTTATGAACTTTACAACATACAGATAAGTGACATGATCCATGTTATCTATAACTGGTAGTCGAGATGCCATAACTCATTTTGTGTTTATAATTTTTGTGAATTTAATTAAGAGCTGATGCAATGCGGATAATGTCTCTAGGGTATAAAACATAATCTCGTTTGGGAAAGGATGCACGTTGAGGACTGATTTTGTTTTTTTAGTCACCATGTATGTTAAGTGATTTTAGGATGGATGGATGGTGGATGACTCCACTGCAAAATCAACCCTAGCTCTGTGGCCCTGCTAGCCTATTTGTGGATTTTCATGTTTTAAGCCCTTAAGAACTATGCCAATAGAATAATATATTCAATGTTTAGTTAAAATGTAAGATTCTTGTAACATTTCACTTTTTTTACTCATTTAGGATTCTTGTTTTAACAAACACACCATGAAGCAGATTAAACCAAAGATAACTCTTTATGCTTGATATTGTGTACTTGGTAATATGAATGGTGTACAACTAGGGTAACCTCATGGCTGCTAATACTGTCCAAAGTTGCATGTGTGCTTAATGGTAGGTTTTTCATCAAAATCGTTCAACTTTTTGTGTGACTCCATAAAATGCAGGTATCATAGGCTATTAATTTTCCCCTGAAGAAAGTTAGCTGTTCTTCCTTGTTGACTGACTAATGAGGCATAACAACACAGCTGTATTTTGAGTTTGATTTGCATGTTGGATAAATCCTTAGGTAGCTCGTGGACTGTTTAACATGTTAAGCTCATTCCACTCCTAGAATAATATAATTCACCCTCTCGACATCATTGGAATCCAGGTGTACAATTGAAACAAAATTTTATCTCACTCATCAACTAAGGAAAGCACTGGAGCATATTTGATTTTTAAAGAAAAATTTAAACTTAAGTGTTGCTTTTATGAGTATCATTAATAGTTTGCATCAGGTTCTTATTGGGAAGCATTTGATGTACCTCGGTGCCGAAATGATGCTTGTTTTTTTCTACTCCGAATATATGACATAGGTTTTCATTTTAAACATTTATGGTTTTGCCCCCTGGGCTATATTATAACTTTTTCTGTTAATCATGAATGCCCATTTTTTCAACAGAGGTAAAAACTCAGTTATAAATTATATGCAGTTATTTATAATTCAGCTTGTACATTATTTGTACCCACAAACTGATGACAAAATATCTAGGCTGAACATAAATCCTTTTGCTTGCCACTAATTGTTTTAATTGCAGGAAGGTTTATAAATATAGCCAAATAGTCCCTCACTTAAAGCCAAGAATTCTAATTAAAATCTAAGCAGCATGAGAGTTTCTCTCCTAGTTTGACATCTGTCACAGGTTTCTTCCCTTCAATCTATAGTTAAACACTTACAAAATTAGTCTATGATCTTTGAGGGTCTGTCAAGGAGGGGAATAGTGTGTGAGTGACTGGAAAGAAGCTTTTTGCTTCAGTTCTGAGTGCAAAGATGTACGTTTCATATCTGGTATGTTCAGAGGTGAGGAGACACTTTGATGATGGGAGACCTGAGGGCACTGGCAATCTGCTGTGCATTGCGATAATTAGGGTAGGCAGATGGTTATCTACTGGAACAAATATTTAATGTAGATGAAACCAGTTTGATATGGAAACATTTGCCTAATTGTGTGTACCTAAGCCAGGATGTTTAAAGGATGCTAGGATTCAAAGCCTGAAAGGATTGGCTATCTTTGTTGTGGGGACATAGTAGCTTAGTGGTTAGAGTGCTGGTCTGCTAAATGGAGGGCCTTTCCTGGGGATGCCCCTGGCCACCCTCAATATAACCCAGTTTCTGCCGTTAGACATGTTACTAGGTGAGCTCTGTCCTAACATATCAAACCAGTATTTGGGTTGATAATTGTGGTTTTTTTTGTGAACTTTGTTGCCTTCTGGGAATTCTACTGGTTTTAGCTCTTGCCTTTTCATATTTATCATTCAGAAAACCCTTTGTGCATATAAGCACATTAATAAAATACTCATTTACTGCTGTTGAAACCATAAATGTTGGATGACTCTTGTTCAAAGACTGGTTTGTAAACTATGTCATTCACTACCCTAATCAGGGTGACCTTCATCATGATGGCTTTTATACCACCAAACCCCGCTGCTCGTATTCAACCTCCGGGTGGTATGCTTGCTACTTGAGCATTCCCCACTCACTACCTCAGAATAACATCACCTCCCACAAGTAATTGAAGCAGTAGAATTTGATGCTGATGTATCTTAGCGAGAATTTAGGAAGCAGTGCAAAATCTTCTCTTTATCGAGAATATTTTGTCTGAATGGGAATGTGTAGTAAAGAATTGTCAGTAATTCGGAATGATAGCTTTGAAAGATATGAAGGAGAAAAGCTTGAAGTAGGAACAAATGAAATAGTTAAATTTGGAAAAACTTTAAAAGATGATGTTTGTGTGGAGGACTTATGGGGGGATCTAGATCAGAGTAAAAAGAGGTTTTGGGAGAAGAATTGATTGAATCGGAAGCACATTGTGTGGCCAAGGGAATAGCAAGAGAGAAAGAAGTGGAAGGGCCTGAAAAAATGGGGTCACTCCAATGGGTTTATCAGATTTATTGCCACTGAAGCTCTTGCCAACATCAAGGCAGTAGTCCCGAAAGTTGAATGATTCACAAAAGCTGAATGTATCATCAAGATTCTGTGAATTGTAATTGTGGGATATATATAAAAAACTCCCTGCACTAGGGTTCTACCATAGAAAACATATCCTACCCATAACCCAAGACCAAGGTGGTGCTGAACAAGGGACGAGCGTGTCACTAAGTGACATGCTGGATTAAGTTGCCAAGTAAAGTATATAAGTGCAATCTTCCTTGGTGATTTATCTATAATTTTCTTTGGTTTTAAGTTCCCAATGTGGCCTTACTCGTTGATTCATGTTGGGCTTAAGGAATTTAGTAGGTGGCACATGGGTTGCCTGAATTAGTACGTAATTTATTTGCTCAGATTCACTGTAACTTAGCTACTTAATTTTTCAATGAATGTAAATATTTGGTTTATTTTGAGGCTATTTATTGTAATTCTTGCTAATTTTGAATCTGGTAATTATTTGATTATCAGTTCAGTATTCAATTAGTATATCAAGATACTAAGTGAAAAGATGTCATATTTCAGTTCAGGCCTGATCCTTATATTATTGTGTCTGTTTGGCTTTGCTAAGAAATCCTTCAGTATTTTTTCCTATTGCGATGAGTCTTTTCAGACATAGTTTATTAGTGGGTTAATGGCACTGAGAGCTGTGACTCATTTATCATTTTAACCTGTAGGATCATAGTTTTCTAGTGAGGAATCAGCTGCATTTTTTTGTCTAATCAGTTGAAATACTCTTATATTTCAGGAGTATCAAGAATTAACGAGTAAGTTGCACACGTTTGAAATCAAAGAGCAGGATTTGATAGAGCAGATTAGTAATGGTAGAGAGAGCCCTCAGGAATTTAGTGAAGAAATTCCAATGCAGGTGTTGGGGCAAGGTGAGTGATTTTCATGATAGATTAAGCCTCCCAGAATCACATTTTTGGGGGATTATAATGCGGCTTTATAATAATTAATCTAAGTCAATGTGATGTATGCCGTGTCATTCATTGACATTTTTAAATAATTTATTGCTTTGTTTTTTAGAGATTTAATTTTTTATCTCATCAAAATTTCTAGTTATTTATTTGCATCATGGCCATAGTTAATTCTTTATTAGTTAAATGTAAGGTAAAATATTTGTGGTACCTTGAGTTAAGGCTTGCCTTGTTCAGTTGAGAAAGCTTTATATTCGGTTCCCCTCTGTTAGGTGGGAATGATGGCTCACCTAGCCTCCTACCGCGTTCACCACTAAAGTCAGTGGTGCGTGCCCATCTGCCAAATCAACAGCGTACGAGTGTACAAGTTCGTCACGGTCAGTCTGTGCGTGATGCTCTGTCCAAGGCTATGAAGCTTCGGAAACTTACACCAGAAATGTGTGTGGTGTATAGAGGGGAAAGCAAGGTATGGCCACGCAAATTAACGGTCTTAAAATGTGCCTCATTTGATATGCCATGCTAAATTAATGGATGTTCTGTAAAGTAGGCTGCCAATATATGACATTTTTAATTGTTTGTGAGTGCAGTGTGAACCTCCATGTTTGTTTGCATGTTTGTAATTTTCTTCTTTATTTGGAAAACCAGAGGAAAAGTCATTTGGATGTTTTTTAATGATCTTAATTTTTTAGATATTAATACCGTGGGATGCTGATATATCTACTCTTGAAGGAGAGGAAATCAGTGTTGAAATAATGGATAAATTCCCCATTACTACAAGCATATCCCATAATTTTGTAAGTTAAATATAGGAGTGGATTGTGGATTCCTTCTTTTAAGACTGTTTACTGCTTTAGGTGTTATTTCTTTATATTTCGTACTTGGCTTATTTTGTGCAAAATATGAGTGTTGATTTTGCTTTGACGTTGATTTTTATATGATACAATTCTTTGAATGACAATGCAAGTTATAGTATTTGTCACACCCATATTATTTTTTCAGGTTCGTAAAACATTTTTTTCATTAGCCTTCTGTGAATGCTGCCGTAGATTATTGTTGCAAGGATTTTACTGCAGGACATGCGGGTATCGCTTTCACCAGCGTTGTGCAGCTGGAGTTCCAGCCCTTTGCCAGCAAGTCAGAATGCAAAACACTTACTACCAAGTGTGAGTAATTTTCTCTTCAGTGACGACGTGATGTTGTTGGGAGGGGTGGTGTTTAATGGGTGGAAAGGGGGCCTGATACTACATTTCAATGTGTGGCACAGTGGAAGCAATGGAACTCAGTCCATTTAGTACTGTAAATTCTTGAGTCGCAGAAGCTGTTAAATGTTTTAAGCCTGGTCAGGTAAAATTTAGAAAAAAATAGTATTATGTACTCGTCTTATCACATCTTCTGCCAGCTTCAAGTCCAGTAACGTAATTGTTCTTTTCTGTAGTGCCTAACATGCTATGTACATGGGCACCAAGTTAATTAAATTTTTACAAATTTTATAGGTAAAGTCAATCATGATGATTTTAGACTTTATTGTTAGTGCACCCAAATTGAGCATTAAGCTGTAAGGTAACAAAATTACTATTAGCACAATATAAGCATCATGCACCTGTTTCAGGGCATGTAAATAAAGAATGGATCATGCATATACTGGAACGACTGCCAGTATGATAGGAATTTCATTTGAAAAATTAAAATATATCAAAAAAAGGGGTATCAAGAGCCACCAAAGAAACTATAGGAACTGTTAATAGGAAAAGTACAGGGGAAACTGTGGGTCATGGTTGAGATGGTTAGAAAAATAGATGAAAGAAGGTAATGGAAGAATGCAAACACAGGAGTTGGGCAGAAGGAAGTACAAAGAGTTAAATAACAAATTGAGATGGGTGAGAAACACAGCAGAAGATGTGGGGTGGAAGATGCAGTGTGAGGATATGGAAAGTTTGCAGAGGAAGGGTGAAATTGGTGTGCCATAAATGGTGAAATCTCTGTAGTTAAGTGAGGTGGAGGGCCTGTGTTAAAAGTTAGACATAGGTAATAGTGGAAACAGAAAAGATTTAAGGGAGATGGAAGGAATATATAGAAGAACTCTATGGTAAAGAACTTAGGCCAAATAGGTTAGACATAGAAAAGGAACATGATGTAGATGAAGATAGCTTAGGTCCAGGCATGCTCGATGATGAGTTAGAAAGTTCATTAAGGGAGATGAAATAAAATAAGGGAATGGAAGTAGATAAAATTCCTGTGAAACTACTAAAAGGTGTAGGAAAGTCTATATGGAATGATTGGGAGCATCTATGAGGAAGGAATCTTACGGGAAGACTTGCTGCGATCAGCTTTAGTTCCCATTCCGGAAAAGGTAAAGGGTACATCATGAGAGGACTACAGAACAATAAATTTGATTTCTATAAATATAGATCCGGGGTGATATTTCTAAGTTTCTCATTGGTTTTGGAAGGTTAATAGGACATTTCAAAATATCATGAATATGCACAGTTAAAGGAGATAACTTCAGGCGTCACTTTGTGGAAACGATACATATTGCAAAAGAAACACTTGGTTTTTCCACATAAAATATTTATTCACGATCTAGGTTTCGACGCTCAGCGTCATCTTCAGGTAGATCCTGAAGATGACGCTGAGCGTCGAAACCTAGGTCGTGAATAAATATTTTATGTGGAAAAACCAAGTGTTTCTTTTGCAATATGCACAGTTAAGTTATTAAGTACCTATATTTTATGAAGTGAAAGGTCACTTAAAATGCGTAGACGTGTAGATCATTTTTTTCTAGGAAGTGACCAAGATAGGAATTTTCTGTGTGGGCATTAGCACAGAGATGAGGGTAATAAAAAATATAGCTTTAAATATTTTCTGGAACTACTTAAAGGTTTAGGGAAACATGGAGGGAAGAGTCTATATGGATTGTTTGTAGAATCTATGAGGAAGCAATCTGGCCGGAAGATTTCCTCGGATCAGTTTTAGCTCCTATTCTGAAATAGGTAAAGGCTACATCATCTGAGGATTACAGAGCTGTAAGTTTGATTTTGCCCACGACTTAAGTGGTTCTCAGGATCATCAACAATAGGATGGAAAGTAGGGCAAATTATTATTCAGGGAATGATCAATTCGGGTTGAGGAAGGGAGAGGCACGCGCGATGCTATTGCAGTAATAGATCACTAATAGAGAGAAATGTAGATTACAGTCATGGTGTATTTGCCTGTTTTGTAGATTTTGAAAAGGCATTTGATGTAGCGAATTGGGAAAATGAGAGAGTATATTGCAAAAATAGAAATATATTGGAGTTATACGAGACTAGTCCGCCACCTGTGCATGTCTCAGACTGCTCTCATCCGGCAAAACATACTGCTATATATTTATTTGTAATTGCAACACAATTGATATTCTGAAGTATATTTTAGATTCTTCAGTTTATGAAAGTTAAGCATTTAGAAATTCCCAAATTTCTCTCTTGTGTGCCACAAACTTCTGATTTAATGAGTGATTGATAGTTCTTTAAAATGAAAACCCTGTTTTCCTTTATTTGACACATAACCTGTGGGTAGTGATATTGACACACACCTCCTTTCGCTGCAGTCTGTTGGCACAAAACCCAGAACAGGGTGTTCCTGTCGCGCCTTCGCCACCCCCCCTTGGCTCTGGTGCTCCAGTTGGTGGGTCTCCTTCTGCTCCAAGAGCTGTTCCCCCTGGTGGGAGGGGTCATACACCTACAAATTTGGGTCAGCGTGAGCGCTCTACCTCGGCCCCAAATGTCTGTTACAATTTGGTGAGCAGCAGTGGGCCTGGAATCAACCCGTCTGTAGACCCTGTTGCTTCATTGGAGGACTTTGCCAGCCGAGTTACGCGATCCCACAACTTCTCTGGCCCAGGTGTGCATTTAATTTGGATTTTTGTGATTGAGTTGCATTCTTTTTCTTATTGTACGTTTTCAGGATGAGAAAAGCAGTAAACAAGGCGATGACAATGTGTAAAGAAGTCATAATTTGCAGTGCCATTCATTGAGTAATTCCTTTCATGTGTCATGATCCAGTATTAATTAGCCAGTCTGCCAAAGGGTATACTTAGTCCATTGCAGATTCAGTGTTATGTGTATGGGATGAGAATGTATCACAAGAAAATAATGGTAATGGGATTTTTAAGAAGTCATAAGGCAAAGATAATCATTGAAGTTTTTGGACATAAACTAGATTGGGTGGTAATGTTTCAGCTGTTTAGCAAGTGTTTTGGAGAGTGGTTGGTGTGGTGAAAGGGGAAAAGAATAATTGTGTTAGTAAGCAATTACGAAGAGCCGGAAGTTGATGAGCAACTTGCATAAAAATGTAAAGAAAGGACTGGTTAAAACTATAAGTACGACCGCTGGCCTATGGCTTTGTTTGAAAATATGATTGAAATTCCTTGCATTATTGCATTTACAGTATGAAATCTTAACTTTCCTCTTTGGAAACAAAAGCTGCATGAAAACAGGAAGAAAATTACTTGTTAATCTTGGTAAGAAGTTAGTAAAGGAATATACTATATGAAGAGTTCAAAATATGCTAGGTAAGCTTAAAGTTGTTATTGTAAGTTACATAAAATGTCAGTAAATATGTTGTGCCAGAACTTAAGGTGCCTCTCAAAGAAGAATGAAAAGTGTTGGGGTCAAGGGGGTTGCTCTTTGTGAAAGGTAGGCCTGGAAATCAAGAGTGCAGGTCATGGGAAAGATTTGATTGTTCTGAGCAGTCGGAGGAGCCTTGGATCCGCAAAACCAGCGAGAATTTCAATGCATATTAAATTGAAATTTGAAGTGTTGAAACGCACAAAAGTGTTTCCTTATTTTTACAGTAGTCATGTACCAGAAAAACCGCATAGGCTTGTTTGCATTTACACACAACTAGTTGATAAAAGGAGGAATATTGTTTCTATTGGATTTTTTAAATGTTTCACACTTGATATTTTTATCTGTGACAAAATAATTGTTCGCAAAAAAGTTAATAAATAGTTGTAATATTCAAAAGGGTCTCCATTGTTTTTGCCATGAAGGTACATGCTTTCCACGTGAAAAAGTATTCAGTTGGTGTGTTGCATGATAAAACCAAAATAAAAGCTAATCGAAGTGGTTTTTTTACCCTACTTGACCGAACGTATTGGTAAAATCTCTTAGTACTAGGAAGGTTGTATGGATCTGAGCAAGTGGTTTGTGTGTACTGTTTTGACTAAAATTTGGGGAAGCTTATTTATGTTTCCTTGAGAACAATTGTCAGAAATGTATTCCTTGCCAATTTTGAATTATAAAAAAATAAACTTGCTAAGCTCTCCAAAATGTTGACGCTGGGTGATGGTGCATGGTCAGCAGTACTCACTACATTGGACTTAAGTCTGTGTGCATTTGTGTCTGGAAGGGAATCCTTCAGAGCCATGGTGACTTTTGATGCAGAGTCCTTTGGTGGAATATGGGATCACTCTGATTTATTAATTCTCAAGTCCTAAATTTGAACAGATACTATTGGAGACCCATGTTCCTTTCCATCCATAGCTCCGTCCAGTGGGCCTGGTGGGTCAGTTGTGGCTGCCAGCAGCACTGCCGCAAGTTGCAGTCCCGGAAGCAGTCCCACCAAGCCATCACACAGTCAAAGTGCCCAGGCCTCACCCACCAACACCTTGCGACCATGGAGGCCACGTGCTAGGAGTGCTGATGAGAGTAGTAAGAAGGTAATTACTTTTAATTCCAATGTTGTCTATTTCCTGCAAGTATGGAGCTTTGAAGTCTTTACAACAGAGACTTGTTGCTGCATGGTGGAGAGAACAAAAATACCATTCAAAGAAATGGATTCAATAGAGTGAGTTCAATGACAACAAAAGTGAAAAATAAAATTTTTGATGCCTTTCTGTGGGTTTTTTAATTGATTAATCCCCTTCCCCTGGCCCAATACAATTTCAGGGATACTATCTTCATGAATATTTGGTGCTGCTGTAAAATGGCTGTGGATACACTCATTGTAAGCACATTTTATTCTAATAGGTTCGTGCTCCGCGGGAATCTATTGAAGATTGGGAAATACCTGCTGATGAAATACTCATTGGTAATCGAATAGGGTCAGGATCATTTGGAACAGTTTACAAGGGCCATTGGCATGGTCCAGTTGCGGTGAAGACGCTGAATGTCAAAGACCCTACTCCAGCTCAGCTGCAAGCATTTAAAAATGAAGTTGCTGTTCTTCGGAAAACAAGGTTCGTCACACTTTTAGTTTTGTATTATGATTTAATTTTTTGATGCTAGTTTGAAAAGATAGTTGTTGTTAAACTATCCCTTTTCATTTTGAGAATAATTTTGATGGATCTGTCATATCAAATTGGAAGAATATTATTTTTAAATGTTTTTAATGGTTAGTAAAATGAAATGCAATGACTTCATCAAACTTAACTTGAGATCATTATCAATGCATATTTATGATTTTTTAATTATTTGGCCATGGTTTGTATCTAGTACTGCTCCAGTACACTGAAGTCTCATTATTTCGAAGCTGAATGGTTACGTAAAATATCTGGATTTGAATTTAAAGAAAGTCTTAAAAAGTCATATGTTTTGTTCCTCCCGTGTTAGGATAGTGGATTCATGGTGATGTCATATTGACTAATCCTGTGGAGACTGTGCACCTTGCAAATTGGTATACTAGGTTTAGTCCTCGTGTGTTTAGAAAGAAAATATTTTCATGCTCAGGTATAAAGATTGTATAAGAGAGTGCTTCATTTCTCTGGGGTGTGATAGGGATGGCTGATAGTGAAAATAAAGCTGTGATATATTGACTCTCTGCATGCAAAAGTATTTTTGAAAAATTCCCTTTCCTGAAAAATACTGATATTCCAGGAGATTTTCTTGCAAAAAATTAACTTTTTAATTCTTTTTGAAAAATAAATGTGATCGCTGAATTTTTTTGAAAGGAGGGTGTTAGTTACCAGAATGTTAAAAAATATATGTATCATTCATAACTTATATACTTAATATTCTCTGTGAGTTTATTTAGCCTTTCAAGCTCATGAGAATATTTCCATCAAAAGATTTTATCTGTAAAAATTCATATTATAAATTTTTATGTTGATAAGCTTGTGAATGATTTTTGAATTGTGTAGTTAAAATTGTAAGTGGTCATGCATGTAGATATGCATACAATTTTTAGTACTACAGTCAACGGAAATATATGAAAGAATTTTCAACTACTTTCACCTTCATTATAATTAAATGAAGAATACAATGTATCTTTCCACTGTCCTTTATTTGCGTACAACCGGTTTCAACGCTCAGGCATCATCGAACAATTGAATACTTTCACCTTCTTTTGTCATTGCCTGTAACATTAAGAAAACTGTCATTATAGTAAAACCTTTGGATAATGCACCTAAGAACTGTGAATACTGCTGGTTAACAAAAAACCATAAAGCTTTCATTACATATTAGTCTTGTATTTTGATCCCATTACTCTGAGCTCTCATGCCATAAAACCCTCTTTGAGCATGAAAGTAGAGGACCTGCTCTCCGTTTATGTTGACCACTTAAACATTATTTTTGAAATCATATTTTTGGTAGAAACATGTTGGAGTAGACTTTTCGACTCATTAAAGTTTTTTGTACCCGTGATTTTTACTGGGAAATAACTTCAGCACCCTGATTATGATGGATTCTACACAACTCTTTATTGAACACTTTTATAAGCCTTTTTAAGCACAAAAAGCTCTCAGGTTTTTGGTGGTGGAAGACCAAAAAATATTAGTATTTATTTATTCATCATATAAAAATACCAAGATATCAATAAATCTGTGAATTTGGTGTATGCCTGAATTTTGAAGTTTGGATTAGGCTCGCTGATATGACTCCCGAAATGGGACCTCTGTTTTAGAGTCAGGTTTTGATTTTAGTATTTTTTCCCCTTATTTTGTTGGAATGGTTAAAGTAAATGTCTTTTTCAAGTTTTTAGGTTGGCATAACAAAGAGTGCTATGTTTTAAGCTAAGTATTTCTTTTAAGTGTCATGTTTTGACCTTTTCTATTTTGGTACTAAATGTGAATTTCGTATAACTACTTGGTGTAAATTTTATTCAAGATATGAATAAGGTTTATGCGATGAGTTTTATGACTCACTTGCTGTAGCAAGGTGTTAAATTTTCTTTTTCTAAACTTTTCAGGCATGTGAATATCCTTTTGTTCATGGGTTGTGTCAGTAAGCCTCAGCTAGCAATTGTCACACAATGGTGTGAAGGGTCAAGTCTCTATAAACACCTTCATGTTATTGAGACCAAATTTGAGCTATTAACCCTCATAGAAATTGGACGACAAACTGCTCAAGGCATGGAGTAAGTATCAATGAAGTATTTTTTAGTGTGTTGGCATTACTATTTCCTTTAGAATATTCTTGAAAAGTAGCCTAATAATTATAATGAAATATTATCCATTCTATAGTGGAATACATTTAAAATAAATTCCAATAATGAGCTATTAATAAATAACTTTTATTTTCAGTTACCTTCATGCAAAGAACATTATCCATAGAGATTTGAAAAGTAACAATATATTCCTTCACGATGACCTCACTGTAAAAATTGGTGACTTTGGTCTGGCAACAGTGAAGACAAGGTGGTCTGGTTCTCAGCAGTTTCAGCAGCCTACAGGTAATGCATGAACTTCTTTCCTAGAAAGTATGTATGCGTTGGTTATTTTTTGCAAGAGCTATGATTGATGCTAGTCGGTGAAACTTTTTTTATTCTCATTTTTACACTTGTTCCAGTTTCAGCAAGTCTAGTCTAGTAGAACTAGTAAGGCTATAATCATGTTGCAGGCCCTAAAATTCGAACCTTCTTTTTGGCATTACTCTGAGAACCATAAATACCAGGGTCATGTAAAATTGAGAATATACACATTTCCATGGTTTACATATGTCAAGCTTAGAAGAGTGCTTAACAGATTAGTAAGGCAATAACTAGAATAATGATTTACACAGCATGTTGCATCTACATTAAATTATATCAGTAATATGTTAAGTCCTGATAGATGCAAAACAGTGAAAGTGGAGAGTAACACGTCTTGATTTTAATCCCTGGAGTACTTCTTGTTATGAAATCCGTCGTTAGTGTGTGCGTTGTCAGTGGTGAAGAACACCAACTGATAGCATTTACCATTTTACCTGCGCATAATATTTTTCTCTAATTCATGTATAAGAAGTTATGCTTCATAGTTTTTAGTGTCGTGCCTCTTTTATGTAAAATTATTTCACCTGATTGTGTGAACAAATTGTATTTTTTATTATTAATTTTATTATAATCTTGTAAAATATTTCATTGATGAAACAGTGAAATTCAATTTTAAAATATTTTTCCCAACCTCAATTTCATTTAAAACATTTAGCATGATTTCCCATGGGGCCCCAAGAAACACAAAGGTATGCTTTTCTTTTAATAATGACTAACATTGATAAGCTGTATGGTCCATTTTCATAAAAAATAACTGTGATTATATATTGGTGTTAAATGAATGGATTACAGCTTGGTGTAAGTTGTATAAATGTCAGTTGCGACTAAAATTCTCAAAAGTGCTGACATATATTTTCATTAAAATATTATTTTTTGCACAGGAATCAAAACTACTTGTAAAACATGATTTTAAGTTTGGATAATTTCAATTTATAAGTTGGTAGGTAAGAACAGAAATCAAACTGCATGCGAGTGCTAAATCTATTGGCAAAATCAGATTTTGGATGGTCAGGAAGCATATAATCCATGTTCCAGTTTATGCTAATACTGCTATACCAAATTTTTACTCATAAAAATATATTTTTAATTATAGGGTCTATCTTATGGATGGCTCCTGAAGTTATTCGTATGCAAGAAGAAAGCCCATATAGTTTCCAGTCAGATGTATATGCTTTTGGGATTGTCCTGTATGAGTTGCTTACTGGACAGTTACCATACTCCAATATAAACAACAAAGATCAGGTGGGTTCCAACTTCATTATCAATTGAATTTTCAAGGTGTTCTAACAATTGATGCATGTAAACCCATGCATTGAAATGTAATCTAATTGCAAAACATCACATCTTATCTGGGGCTAATACCCAGTACATTTAGATTGTTTGGGAAATTTAATAGCAATTGAGCTAAAATGGGTAGGCATCAGCTTAAAGGTTGCAAAGCATTTATGGAGAAATTTTTTAAACATCCATTCCTTCGGTGAAATCATCAAAACTTTCTTTAAAGTTTTTAATGGAACTTGGCATAAAAGGCTCATGAATAATTTTTGTATTTCTCCTTTGTTTGATACTCCATGAAACAATTTCCCTTGTGAAGTGGAACATCGCAAGAAGAGCACACATCCCCCGTGTCCTTCCTAATATTTCTTGAAGCAAACACCTTGCATCTTCTTGTGTGGTATTTTTTCTTCCCCTTACCCACAATAGGAACGAGATGATGTTTACTAAGGTCTCTCGAGAGACGATGTGGGTGATCCCTTGAAGTAACATGCTGCTTTGGCCTATCATCGCTCTCATCCTCCGAAGATGACTCATCTGGCTCTCAATTCGTTGCTCACTCTTTGGTAGTCTGGAGCAGAAAGCCTTTGAATTGAATGCTATTTGATTGATTTAGTGTTTTATAAACTCTTACTGTCTTTGTTGGCACTCTAATTTAAGTCACTTTCACTAATCAAGACAGGAGTGGATTTTCTATTTCTGACCTTCACTACCATATCGGAATCACTTCTGGTCTCTTCGTCATACTCTAATGGCACATCTGAGATGTCATCGGCGCAGATCTAATAAAATTTTCTCATGCGAAGTGCTCTCTTTCCAATGCAATGCCAGTACAGCCGATACTGTCAAGGTCACGTCGGGTGTACCACAGGGAAGTGTCATAGGCCCCCTCTTGTTTCTTATTTACATCGATGACCTCAGCGCCGTGGTTAATAGCAGGCTCCGTCTTTTTGCTGACGATGCGGTGATTTATGGGGACATTCGAAGTCGCAAAGACAGAGTCGCGTTAGCTAACGACCTAAATGCAATCCATACTTGGTGCGATACATGGCGATTGGAATTAAATTTGAAGAAATGCGTAGTAATACATTTTTGGGAAAGGAGTAATTCCCTCCCATTTAGTTACAAAGTGAAAAAAACAGGAATTGCGAGGGTATATTCCTTTAAATACTTGTGTGTAACAATTACGATCTGTCCTAAGGAAAGCACACACGAGAAATATGTGGTCGTGCTAATAAAAAATTGGGATTTGTGAAAAGAGTGCTGGGTAAATGCAACGAAAAAGTGAAGGAACGATGTTTTCTTGCCCTAGTCAGGCCTCACCTAGAGTATGCTGCCAGTATATGGGATCCTCAAGAGATAAATTTGATTTCGGCATTAGATCGAGTTCAGCGTAGGGGGGCTAGATTTGTCAAAAATTGCTATGACCAACGCAGTAGCGTAACTACTTTGCTAGAAAATTTAGGCTGGGATTCCCTTACACAGCGGCATTTGCAATATAGATTAAACTTATTAAAAACATTTAAATATGGGTCCTTTTCCGATGACATCAAGAACATAATGCGAACCCCAACGTATCACGGGCGGAGGGATCACGAATATAAGATTGACTGAGAGATTGACTGCAAGACTGACAGGTTGAATATGTCATTTTTCCAAGAACATATATAAGAGACCAGAATGCTTGTAATTGAAATCCCCCAGGAGCCGGCTCGACATAATAAGTATTAACCTACATGGTAGTGGCTGCGCATGGTTATACTAGTATATTTATATATTTTTTTTGCAGGTTCCCCCCCACCTTTCCCCATCCATTTGAAAAACCCTGATCCCCTCATCCCTTACCCTTTCCTCCTGGTGCTGCATCCCCTGCCACACAGCTTTTTGGTGGCTCGCAGGGTATTGATGTAGATGTACGTGGAATATTCCTTTAAATATTTCTAAGAATAAAGGTTGAGGAAACCCTCTTGCAAGACTAACCCAATGGCCGGGAGTGGAACTTGGGAGTGGAAAGTGGGAGTGGGGAGTGGAACAAGCTAGGCAATGGTCCTTAAGGGGATAGAAATAGGGTTCTTCATGGCCCTAGCTGATTGCTCTGCTAGGGCCATGAGGAACCTTATCTCTATCTATGAGGAATCCAATGTGGATTACACTCGAGAAATAATGAGGCAAGGGGTTGGAGTACCTGAGGAAGAGATGAAAGAATTATTACCTCCGAAATGAGAAACGGAGGGAGAGGGACAACGAATAAGTTTTAAGCTGTTGAAATGGAAGTTGTGTGCCATTATGGGAAACTGGTCTGGGATTTAAATACAGTTAAAAGGCTTTAACTATCAAAAATCCTTAACAAAGTCAAAAATTAAGCTATGACAAAGGCAAATGGTAAATGACCACCAAACATGTAAACAATGTTAATTATAATTTTAAAATGATACTCCTTAATGACAAGAATTCTCATCTTCTGTCCGCAATGGTTGGGGTTCAAGTGACAGGAATTCCTGCCATCTGTGCATAAAGTGTTGATTGTTTTGAAGACCATTAATGACATCAGTATATACTGTTATTGGGATAACTTTTTTAACCGGTGTAGTGACTGTTGAGACTGTGCTCTTGTTGTTCTGTATTCATATCTTTGTCTAATGGGTTAATTAATTTGCTGCTGACCTCCAGTTTCCGCCCCTCATCATGCACATTTGTGCTAACATTTTTGATGTTTCAACACCATTGTGTAACCTTTCCTTCACTCATTACGGTAGGTCCTTCCATAAACTAGACTTAACTCCTGATGAGTTTGGCCCACTGATGATACTTGAACACACAAAAACTGAATCACGGCACACTTTTTGCCACTGGCAATGGAGCTATGATTTGTGGACTTTGTTATCTGCATTCACAATTAGGAAAATGACTACTGAATCTAAGAAATTATTTCAGTGTCTTTGGGAACAATCAATGGATGGTGCTGCATGTGTACAACTTTGTTCTGATCCTCCAATATTAAGTATAGGGAAATGGCCTTTACTTTTTGAGTATACCTTAAACGTGACCTGATTTAGTGTTAGTGTAGGTCGTTTTTGCTCCATGCAAAATCTTGAAGAGGTGAAGCTGTCTCTCTTAATTAAATTTTCCATTTTATGAATGTTTTTGCGAATTTTTTATTTTTTGATTCAGGTTGTATGAATCACTTTATGTATTTGTAAAAAAGTGGTTTAAATCACCAAATGTTTTTAAATAAATGATTTTGTGTAATGAATTGATCAAAATCCATCTATGCCATTACGACCTGACATCTTTATGTTACACATGTAGCATTTTAATAAATTGTATTTCTGTGTTGAATTTTTTTACAGATTCTCTTTATGGTTGGACGGGGTCATTTGAGACCTGATCTTAATAAATTGCGGTCAGAAACCCCAAAAGCTTTAAGAAGGCTGTCTGAGGATTGCATCAAATTAAAACGAGAGGAGAGACCACTTTTCCGCCAGGTTTGGTCTTTTATTCTCAATTGTAATTGGGTATGTTGTGGATGATTTATTCCTGGTGTCAGCAGCCCAGTCATATCTTGTGATATGAATGGCATTAAATGGTTATCTTTTATTCGCAGATATTGGCTTCACTGGAAGGCTTGCTTCGCTCGTTGCCAAAGATCCACCGCTCTGCCTCTGAGCCGACATTAAACCGAACTCAATTGCAGTCAGATGATTTCCTGTATATGTGTGCCTCACCCAAGACACCAATTAATTCTCAGTTTGGGGCCTTCCCATTTTACTATGTAGGCGGTAAAATTTAAGAGATAAACTGAATAAGAAGATGAATTTAATGAGCTGGTCAAAAGGTGAGCTAAAGGGACTGATTTAATGACGCTTTGAATATTATGTCCTTACTTTACCTTTGTTGCCAGCGTCTTAAAGTTATTCTTTTCGTCAATTGTTGGTTATTAAGAATCCTGGGGATAGTGTCCAGTTATCCCTTGTCAACGGTGGTGTCTTTATGAGTGTGACAATTGGTTATACTTGGCCTGCTGGTTTTTTGTTTTGAGAGCACAGAATCTCTATTGGGTATATGGAGTTCTTACTTAACAAAATAGTATGTAATTTTCATTCTTACAGTCTGCAAAACTGTTTGTATTTTAAATCCTTGGGGAAGCCAGGCTTCTCAGTCATGGAAAATGAGAAAAATTCCAGATTACTCAAATTATTCCAAATATTGAGAAAGGATGAGAAAAATGCTCAGATCTTGGAGAAAATTCAGGATCTTGGAATGGCTTTGGGAACTTTTTTCGTTTCAGTAGCAGTACGTGTTTTTGCAAAGACCACCACCCTGACATTTCAACACAAGCAAAAGCCGAAATAACCGCAGCGGAAGCCTGATAAAATGAGTAATGTGTGTGACAAGAATCTTGGCATTATGAGTTATGTCCAAGTACAGTTGATTGCTCAATGATGTACCTGTAAAATAAATTACTAATAGTGAGGCCTGTGCAATACCCTGAAAAGTGGTCATTTGATGTTGTGAGTGACCTTCAAGCAATCAAAATCTGTATAAACATGAAAATTGTAAAATTGAATCTATATTTTACAGCCTAGCATACGCATGTTCAACCATCCCAGGCTGCAGTTTGTAATTTACAGGTGAATGTACATGTTTGGTTCTTCATTTGTTTTCCACAGGGCAGCGTTTCAATCCTTTCGCAGCACCATCATTTCTCGTAAACAGAGTTGAATTAAAATCGTGCAGGTTGCAGAACCCACCTTTTTCAATTTATATTGTTGTCATAGGTCAGCAGTTGTGCGGAGTAGTTGATACCAGGTATATCTCCTGTGTAAAAGGACCTCTTAATGACCAAAATGTCCTGACAGCCCTAACTTGGGTCCAAAAAAAGTCATGGTTTGGGTGCCAAAATGTTACCATGTCTGAAGAGGATATATGTATATAAACAAATATCAGTATTGTTAATATCAATGAAAAGAAATAGGAGTGTACTATAATTGAAATCCTCCTCGAGAAATACTAGCTTGATAATGTGTTGTGGAATTGTGTTAGATGTGTGGAGGATTATTACATTCCAATGTAAAAAAAGTCTGTTGACTATTGTTCTGTCATACACACATTTTCTCCTTGAAGAAAATGGCAGCAAGGGGGATTTAATGATTTATTTCAAAATTTGTGGCTGTAATCTTTGTTCAGTATTAGTCAGCAGATGACATTTAAGGAGTCATCAGGTTTTCTACCAGTTGCCAGCAATTACGAAAATGTGTAGCAATGGCCAAGACCTGGGGTTTTTAATTAATGTGAGCTTGTTAGTTCTGCAGTTTGTTTGCTTATTAATAAAAGGTCTCCATGTGTAGTTTTATTAATGGTGCATTGGCAAACATAGGATGTTGGTAATTTTGCCCCTGAAATATAGCCATAAATGTGTAACAATAACATAGTTCATTAGAAATAATAAAACTAGTATTTATCGGTTAAATATTGAATTTCAAAGATAACAATTAGTTTTCAAAGTGTTAGGATGACTAGATTACATTATCAAGCCTTTCCAAGATGAAGAGATATAAACTCTAGCCTATGATGCATCATATAATATCAAACTAGTGTAGTAGCTGAGACTGATTGCCAAAATTTGGTATACATATTATTACAATATGGCAATGCATTCTATGGATATCCTCCAAAGTCCCAAATAAATATGATACATTATTGTGTTTTGTTTTTCCAGTTGATGGCCTCTTACCTATTTGCAAAATGCCCAAACTGGAACGGCTTTGACATCCTGAAAATTTTTGAGAACTAGCTAATGTGTGCTTATTATATCACTACTGATAACAAAAAGAGCTTGATATAGTGATCAACTTTGTAGGGACCATGATCTCTAGTTATATTGAGCTTTCACTGTATTCATTTTTCACCCTGTCATCAGTGACAGTCCGCTGACATCTCCTGTCTGTGATTCTCCAGGCAGGAACTTCTTTTGGGGAACCCACTCATAGCTCAGTGCAAATAAATGAAAATGATAGCATCAGAATTCCTTACCATCACCCAGCAGTGTCTGAAGCAAATAGCATCCTGACCCTCGTGGATCATATTACCTTGGCTGTGCTCAACCTTTAACCTGGAGTATTAGGATATAAATGGCATATTTACTCAATAAGGCATACAATGGTTTCCACTCCATAAAATGTTTAAATATTTGTGGAGTCTTCACAATTTTTTATGCATAATCTAGGAACAAAAGGGATTTGCAACTTGCGGGGATACAGTGTGGCTCTAGCTGTCTCCTGTGTTTAGTCTTGTACCTCCTATTTTACTGGAATCGAGTTGAAAGTGAATGTAAGCAGGAAGAATCACATCCAGTTGAAATATATGATGCTGTTTCATGAACATGTTAGAGCTAGAGGCTGTTTAAAAGTATGTTAATAAAAATCAAAACTTAAAATTAATTACAGTGTTACTAAATATAGAGCAGTTTGTTGGTCATATATACTCACTTTGGCCCTATTAATTATGCCCCAGCATGTTGCTGGTATTAAACACTTGTTCCAGCCTCTGATCTTAGCTGACAAAAACAATTGAAAATGGCAGATTCTATGATTACCAACATTTTCATTTGAATAAATTTATGGGTGTTCACACACACACCCCCCCCTTCTTGATAATAATAAAAAAAAGCTCTGTTATTTTTCCTTGTCATTATTTTTATATGTATCGTGATTATTTTATTGGTTCCACCGAAAACATGAATGCGAAGTTTTATGGTATATCATTAATATTAGTATTATCCTGGGCAGTGACACCTAGGATTTTTGCCCTTAGTGTTGGTACTGGTACTCATTCCTTAGTTAATAACTCTTTGTGCTGTCCATTTTCAATTTGAATGTGTTTTGATGTGTCTATTCAATTGTTTCAAGTGTTTAGCATGTCCAATTGCCTAAACTGGTTGATGATTTGCTTCAGAGCCCTGCCTCTACTTGCAGCCGGTGGATTTTGGAAGGCAAGAGAAGATTGGGATGGTCACCTGAAGTCAAAGCCACTTAATGTTGCTGCCATCACCTCTCTTCAGTCTTGTTTCCTGTTTACCCTTTTCTGCGGCAGTCACCCTCAGGTCAAATCCTTTCGTTTGCAGTGCTCAGCTGCTACTTAACTGGGGAGATATGACCACATATTTTTAGGGTTGACTGGGATGGATGTGATAAGTTGTAAGGAACAGTTACATGTTCTGGTAAACTCTTCACTCACGTCATTCCTCCATTGATTTGCTACATTCCTTTGTGGCATAACCTGGTGAGTTTCCTTGGGGATTTATTCTCATGTGGATGATATTATTCTGTAAGTTAGTGGCTTTGCTGCAGTCTTGGCAATTCTGTTCATGAAGCTGATTCCTCAGAGTGGGTCCTTATGTTTGTGAAGTCTGCTCTGTTGTTTGCCTTAGATACCAGTGTGAAACTAACTCTAAAGGTGTTAACCTCATCAGATGTGAACTAATTAGTTCTCTACAAAAACCTTGGGTCTGGTGCTTAGAGCTGCATCTTCAAGTCAACAAAGGAGGATGCATGCATGAAGATTTTTAACGGCCTAAAGTATCTGTGGTTATATGGAGCATTCACCCCCTACCTTTTTAATACACCTAATCCATATTAACTATTAAAAGTTTTGGTATTAACATAAGATGGGTGTTTTGGTCCCTGGGAAAAGTTAAGTGATGCTTTTAATTTTGTATTTATAATACTAGGGCACTGGCATGGGGCATACAATCAGCATGATAATAGATGTTAAGAGGTCAATACTTAGCTTTAATCATTATTTGTGAAAGATGTCAATAATATATAAATACACAAACACAAATTCACACACACACACACACACACACATATGTGCATAAATAGACACACACGTGTTTGTGTATATATATATATATGTATATGTGTATATATATATATGTATATATGTAAATATATATATATGTGTATGTGTATATATATATGTGTATATATATATGTGTGTATGTGTATATATATATATGTGTATGTGTATATATATATATATATATGTATATATATATATGTATATATATATATATATATATATATATATACATATATATATATATATATATACATATATATATATATATATACATATATATATATATATATATATATATATATATACATATATATATATATACATATATATATATATACATATATATATATATATATACATATATATATATACATATATATATATATACATATATATATATATATATATATATATATATATATACATATATATATATATATATGTATATATATATACATATATATATATATATATGTATATATATATATATATAAATATATATATATATATGTATATATATATATATATATATATATATATATATATATATATATGTATATATATATATATATATATATATATATATATATATGTATATGTATATGTATATATATATATATATATGTATATATATATATATATATATATATATATATATATATATATATATTTATATGCATGTCTATGTATGTATGCACACATTCAAGCCTTGCTGTTATGGCAACTTTTGCTAGTATTAGTGAATATAAATATGGATAAAATTTGCCTTTTTTATTAATATTACAAACTTCTTATTCATAAGAATGAGTGGCAGAAGAGGAGCTGATTTTTTTCATTTTTTATTTAATTTAGAGGTAATTGATTAATAAAACTGAAAAGTTAATACCATTCCACTAAAGGGCCTTAACAAAATTTTAGCATCCTGTTAATTGTTGGGAGGCTAAGGTTTGTGCCGGGGGGTCATTTAATTGTGTCAAAGCTGATTGTGCTTAAAGGAAGTCAAAGCACAGCTTTCCTTGATCATGCATTTAATAGTGAGCCTTCTGTTGTACAAGTAAATCGAAAGCAATAGTGCCATTTCATAGACATATTTTGCTTATAATATTAGATATAACAATGGTCAACATATAATCCCTGTGGTGGGGATTAAATCTCAAAAGTGTGGTCTTGTTCATTGTTCATATTGTTGTTGTCATTTTATATATATTACTCTTGAAGGTGCGAACATTTTGTTAAAATCATTCCACGATCTCCCTTTTATTTATGACTATGTTTTGTCAGAGACTAACCATATCAAGGATAGGAGTGCCATGTCTAATATTTTAGTATGCTGTTGAAATATAAAATATTTGGTGCATTAATTAGTGTAAAGAATTCTTCGTTTGCTTTTGTTTTTCTACCATACCAGCTGCCTTTGTCATTGGCCCCTCATGCCAGAAAATTAGGGTATTTTGAGCAAATTTCAAGTTGTCATTAGCCTTTAGTTTTTTAATCAATACTTTGTCCATTTCTATATTTCTCGGGGGCTATCTCAATTGCTAATGCAGATAGCTTTGACAACTTGATGAAACAGTTGCCTTATTTAGCATCCACATGGAATTCCAGACCCATAACAAGTTACAGAACGCATCAATTTCTAGTGCATAATTTGGACTACCATCGTTTAGGTATCTGTGCAATGCTTTAATATTAGACATAGTGCAACTTCCTCCTACCCTTGCATTTCTTCATTGTTAATGACTTGATTTAAATTCAGACTGATTCATTTGGTTCTGGTGCTTAAGCAATGTGATAAAACTAGGGCCATGATAAAGCAATGAAAACAGCTTAAAATTTATTTTACAAAATGTGATATTTATATTCTATTATTTCTAAATTTAATTGAAGTTTTCCAGTTAACTGTTAAGTGAATTGGCTGACTTATCAGCCACTTGACCCTCATTTAGTATAAATCTTGCCAAGTGCCATATAGCCTTAATAGCCAACATATATTCATTCTTAGGGTGAACATTTTCACCTAGTTCTGGATGAAACGCGGTCATATTCATCCAGTGCCTTCAAAGCTACTTAATATTGAAATGTTGTTTGCATGTAATGAAATAATTGGATTATTATGGGTGCATGTACACAGTGGTTGATTGATATGCACGTTAGTCAAACTGTTCAAGTATCTAACTACTGGACACCTGATGTATGCATAAAATTAACTCTTTATAGAAATCTTTAAATAATAATGTGGATTATTGCTGTTTATGTCATAAATTTCTAGGGGATAAAATAGTGTTATATGTATATGAAGAACTGTTTTCCAAAACTCATTTAATTTCTCAATACAGATTTATTTTTTACCTTTGTCAGACAAATATTCAAAGGTTTTTGGATACAACACATAAGAATAATGTTAAAATCTATTGTAGGTAAAATACTTGTCTTTAAATGTGGTGCACATAATTTTTTAAGTGAATGTAATTGTCAGTAATGTAATCAAATTTGATGTCTCCCTCTTTTGTATGATGTATCTTTTTGTCAGTGTGCTATTCCGATAATTTAGCTGTTATGAATGTTGGTTTAACATGTATATTAAAAATGGACGGGAGAAACTGCTCATAATTAGTATTTACCTTGGAAAAAAGTGAGAATTAAATGCATTTAATACTTATAAGTCTGAACTAATAATCCACATGACGAATAATTCATTCCATTTCTATTATCATTTTTAGAAAATCAAATGATAAACGTGATTGTTGATGTTACAAGACATGTGGTACCACTTCATGTGTCTTTACAAGTTGATTTGTTTCCGAATGCAGATTTGGAAACTTTTGTTCACCCATGTAAACGAATATAATAGCTTTAAGTCATATTTTAGAAATGATAAGGATTTTGTTTCATAAAATAAGTGATTGAAATAATTTACCACCATGTTCAATATGTGGAGGAAATGCCACCATTTGACTTGTCAATGTAATTGGAGTAATGATTGGTCGAATAATTTGACTCATTATTTTATTAATACTGGAATAGGATTTTTATTACATTGTGGGGTTTATGGTACACTTAAAAGTGGTGGTTCGATATTAATTTAATAATAGACACAAAGGAAGTTGGAACTTTTAATGACTTAAATATTTAAAAGTGGGTTTTTATATTGTTTTGTGTAAATACATGTCAAAAAAATGACCTTATGTTCCTCAGTACTGGTCAAACTGTCATTAAAGTGAAATAATATCCAATGTAAGCATTCAAATGCCAATTTGGAACGGGTTTTAAAGGCGATATTTGATTGTAGCAATACAATTTTGAAGTTATTATATGCTTTTTAACTTATTGCACATCTCTAAAATTAGGTATAATATTTTGAATAATTTGAAATATCTCTGAACTGAAAAAGTTAGGAGAAGTTCAAAGGATATTTTGCTAGTCTTTATTTGTTATCAGTGTGTAGAATGCACATTTGCCTTGTGTAATGGAGGGTTATTTATAATAACTCTTGGTACAAAGTTGCCAAGCTTTAATGATATAATGTTGTAAATATCTCTTTGACTCGTAAATCAAACTAATTTAATATTCATTGTATTGCAGGCACTTAGAAGTTCAGTTGTCCAACCTTAGCTTGAATTTTGTCCATTTTTAATTTTTATCTTTTTTTACCTGTTTTCTAGTTTAATTTTTCTGTAAAAAGTTACCTCACTATTGTTTTATTCACAAAATGCTAATTTTTATTTTTGTCTCCAGATGCTTAGAATTTTCATTTTATTGTTTGAGGTCATTTGTGCAACAGCTAGCTAATGGTTGCTGTGCGGTCAATGTAGTAGGAATTTGTGCTACTTTCTGCATATTTGATTTATGTGCAAAATATTTCAGTAATTTGTTCCTCTGTGTGGGCCAGTAATGTCATAATCCATTAGGCCCTTCCATTATCTCCAATAATTGCTTCTTGTTCAACAAATGTTAGCTGATGAATTGTTGACCCTTTAATAGATACAACGATTGATGCGAGTCGTTGAAAGATTGTTAAGACTGTCACTTATATCCTTTTTGTGATTTATGTCAAAGTAGTTAGTAGCTGAAAAGCTTACACAGAGGTACATTTCCATATAATATACTCCCAAAACCTATTGAGTGACTTAAACTTTGCCTTCAGGCGTAATATAACGGGTCTTTTCCCTCCTCAATGGTTTGTGTTTCCTATTGCATAGGATAAAAGATTGAGTGGTGATGAATGATTAATGTTTGTCTGCTTTGCATTTATGACATTTGGTTTTACTCGTTAAATATTTTCTCTGGCACCAATTTCTGAATGCACAAGATCTGTGTGTGATCAGTCCATTTGATCATTTGGTGCCGTCAATAATTCACTCTTATGGTTCTATAAAAATGTTATGATGGTGAGAATTATTAGAGTGAAAGATATGAATGTCCATCTGCCAGTCTTTTCATTTTTCTAGTCTTTAAAAGGATTTCTTGATTTGAAAAAATTGTTGCTAATTGGCTTTTCAAAATGCATATTTTTTTGATGTGGCCACGAAAATTAACTTCCAATTAACCTGTGATGAACTAATAAAGACTGGATATTCTAGCCCTTGGATAGGCGATTGAAATATTAGGAAGTAGTGTTTGTATCAGAGTGGCTACATTGATTAAATAATATGAGGTGTTACTAATTCTATAATAGTTAAAAATGAAATCATATCAGTAGGAGTAATGTCTTGCTTTAAACTGGCAGTATTACAAAAAAATCATCTTGAGAATAGTTTGGACATGCAAACATATCAAGGTTATCAAGTGAAGTGCTTTTGTGCACCAGCAAACAAATTCAAGATTGTATGGCTCTAGGTGAATGTATCTAGAATGGCTAGAGTGAAGTATGCATTTTTGTTGTGAGTGTCATAAGAGTGCTTGTATGATGGGTTGGGTTTTGTTTTGAGTGTTAGTAATGAGGATATTGTTCATAAAGCATTCCTTATATAAGTTTCTTTATAATAAAGGAACTTGTATTTTGTTGGGTATAAACTGCAGGAAATTACTCAGTAGCCAGTTGGTAAAAGTAACTGTGGTTAAATTGACCACATTGTGAGTTTAAAATATGCAATTGAAAAAATGTAAATATTTTCTTGTGTCATGTCACTGATAATGTAAGTGCATTAAAAATATCAAAACCTGTTATTTAAGGGCATTTTTTTCCAAAATGGCATTGAAACTGTTTTGCTGTTATTTAAATTTTTTTATTTTTATTTATTTGAAGAGCATAAGCGATCCGACTGTTTTGAAATTAGAGTTGAATTTTAATGACTATCAAGTTGGGCCTCCAATAATAAATGGAGTAATGTAAATAAAAGCTGTTGACAAATGTTACTTGAGGGAATGTGGGGAGGAGACATTCATTCCTGCATCTCAATACAACATAGCTATTTTTTGCATTCATTGTATTTAAATATTTCAATAATTTCTGGTTTTAGTGAAACTAGTAAAGTGTCCTTCAAAAATGTGATGCATTTTTGAAATTATTTTATTATCAGAAAAAAAAAATAACAGTTCAAAACTCGTTGGGTTCAACATTAAATTCAATCCACTTAATGAATGCCTTTTATGTCTAGTTTTGGATTGATTTTTTTGTTTTTATCTTGCTAAAATATCTACATTGTTGTAATGTTAGACATGTGCTAGAGTTGTATGCTTGTAATGGTAGATATGTTCATGATTTCGGTGTTGAAATGTTTGTGAATTTTGATGCCAAAGAAAATGTTTTTTTTTTCAGAAAATAGACTGTAGGTCTGTATAGGACTTCTAATAGTTACTACTTAAGTGCAATTATTTTTTCCTGAAGCCTGTGCACTGGAGTAATGTGTAGCAGTTTCATTTTAATGAAAAATGGTTAACTCATGTACCACCAGGTTACAGTAATTCCTTGTGTTCTGGGTTTCACACCACCAGGTATAAATGTTATTAATTAAAATATGTTGTTGACAGAAGTGGAAGAGTGAAGTGCAAATAGTGAAAAGCTTTAATTAGTTGTGCCACAAAGTCATTTGTAGCATGTTTTGCTCAAATTGATATTACAAAGTGAAATAAAATCATTAATCTTCAATGTATCTCTGATTGTTATTATTTTTTCTGAATACCTCCTAATATTTGGGCATTTAATTAATTAATTTAACTTTATATTTTATTAATTAAACATCAAGTTAGAATTTCAAGACTCATTTAATATTTACTTTGAGCAACGTTCAGTGTTATAGCCAGAAATATGAGAGGTAGACCAGGACTAACTTGAATGAGATTTGGTGCTTTCCCGGCGTATTTGCTTGATGAAGTTTTCTCGGGTCTTCCGCCGGGTCAGGGGTTCCAAGTTGGCCGACGTTTGATGCCCGAATCGTGCATCGTCCTCAGGGTTGATGATTGCCCCTCAGTTTTTGGCTGTCTTATATACATGCCCGCTCAAGTTCAGGTGACTTCATCAGGACTAACTTGTTTTCAGTCGGGAGAGCTACTTATTAGATAACATAATAAGTTTAGACGAGTGACGACTAATACAAAAAGGGGATAATTGGGTTCTGATGGAGTAATATACTCTGGGTGCAATGAAACATGCATGTAGGATGCACTGGATCCATGGTGATGGATGTGCTAGACTCCATTCTAATATGAACCGGGCCTATGTTAGATTGCAAGGCTTGTGACACCCCTGACATTTTCACATTTCAAGGGCTGATTCCTTTGAGTGAAATAACCTTTTCCTGGACTAAACAAAAGTTCACCTCTATCAAAAATTCATGACCTGAACAAAGCAACGGAATTTTTCCTGGACATCACTACGAATGCCTTGAAACATTCAAGTTCAGTAGGTGCACTTCTTAGGTGCCATAAGGTAAGGGATAGAGGAGCAGGTAGAGGCTATTAAGGCAATGGATCCATTCCCATCTTCATTCAATGTGAATTAACCACTAATTCCTGTTTAAGTCTTTTTGTATTGGGATGTTAGGGCACTTTCCTCGTTCTCTGGAAATTTTCATCACACTGGTCTTTACTAAATGATTCAGTGTTACCAGTGAATGAGTCTATTTTTGTTAAAATGCTGCTCCTTTCCTGTTGATGGTGATGCCGAGGTGTGTTCTACTCCTAATATTGGTTTCAGAAGCCCCAATTCCTAAAATATGGGCCAGTAGTGTAAGTAAGTGTGCCTTTTAGGGATCCCTAGCATATACTGTATCTGTATCCATCTCCTCTGAATGGCATTTTAACAGATTGATTGGGATGATTTTATATTTCCAAAAAATTTATTAATGTTAATGAATATAATGGGGAACAATAGTGATAATGAACAATATTTTAATCAAAATGAGCTTCAAAGGTTGGACCTGGACTGAAGGAATTGAAATTTTTCCCGAAATATGATGAGGTTGTTTTTCATGATTGATTACACTAGATGAGTCATGCATGTTCTTGACATTGAAGACTTTAAACGCTGAATCAAATTTCTCAGTTTCTCATTATTTGTGGAAGCTTGATAGGACATTTCAAAATATCATGATTGGACATAGTAAAGTTATATAGTACTGTTATGTTATTTAGTGAAAGGTCACATGAAATAAGTAGACATGAAGATCATTTTTTACTAGGAAGTGACCAGGATAGGAACTATCTGCATAGGGATCATTACAGGGATGACTATAATAAAAAATATTAATTCAGAAGTTTTATGGAACTACTTAAAGATTTAGGAAAATATGGGAGGAAGTCTATATGGACTGTTTCATATGATTTATGAGGAAGGAATCTGCCCGGAAGACCTTGTGAGATGTGTTAGTTCCTATTCCAAAAAAGCTAAAGGCTACATCATGTGAGGACTACAGGACAATAAGTTTGATATCCCACACAGCTGAAGTTGTTCTCAGGGTCATAAATAAAAGGATAGGGAGTTGGGCAAATGATTACTTAGGGGATGACCAGTTTGGGTTTAGGAAGGGGAGAGGTACGCGTGATGCCATTGCAGTAATGAGATTATTAATTGAGAGGAATAGAATACAACCAGGAGGTAATTGCCTGTTTCGTAAATTTTGAAAAAGCGTATGATAGAGTGAATTGGGGAAAACTAATGAGTATATTGCAAAAAATAGAAATAGATTGGCATCACAGGAGGCTAATCCACAAGCTGTACATGTCTCGACTACTCGGGTACGAGTGGGTGACAGTGAGTATGGATGGGCATTGTTAGGAAGATGGGTATGGCAGGGTTCATTATCACCTGTGCTCTTCAACATATATATCTGGAGGAAATGATCAGAGAGACATGAAAAACTGGAGATAGGATGAAGTCAGTGGACCATTCATGAAATCAGGTTTGTTAATGATCAAGCTTTAGTTTGTCATTCAGCCAAGGGGTAGCTGCAATGTATTGCTGAGTTCAGGGGAAATTCAGTATGATAGGAATGGAATGAGAATAAATGTAAAGAAAACATGGATTATATGGTTTTACAGAAAGAGAAAGGCTAAGTTAAATTTGTCTCCGGCATAACTATGGAATTTACGCTACATACTAGAATAAAATTATTGACTTTGTAATTCTACATATACTTTATTTGGAACACAAATTAGGTCATGTTCTAAGTCAAGTGTGTGTGGAATTACAAAGTTACTTATTTCATTTCAATATGCTTAGCTAAACGTTAAGATAGGAAGGCAAAACCTAGAGCGGGTGGAACAGTTCACGCATCTTGGAAGTGTTTTGGATCAAAATGGTCCAAGAGGTAGGGATATGAGGAAAATAATTTGTGATGCCAGGGATATTAAGGGAAGACTCGTCAAAACTTTGATATGGAGTGTAGTTATGTACGCAGCAGAAACATGGTCATTGAAGCAGGATGATAGACTTAGATTGGAGGCTTTTGAAATGTTGGTGTGGAGAAGGTGAAATGGACCAAAAGGAAAACATGTGGAAGGGCTAGGTATGATGGGCGAGGAGGGGGGATGGTTGGGAGAAATTAAAAGGAGGCAGGAAAAATGAATGAAAAACATATTGATCGGCAGTGGGATGTTGAAGACTGTAATTGAGAAGAGAAAGTTAGGCAAACGAGGAAAGGGCAGGAATAGGATGGGGATGCTGGACGGGATGAAGGAATAAACTGAGATGAAGAGGGGCTCGTTTTAGAATAGGATGTTGGGCTGTATTTTGTTATGAGAGACGTGATATTCACTTGGTAAATGTGTCCATTCAAAAACCTGCCTTATCAAGTTTTCCTACATTATTACCTGCATATAATAAAAATAAATTGTGGTAATAATTCAATGGTAGAAAGCTTTAAAGTTTAAATTTGTTATTTATATAACTACACAAAGTCTATCTGATGCCATATCTATTCATGGAAAGGAATTACACGATTTTGATGTTTTAAGGCTATCAAGAGGGCGCCCAGACTTCTCAATATTATATCCATTTTGCCAAATGATATGATTGTTTCAGAAAAAGTAAAGTAGGTTTTAGTATCCACTAGTCAATATTAGCAGGTACACCAAGTGTCAGATTTATTAGAAATTAGATTAATATAATTTTCACATTTTTAGCATCTTAGTTGACTGAGAATGTGACTTGGTTCACTGAAGTTTAAGACTTGGATCACTGGTTGAGTTAAGTTGCTGAAAGTATATTGTATCATGCCTCCTCTCAGAAATTCAAATCTTTACTAGAAACAGGAGAATTATTTTGGATTTTCCTTTTGATCCAGCATCCTAGCCTGTGGTGATTTTGGTGTTGACTAAGTAGTGACACGGTGAGGCATCCAGATAGCTTGGAACTGACAAATTTTGCAGAACCCCACAATACTCGGATGGCATATCCAAAGGTAATTATGCGGCAATGGCAGTTTCTCTCTTTTTGTCATAGTAATTGCTATTACTCGGGAGAAAGATGTCTTCATTCAAATTTTAGAAGGCTCATAGGCTTTTAAATTATACACCTCTGCGGACCTCAATGCTGGTCATAATCACAGTCAGTTCAATAGTTTCAGCCTCAACTTTGTGGAAGTTCATTTTAATAAATGAAAAAGAAACACTTTGTTCCAATCCACCAATTTATAATAAATGAAAAAGAAACACTTTGTTCCAATCCACCAATTTATTACAGGTACGACTAGTTTCGACGCTACGGCGTCATCCTCAGGTACCTGAGGATGACGCCGTAGCGTCGAAACTAGTCGTACCTGTAATAAATTGGTGGATTGGAACAAAGTGTTTCTTTTTCATTTATTATAAATTGGTGGATTGGAACAAAGTGTTTCTTTTTCATTTATAATCACAGTCGTTCACCTAACATCATTTGAGTGGCACACTTGGGTTGAATTATGGTTTGGGTGGAATTCCTACCGTAAATAATTGGAAGAAAGGGGATTTATATGATTATGTTGCTAAATTGAGCTAAGTCATCAATTTTAGAATACAATTATCCTCACTGATTTCCAGTTTTGTGAGTCCTCATCAAAAGTCCATGTTTCACCCTTGTGCTTCCACAATAATGGAAAACATAAATGAAGGGATGCTATTGAGGACAATTTCCTTGGAAATTGTTCGAGCTTTATGTAAGGATAATGCTTGAATGTGGGTAGCATGTCTGCCCACAGAAGTGAGTCTGATGTTGAAGTGGAGGTGAAAGTCCTTTTCCGTATTATAAAAGGCTGGTCGCATCTGGCATGATTCTCATCCTGTGTGAGAATGACTACAAGTAAAGCTCTGAGGATTAAACCTTGAATCACGACTCAAGGCTAGTAATTAATAGTGTGGGGACCACGATTTTCATTCCAAGGTGATTATAATGGAAAAGATTGCGATGAGGGTAAAAAAAAGAAACTTTGCACTTCCACATAAAGATCTAATATTTCATGACCGTGGTGTCAATGCTGCTCATCATCATCAGGTGAAATACATAAAAAATTTTTCCCTGATGATATAGCCTGGCTTCACCAGAGGAGGAAGGTAGGGGGAGTGATGGAGAAGTGGTGAGTTGAGTGCAGGTGCAGCAACCTATTAGTGCTCTAGGGGAGGGGGAGGGTATGTATTGGGAGGGATCTGGCTCAAATTTGTGAAAGTTTATGTTCATTAAATGAAGAACATAATGTAGCACTCAACTGCTCTTAGAAATAGCAGTAGAAAAAAAATATATCGTGTTCTACATTTAATTAGGGAGGACTTGGTCTGCAATGGTTTGACCTTCATTAAGGATGGTCAACATGGTCTTGGTGGGGGGGGGGATTGGTACGGAAGGATATTGCAGTGTTTTAGGAGGGGAGAACGGGAGAGGTATAATGTTTCGTTGATCATCTCAAAACTGTCGGACTGAAGGAATTGCCAAATTTCCAAATCCTCCAAAGCATTTAACCCGTGTCCTTTCTTTTCTGTGTGAAGAATGTCTGCTGTGAAAGTATTGGCAGGATTCTTTTCAAAGAGGTGTTTGGCGAATTGGGATCTGTTGTCTTTCTTTGTGAAGCATGATCGGTGTTCTTTAATCCCTATATCAAATGCCCTCCCTGTCTGTCCAATGTAGATGACGTTGCAGTCCACACAATTGAGTTTATAAACCCTGCTTTGTTGCATGCAACAAAGCAGGGTTTATAAACTCAAACTAAATGTGGTGGAGTGTTACATTATGTTCTTCATATAATGAACATAAAATTCCACAAATTTGAGCCAGAAACCCTCCAATACATACCCTCCCCCTCCCCTAGCCCACTAATAGGTTGCTGCACTAGTACTCAACTTACTCCCTCTCCCTTACTCCCTCTCCCTTACTCCCCCAAACCTTCCTCCCCTCTTGGAGCCAGGCCATATAAGTTGGGAAAACATTTTTTGATGTGTGTCACCCGATGATAATGGGCAGCATTGAAACCATGATGGTGAAATATTAAATATTCATGCGGAAGTGCAGTTTTTTTTAACCCTCATCATGAAGGAATGCCACAAAGTTAAACCTGAAAAGATTGTGTTTTAATATACTGTAGTAGTCAGGTTAAAGTACTTCCTGGAGAAGAACATTGTGGAGATATATGTGGAAGGATGGAAAAACTGTCAAGGGAGGCGATAAAATTATCAGGAAGCAAGAAAAATAAATGTGTGGACACCATCAAAGATGTCTGGAAAATTAATAATTCGACCAGAAAAGATACAAGAGAGATAGAAAGAAAACAGATGGGATTTATTTGGTATAAATATTAGGCCAGCAAATTAGGAGAGTATGATGTAGATTGGGATAGCTGAGGTACAGGTGCACTTGACTGTGCAATAGAGAGGACACTAAGAGAATTGAAACCAAATAAGGCTGTGCAGATAGATAGCATCCCCACATAGCTTCTTATAGAGTTTAGGGAAATGAGGGAGAGTTTTTATGAGCTAATTCCAATAATTTATTAAGGAGAACTTAAAGAGTGGTACTCGGCATCATCAATGAGGGAATGGAGAGCTGGGTAATTGATTACTTGGGAGAGGAACAGTTAAAGCTCAGGAAGTAGAGCAGTAATGAGGTCTCTGGTAGAAAGGATCTTGTAGTAAAATCAGATGTTTTTTCTTTTTCCTAGACTTTGAGGTGAACAGAGTAAATTGAGTAGAGTTAATGTGAGTATTGCAGGAAAAAAGAGAAAATTGGATGAATAGATTACTTGTCCTTAGCCTGTGCATGCATCAGACTGCTCCAGTGCGAGTGACGGATGGAGAATCGGGATTGAGCTGTGTTAAAGAAAGGGTTATGGCAACATTGTCCATTAAATACCTTTTCTTTTCAATGTATATATGAAGTAAATGGTTGAAGAGGCACAGGAACATCTGGAGATAGGAATGAATGTTAGTGGATGATGAAGCTTAAGTAAGCCAAGGATTGGTAAGACCATTAGGAAATATGTGATGGTATGGAAAGAAAATTAATGTAAAAAAGCAAAGTTTTCAGCTTTTTGATAAAGATGAAGGCTAAGTTAAACATTGAAATACGAGATTAGACAATGCTGATATGGAGCATGGTTTTGTAAGGTACATAAACATGGTTGTTGGAACAAGGTGATAGGCTTAATAAGTTGGGGTATTTTGAAATGTGGGTGTGAATAATGATAGCAAAGGTGAAGTGGACAGAAGAAAAAAAACAAAGTGCAGTATAATCAAAGTAAGGGATATGCAGTCATTTTTTTCATGAATATTTTTCCTTAAGTATTTGTTTGGCTCTTAATTTCCTCATTGAAATAATCAAAACCACGCCACAGTACTTCACCCCAAGGTTTTTCCAGGGTCCCCCAGATTTTAACTAATGCCCTGTTCTACTAGCGGAATACTACCCAATATACTACCTAACTCTTTATTGAAGAGCAAAATTCTCAAATGAATTTGAATGACTGAAAATGGAAACCTAGGAGAAAAATTGAATTAAAGAAATAAAAGGTACCTTATCACAAAATTATTGGATCGTGTATTACTATCTAAAATATTCTTTCTACACTTCCTACTTTGAAGGTCAACCTTTCATATGCAGAATCCTTGTGGCTTTTTCTTGAACATCAGCAAATGCATTCCAGCATGAATTTTGCCTTACCTCCTCGACAGTAGGTACCTAACTGCCTTGTGTTTTGATTGAAACCATGCATTCATTATCATATCACATCAACAAGTTATATCGTAGAAAATTCAATTTTATCTAGAATACCATATCATAGAACCTACAGATTCGCTGAGGTGCATGTAAGGATTTCAAGCTAGTGCCTTAATCATGTACTGGAATGATGGCACCCACATTAGGAAGTTAATTAAGAATGCAAAACATAATTTCTCTCTTTGATATCATTTTATCCTGCTCTAGTTGTGTGCAAAACCTTCACTTAAACAAAGCCCAAGGTTATAATTGCTCACAAGGGTGTGAATGTCTGCCAAACTAGAAAAAATACATACATTTTGCTCTATTAGAAAACTAGGGCATTTGGCTGATTTTATGGACGAATCGGCATTCAACACATTTTACGTACAGTTTACCCATTGGTTAGTGTTACACTACTAATTTGAGCCTAGGTAACTGTTTTAATTTGCAGCCCTTACCATAGGCAACCACCCATTGAAAGACTGTATTGGGAGTTGAGGCAGTGGTTAATACTTAACAAGAAAATAAGGGCCTGAATTTTTTTTCCTAATATCTTCACTCCACTAGATTAATTGCACATTCGATGTGACTGTGGCATCTATATATGTGATTTTCTTGGGCCAATGAGTGATTTTTCAGGCATCTCATTGATTCATTAGAAATCCGTTTTAATGCTACTAAAATTATGCAGATGGACTTCAGTTCTGGTTGCATCTGTTGTTTGCATCCATATGAATCCTCTCATCTCTGCTCAAAAAGATATTTTCCACATATCTCAGTGAAGAAATTTTCAGACAAAACTGAAATCAGTTAAGATAATCAAGCTGAGCATTCACAATTCTCTACATAAGTGATGTCAATGCAATGTTGCTAAACATAAATTCCCATTATGTATTTAAAACATGAAATCCACATCTTAGATATTAAGTGGATGTGTATTCCAGACATTTAAATGCTCTTATGGCATCTATTATCATTAGTAGTCATTTTGAATTCACTGGTAGTTTTATTTGTGATCTGAATGTTATCAGATACTGCCGTAAAGTAAGAGCTGTAATATGAGTGGCACTACACCATTCTTCCGATTCATGTACTTCTACCACCACAATGCCTATCCTTTTCCTTCCTCCTGTGACATATTATTCTACAACTGGTTTACTATTCATAGTCAACCATTTGTAGAAGTCCAGTCACTTTACCTGCCTTCTTCAATTTTATTCCTGGCAAATTCATGTACACCGAACTTACATCTCCAAGGCGCAAGTTTCAGGTACAACCTATACTCCATGTATTTGCTTAATATGCTCTTATCTCCATAATGCCTATTAGGAGGCTGCACAAAGTTGGGTGCACCTCCACTTAGATATTTATTAAGGGAAATAATAGATGCACTTATACTGAATAACTGATTGAAGCACTTCAATCAGTTATTCATTATATTCGACTTCCACCACATCACGCCTGAAGCTACACAAGATGCACTTATAGTCTCACTATGTCTAGTTTCCTCCACAGATTGCTATTTTGTCTGGTTTCTCAAACGAAGAAATACATAAAGATATTTAAGATCGTAGACACTCAGTGAATGGACGCAGGCAATTCAATATCCACTTTCAATAACTTAGCTGGTGTCATTTAGGATAGATATCACTAGGAAACAAATTCAATTTACAAGTACAGGTGACATTATATAAGTTCATGATTAATGGATAACCTAATGATACCTAATTAGGTTTAAAGATAACTAAATTAGGAGAGTTATAGTAGTTGAAATGAACGTGAAATGGGTATAGTTAATTATCGTATTTAATTATGAAATATATATTTCAAGATATTAATTGTACATAAAATCACACAGCGGGTTAACAAAAGTTATTTAAATGCATCACTGAATTCAGAATGGAAAATTTTCCACACGACATTATCTTTTTTAAAATTTGTTGTTCCCAACACACTCAAAGCAAGCATAATGCTCCATCGATATAAATATTCAAATTTCCTTGCTGTGCTTGAAACAAATGTACACATGTTGACGCTAGTGACAGTTAGTAACAAACTTGGAAAATTATGCCATTACAATTAATTATTTTTCGATTTCCTCAGCTTAGAAATGTTATCACGCTTATGCTTTTTTTTCTTTTCCTGAGTCTCAATGGCCTTGGCTAGTTGCCAGGACAATAACATTGAAATAAAAAAGAATGGCGAAAGGAACATCGACACATTGAATAAGAATTCCCAAGGGTTTTGCGCGGCCCACAACACAAGTTGCTTGAACCATGCTTCCCATGAACTTGAAATTGTTGAGCTATCCTCCGACTGCGACGGAACGTCTGAATCCATTTTTGGCACTGTGAATTGCAAATTATCGGTTTTTGATAAACGGCACACACCAATGACAAAAATACATTTCCTGAGAAAGAAATATGACAACACCTTTATGTGACACAGCATACGATCCCTAATGTCGCTCCTCCGGCATGCATTACGTGACAACACAAGATTTGGCTTCGTAGTTTCTTCCACTAGTCTTATTTATGCCTCACTCATATCCATTACAAATGTCTTTCACCTGCGTCGCTCACGAGTCACTTTTATCGATACGCTGTTATGAATGTTATTCTTTCTATACCTTTAATCTTATCAGATGTCATTACTACTTAGTGACCAATCTCATAGTACTTTTTAAATAAATGTTCGTATGAAATTCCAACAATAAAAACTATCATTGGTTCATATTCAAACGTGGCAATGTAAAAGTTTATTTCTACCATTGTTTACATTTTCAATGACACCACCGATAACATTCCAAAGGTCCAAAGGAAAGAGAGACGCTGCGAATTAAACATGGCGTTGCAAATTATACCTTGCGATACTAACTGCCAGCACTTTCATGACGGTCATCTAGAAAACTAACAGGTCAATCAGTACGTGTGGGAGATTCGAAATGTATAAATGTGCCTATGACTGTTATTTGCGAAATTTGCATAATAAAACCCATTCCTCTTCTCCAAGAGGTACTCTTCTCAAAAGAAAACGGGAGAAAATATAACTATGATTGAGAGTTATAAAAGATGAACACTAGAGAGTTGAGGAAGGCGGAATCAAGCAGATCACTAGTGCAAAAATATTTCCTTGACCGGGACTTGAACCACGGATCTCTCAGCTTGCCAGGCCAATGCTCAAAACCCTTGAGCTATCGAGGATAGGAATAGTGCGTTTTTGTGGTTCGCATAGCCAGAAGAAGGAGACAAGACACATTGGCCAAATACACATTCAGACACGAAAACCTTTATGATATTGTATGATTGCTTTACCTAATAGTCTTGTATTGTCCATTTCTCCTTTGGTGGGTGAAACAGCTCCCTGATGCCATCTCCTGGCCAAAGAATCGGGAAACTCGTTTACATTAACCCCTCGCAGAATTCAGTGTAAATTACATTTCCTCGACATTTCAATTGGTTGGAGTATCAGCCTGGCAAGTCGCAAGATCAGCAGTTCAAGTCCCAGTCAAGGAAACATTTGAGTACTCGTGGTCTACACCATTGGACCTTTTCACCTTTCGTGTTCATCTTTTACATGTGTTCCTATCCCTTATACGAGTACCTATTTCAATGTGAAATACTTATTTCATAGACAATTACTTAATAATCTTCAAAATACATTCCTCCTGCATCGATACACTCAGTTCAGCGTGTCTGCCACTCATTTGAAAACTGATTATTAAATGAAAATTCAAAGAAAAAAATGTTTAAGCCCTCATTATCACACAAAATGTGAATCACTGCCTCAATTTGTGCGACGTAAATGTAATTTCTGCCAATGCAGAATCTAGTAAGGCAAGATGTTAAAAAGAACAGGGATACGAAGGCATATATTAGTGGTATTATCTCTCAAAGGTATCACAAAAAGACGGGCATGAGAGTTTTACAAATTAAAGCATGCCAGTTTCAGATTATTTCAGAAAAATCAAAAAATTTCATGATTTTATCTGAGGAGTGGGATTCCCATAGTTTTTCAGGTTGGTGGACACTTTAATATGTCCATGAATATTACAATATCTGTTGCTTTTATTGGGCAGATCAGCATTTTGGCTTTATATTTTGCTTCTTGTTTAGTTAAATGTTAAAGTTAGAGGGGATAAACCAGAGCAGGTGGAACAGTTCGGAAGTGTTGTGGACCAATATGGCCAAAATAAAGAGGAAATGAGGAAAAACTTTGCAGTAGGCAAAGAAGGATTTATTAGAAGGGACTTAATGGCCAGGCCATGGAATGAAAATTATTAAATTAGATTAGAGAACACTTTAATATCACTTTTCCTTGATAAAAATGGCTCAAAACTGTATAGTGTTATGCTCCACACAATATTTCAGTAACCTCTTCCTCAGATCCAAATCTGTCCTGCTAATTAATAATCTGCATTTCTCAATACATACCACTTTGGCCATTGCTATTCTTACTATTATTTCCCTCTTGCTTATTCCAAGTGTTTCAACATGGCTTTCAACTCCATTTTACTTTCTGTCTTCAGTTATGCCATCTGCAAACCTTTTGCATGTTATTTTCCTGCCATGTCTTACTTTCTGCTCACACTCCATCACCATTTCTTCTAAGTTAAGATTGAACTTACTGCCATACAACTGGGGACACACAGCCATATGTCCCCAAAAATTTTGGGGTCCCACAGCAACCCTGCCTTATACCACTGCTTACACCAAACCAGTCTGTTCTTTTACACTATCATCTCAATGATACCATCTGCTTCATATATGAACTTTTAATTGCTGCCATGTGGACATAAAGAGAAGGGGAAATTGTTGTCTCAGTCATAACTTTATGGAATTCACACAAAATATTAAAAATGAAAGAAGTAACTTTGTAATTCCACATAAACCTTATAATAGGTTTTGATGTTTGACGTCATAATTAGGATGTTTCTGCAGAGGACATCCTTGTATATATACACTTTCAGGGTGGGGGAGTTATGCCCCTCTCCTGCCTTGAAACTGCATAAATACAAGGATATCCTCAGTGGAAACTACCTAATATTGACGCACAACATCAAAACCTAAGTTGTATTTCAATAAAGTTCATTTAGAATCACAAAGTTACTTCTTTCATTTAAATAAATAATGAGAAAAGCACAGAATAGGGAACCATAGTGGAGTAGTTGGGACCTGCCTATTAGAATTGGAGCTGATGATGACTGTTAATTCAATTTTAGTATGCTTGTTACTTGATAAGCTATTGCTCTGTTGGTCTAGGTGATATATAACCACATACATGAATTTGACATGTATATCATCATAACTCTTTTAATAAGCAATTGCACAGCCTACATTAATCTAATCTAATCAGGCATCTAATAGAGTTACATTGGTAAATATCTTTTATAGGTGCCTTCCTTTATTCATTCCTTGTCTGTTATTTATATATCTTGTCTAATTTCATAAGCATGCAATCATATCATCTATGATCTAGAATTCATAGAACAAGTCAATGAATGTATATTTCATGCAACAGTTCTGTACATAAAGCTGAATGCAGCCATCAAGTGCATGTTCTACACTGCAATAAGCATCCAGTAAAATTTATGGCAGGATTCATCCTTTCTGTATTAGAAAGAAACAACAAGCCATAATTATAAATATGCAAGCAACAACTGTGCGTTTTTTATGGAATTGGTAGAAACAAGACAATGTACAGTTTGGTGCATCTCCAGTTGTAGCAGATCATCCAGGTCTATTGTGTCCATGTTAGCATCACTGTTGTATACCATAAGTCAATCAGAACATTTAAAAAAATATTTAGAAAAACAAAGAGTATTGCTTTGATAGGAATCCCATTCATAGAAATAACTAAGAGTATGAAAATTCAAAACATGCTTTGGAAGTTAGGAAAAAATTGGAAGAAATGAAAACAGGTTAGGAAATGTAAGAAATGAAAAAGCTAAGGAAAAGAAAAAAAACCTAATCTTTGAGAAGATAATCACCAGAAGAAATGGATTATAGAAACATATGTTGCTGAAACATAGGCAATAAGGAAGGGAAATGAAAGAGTATTAGATGAGCTTGAGAATTGCATTTAAAGATGATTTGAAATGAAATAGAAGAAAAGTGATTCAGGGGAAGACTAAGGAATTAGAAAGTGATGAGAATGAATGGGGAATAATAGGAAATTGCTTGAAAACATACGGGGAAGGAAAATGGGCTGGAACACTGGATGAGAGAATGACAATTGTGGCAATTAGGAGCGAGAGGAGGATGAGAGGAAAAAGGAGATACCAGATGATGGATACAATTAAGGTTTGAGGAATATTAAAGACCACCGAGGGCCGTCATGTGTGAATCTTCACGAAGGTAGAACTACAAATAATTGGCATTACTACGCACATTAGTTACAAAGAGGTCTTTGGCACTTTTATGTATTGCTGCATGCTTACCGAATATTCCATGCTTAAATATATTGAGAGCTTTGAAGGACCATGATTGCAGTTTCTAGAAAAAGATAATTATAAACAATATTTTTACATGCATACTAGGTTAACTCATATGTTTATACTGAATCTCTTTACTGCACACCAGTGTTCTATAATGGGTCTGTGAATGACTTGAGTTCTCAACAATATGTCTCAAGATGTTATCTTAAAGCTAAAGGGATGATGTCTTGAATCCTAGCAGAAGATGTTATATTTGAGGCTAGAGACTTCAGATAAACTCCATTCAAGGTAATCAGCATCCACCATAATTGCTACTGTCAAGATTCAAAGCTCACTTAATTCCTCAAACTTTAGCTTCAAGGCTTGAAAGAAGAGAGGGTAGAGGCAAATCATAGAATGGCTTTTGTGCCTACAACAAGAAGCTAAGCAATTAAATTGCTATTTTCACCAACAAGAAAATTCTTTGATTGATCAATAATTCAAATCCTCTTGCATAGGCATTGTTTCCTAACAGCTCGATTTCATAATTATCACAATAGCAAACAAATTAGGCACTTTTATATTCGCTGACTACATTTAGTCTAATAGCATGAAAGCACTTATATTTTAATTCAATTCAGTAAAAAAGATCCACCAGCGGTTAACTTACACAATAGTGGTGTTTATATTGGAGGTGATATTATCTATTTGTGCATCAAGATTGATTTAACTTTGAAATTCAAGTCAAATCACAGTTTCCAAAACTTAATAAAGTTCTTTTACAGCTCAAATTTCTTGCAGCAATTACCAGTTTAACAGAACTGAAATCTGTCTATTACTTAAATTTTAATCCCACAAAGTTGTACAGCATAATTCTCTGGGAGAACTGAAGCCCCAGTCAGGTGGTGTTTAAATTGCATAAAAATCAACGATAACCTTCCTAAATTTGCCCGCTAGAGGTTCATACAGATATTTCTTTCATCGATTGAAAATATTTCCTCTACCAGCAATATTTGTATTAGAGGTAATATATTTTATCAAAAAAGCATTTTAAAGCCTAGATAGGAATTTCAATGTGCATACATGGACATGATACAAGATTAAAAACAATCCCCATGTTCACTCTAGACGATATTAATGAAACAGCAAAGGTTCTAACTTTTATGGTGACAAATTATTGAACTGTCAACCCAATGAAATACAATCTAGAGTCTGTGAAAGCATTTAAAAAAAACTAAATATTTTTTGTTGGAAGGAGCTTTATATATAATTGATGAATTCTTAGGAATTGCATGATAATCTTTTGGTGATACATTGTGGATTTTTCCCAAAGTTGTTTTTCTGGCGAGAGCTATGCCATGCATATGTGACCTAACGGATCAATAAACAATAAAGTGCCAAAATATTTTGGTCGTTTTTAGCATACCCAATAGATAAGTCTTGAAACTACACTAATTGTATTTACAAACTTGTGTCAGCTTCCAATTTACTTCTTTCATCTAGAAAGCTTCTAAAGTACCATCTAATGAAGAAAACATCTCAGCGAATAAGAATATTGGTTAGGCGCTACAGCATATCTTACCAGCAAGGAGGCAATAATAAATTAGTAATGACTAATGAAAATCCTATTATGGATATTTTCTGATATTATCCTTCAAGACATAATTTAGGTAGAGGTAGAAAATTAAAATGAGGCTCATAATATAGAATAGAATGGAGTTAAAGATCTGCAAAAGTAGCGTAACTCACATCACTTTGCTTTGAGAGACGTTAGTCTAAAATGACGATACTCATATAAACTACGCACTTAATGTATGGAAGTCATTATGATGTGAGAAATAAATTATTCGGGAAATATTCAAGAGTAACATAAAACACACAAAGTCGATAAACATGTAAATAAAGTGCTTTTAGTAAGCCATAATTTCGCGCTTATTGATGTTGAAACATTATCGATAATTTGACGTCTTAGCAATTGCAGCGACTCCAACATTCATACGACGATTCTTAAAACTAAATACTACCTTGATCAAAAAGTTCCCGGAATAACCACCGTGTGGCGCTCCCATCGTTCCGATTTGAGTTCTGTTTTTTTTGTTAAATTGGTACATCTGTTGTTGATATTCCCTTTAAATCTTAGTGTCATAACTTGACATTTGCAAAAGTTACGGTCGGTTTTCGGTATGTCCATCAGTGCTTCCTGCGATTTTTCCATTACTTCCTCTCGGCTGCTAAAACGCGTTCCCCGTAATGGTTTTTTAACTCGATTGAACAGAAAGAAGTCACAGGGAGCCAAATCAGGTGAATTCGGTGGCTGTTGGATGGTATTTGTTGCATTTTTCGTCAAAAAATTACGAATAATGATAGCACTGTGCGACGGTGCGTTATCATGGTGCAAAATCCACGAGTTTTCTGCCCACATTTCTGGTCTCTTTCGGCGAATTGCTTCACGCAAACGTCTCATAACGCCGAAATAATACTCTTTGTTTACTGTCTGGCCTTCTGGCAAAAATTCATGATGCACTACACCGTTGTAATCCATGAAAACCGTCAGCATTGCCTCTTTTTTGACTGAAAACGACGTGGTTTTTTTGGTCTCGGCTCATTTGGTGAACGCCATTCACTTGCCTGATGTCTGGATTGCGTGTCGTACTCATAAACCCACGTCTCGTCTCCAGTAATGATCCTTTTGATGAATGTGGGATCGGATTCAGCCTCGCAAATCATGTCTTTTGCGACGTCAACACGGTCTCTTTTTTGCATGAAATTGAGGTCTTTTGGCATGCTACACGACGGAAACCCAAATCATTAACCACAATGTCTTGGGCGGATCCATAGGCAATGTTCAAGTCCTCCGCTATTTCTCTGATGGTTAATTTGCGGTTATTGACCAACATTTCTTTTACTTTATCAATTTTTTCACCGACTTTCGATGTCGATGGTCTGCCACTGCGTTCATCATCTTCGATTGACTCACGACCACTTCTGAACCGCTCGTGCCACTGGTAAACGACCGTTTTTTTTAGAGAATCGTTGCCGAAACACTTTTCCAACATTTCCAACGTCCGTGCGCCACTAAATCCGTTTTTTACGCAAAATTTAATACAAGTTCGTTGTTGCAAATTTAAATCCATTTCTGAAATTGTAAAAAATCGCCAACACACACAGAGATAGATGTACTCTTGGCTACGTAACTTTTGCAAATGTCAAGTTATGACACTAAGATTTAAAGGGAATATCAACAACAGATGTACCAATTTAACAAAAAAAAAACAGAACTCAAATCGGAACGATGGGAGCGCCACATGGTGGTTATTCCGGGAACTTTTTGATCAAGGTAGTATGTCGACGAAGACATAAACCCGTGTCCAGAGTTTAAGTACTGTTTATAATGCCACCTATCCGTTATTTACATATGGGTAAACAAGGACCTCAAAAACATTTGAAAATAGAATTAATACTCGTAAACGCGCGCATGCAAACGGTATTGTCCTAAATCGCATTTTATAATAAATATTCACTAATTTTTGAAATCCAGATGAACGTCAATGGCCATTTAAAAAGGGCTATGTTAATTGCCTAGGGTAGCAATTTCCCAATTCATGCAGGGTACAGGTTTAACGCGCTGGTTGGTGGTGAACCTTCATTTCAACTCTGGAAAATGTGCCTGAAAATAATGTGAGCGTTTTATCTGAGGTATGATCAGGTCACTGCGGATTTCACAGTCCTATATGCAGGTATATAGACAGTATTTTTCTTGTGTTACAATATGAAATGGACCTTCTTAAGCTTTAATTTCTTCCCTCGATAAAACATCCTCAGTTTCATTCATCTCCGCCATTTTCTGCACTCAAATCCTCTTATGGATGTCCAAATCCATTTATTCAGCGACAAGTTCCACTCACGCAGTCCACGTTAAACCCACAAACGGTCAACAATCTTCACTATAATAGCTTCACTTTAATCCTCTCCACACTAAACAATCAATCTCATGTTATCTTAATAATCGAGGCCACCGCAAGTACCCTAATTCCTTACATTAATTCTTTTCAAGGTTTCGATTCCTATTTTCCGGACTGCCTGTTGCACGCAAAATCATCAATTATATCCCCATTTATCGCTTGCAATCTAAACTCTGCCAGGTTTTTCATATCAATCAGTGCAACACGCCTTATATATATATATATATATATATATATATATATATATATATATATATATATATATATATATATATATATCTTATAACAATCGCAGGGCATTTAATACCCCATATTCCTCGTTCAAATCCTTCCCAGTACCCTACACACAGCTACCCAAAACAAAACCATTGGAATTGCTACAATGCAACTATTATTTTCTCCCTGCCGTGAACAGTCACATCAATTCAGTAGAGGACAGACAGTAGATGTAATCTTTCCAACCTCATGGGCAAAATATTTCCCATTAGCTAATACTATCCTCTCTTATTCCCTCAGCAACCAATAAATCACGCCACTATATTTATCTCCTTACCCTTCCTCCAATGACTTTTATTCTCCTTCCTTACTCTTGTCGCCAGTCTACTCCTTGTACTCCACTGGAAGTGACCCGGAACACCAAAATGTCAAGTTATCCAGTAGGTCGTTTTTCTTGTCTATATTTTTGTATGTGTGTATGACGTACTTTATTTAACTATATGTACGATACTCCCCTCCCCGGACTACAACCTTGACGTGGTGGAAGGGCTTGTGCGTTCTGATGACCCCTAGAGCTGTGCTGGCGGGAGTATTAGTAATTGCTCCTGGTAGGGTCACCCATGCCAGATAGGTCGAAGGTTAGGAGCCAGACGAAAGGTAGTCCACGCAGCGTCTGTTCCTCCGTGAGGCGGCTGCAATGGCGTCTGACCCCAGTGGGGCGGCCAGTAAGTGATGGTGTCACGTTAAAACCACTATTGAGGAAGGCAACGGGAAACCACCTCAATTATCATTCCCAAGAAAAATATGATGGACTATACAGAGATTTTGAGTCCTGGCAGCAACGGGGCTCGGCCCAATCGGCCGTGTGTCGTGCCCGGCAGCGGGGGAGGCAAGGCTTCCGCGGTCGTCATCCCACGAAACCCTTGCAGGGGAAAACCAGCAGCAGTAGGACAGAAGACGCAGGAGAAGAAGACCAGATTAGTTAGAATAGGAACGTGGAATGTTAGGACAATGATGAGGACAGGGAAATTGGAGATTGTTAAGCGAGAGATGGAAAGGGGAAATATAGATATTTTGGGTCTATGCGAGGTGAGATAGAAGGATAGCGGGGATTACTGGAGTGATAAGTATAGAATAATATACAGCGGCGGGGAGGAGAGCCAACGAGGGGTTGCCATAGTATTAAATGAAGAGGTAGGAAGAAGCGTAGTCAACATAGAGCAGGTAACGGATAGAATACTACTAGTAGAGATAAAAGCAGAGCCGACGAACTTGGTTATTATTCAGGTATACATGCAACCGAGCAACCATAAAGAAGAAGAGGTCGATAGGATATACGACCAGTTAGAGGACATAATCGCGTGTGTTCCTACAGGGAAACATTTGATAGTGATGGGGGATTGGAATGCGACGGTAGGCGAAGTAAGAGATGGTGACGAGGTCGGGGACTATGGTTTAGGCATGAGGAATGACCGCGGGGAGAAAGCAGTTGAGTTCTGCAGGAGACAGGGGCTAGTCATCACCAACACTTAGTTTAAACACCACAAAAGACGCAGGTATACATGGAAAATGCCAAGTGACTCAGAAAGGTATCAGCTAGATTATATCCTGGTTAAACACAGGTTTAGGAACAGTGTGATAAATTCACACAGCTTCCCGGGAGCGGATGCGGACTCAGACCACAATTTAGTTGTTATGAAATGTAGAGTCCGTTTCAAAAGGTAAGGCAGGGGCGGCGAGTTAGAAAATGGATTGTAGAAGCATTAAATGGTTTGAAAATGAAGGAATACAAACAGGCGGTGGAGGAAATCATGGAGGATGGTAAAGAGCTAAGTACTATCGAAGAAAAATGGGAATGTATCAAGAAAGGGTTGTCTAAAGCCGCAAAAGACACTATTGGAACCGTTAACGCTAAAAGGACTAGGAAACCATGGATCACGGATGAGATGATTACAAAGATGGATGAGCGGCGAAAATGGAAGAATGTAAATACAGAACTAGGCAAAATGAAGTACAAAGAATTGAACAATAAATTGAGGCGGGCAACTAATAAAGCAAAAGAAGCATGGGGGAAGACGCAGTGCGAGAACATGGAAAGTTTGCCGAGGAAGGGTGAAATTGGTACCGTGTACAGCAAAGTTAAAGCTTTATCGGGAAGTAAGAAAGGAAGATCTATGATAGCAGGTAGAGATAAGGAGGGTAAGATAATAGTTGACACAGGAAAGATCCAAGAGAGATGGAAGGAATATATAGAACTGTATAGTAAAGAACTTAGACCAAAAAAGTTAGACATAGAAAAGGAACATGACGTAGAGGAAGATAGCTTAGGTCCAGGCATACTCGACGATGAGATATAAGGGCAATGAGGGAGATGAAACTAAATAAGGCCGTGGGGGTGGATAATATTCCCGTGGAACTTTTAAAATGCTTAGGAAAATGTGGGAGGAAGAGGCTATATGGGCTGATTCGTAGTGTCTATCATGAAGGAATCTAGCCGGAAGACTTTGCGAGATCAGTTTTAGTTCCTATTCCGAAAAAGGTAAAGGCTACATAATGTGAGGACTATAGGGCAATAAGTTTGATATCCCACGCTGCTAAAGTTGTTCTAAGGATCATGAATAAAATGATAGAGAGTAGGGCAAATAATTACTTGGGGGATGACCAGTTTGGGTTTAGGAAGGGGAGAGGTACCCGTGTTGCCATTGCAGTAATGAGATTATTAATCGAGAGGAATATAGAACACAACCAGGAGGTATTTGCCTGTTTCGTAGATTTCGAAAAAGTGTTTGATAGAGTGAATTGGGAAAACCTAATGAGCATATTACAGAAAATAGGAATAGATTGGAGGGTAAGGAGGCTAATCCGCAACCTGTACATGTCTCAGACTGCTCAGGTGCGAGTGGGGAACGGGGATTCCGGATGGGCATTGTTAGGAAGAGGTGCAACAAAGGGTTGTCCATTATCACCGTTGCTGTTCAACCTGTATGTCCAGGAAATGAGTAAGAGTGTCATGGTAAGAGCACGAGGTAGGAATGAAAGTAGGCGGGGAATTCGTAAAATCAGTTAGGTTTGCTGATGATCAAGCTTTAGTTTGTCAGTCAGCCAAGAGGTTGCAAGCATTGCTGAGTGACTTGGAAATTCAGTGTGACAGGTATGGAATGAGAATCAATATTAATAGAACAAAGGTTATGCGATTCTCTAGAAAGGAAAAGGCTAAGCTAAACCTTAAAATAGGGGGGCAAAAACTAGAACAGGTAGAACAGTTTACGTATCTCGGTAGTGTTTTGGACCAACGCGGTCAAAGTAGTAGGGGCGTAAGGAGAAGAATTGAGCTAGGCAAAGACGCTTTCACAAGGAGGAGAGAGTTGATGACAGGGACGTTGAGTAAGGATATTAAGAAAGAACTTGAAAAAGCATTGATATGGAGCGTAGCTATCTACGGCGTGGAAACGTGGTCATTGAAGCAGGAGGATAGACGTAGACTGGAGGCTTTTGAAATGTGGGTGTGGAGAAGAATGGAGAACGTGAAATGGTCAGAGAAGAAAACAAATGAGGAAGTACTTGGTATGGTGGGCGAAGAGAGGGGTTTGTTGGGAGAAATCGTATGGAGGGAGGAAAAGTGGATGAAGGGGGTATTGACCGGCAGTGGGATGTTGAAGGCTGTAATTGAGGGGAGAGTGTTGGGCAAACGAGGAAAGGGAAGGAACAGGATAGGGATGTTGGACGGGATGAAGAAAGTTCTCAGAGATGAAGAGGAACCTGAGATAGAGTAGGATACTGGATTTTGTGTTGGGTTAGGAGTCACAAAATATTTATTTAGTAGTTGTGTCCATCCAAAAACCTACCTTAACAGGTAAATTACCTAATAATAATAATATATTATATCTAGATATTTTCAAGGTAATCTACCGGTTAAGGTAGGTTTTCGGATGGACACAACTACCAAACAAATACTTTATTACTCCTACAAAACACAAAATCCATCATCCTACTCTATATCAGGTCCATCTTCATCTCTGAGTACTTTCTTCCTCCCTTCATCCCGTCCAACATCCCCATCCTGTTCCTTCCCTTTCCTCGTTTGCCTAACATTCTCCCCTCAATTACAGTCTTCAACATCCCACTGCCAGCCAATACCCCCTTCATCCAATTTTGCTCCCTCCATAGGCTTTCTCCCAACACACCCCTCTCTTCGCCCACCATACCAAGTACTCCCTCATTTGTTTTCTTCTCTGTCCATTTCACCTTCTCCATTCTTCTCCACACCCACATTTCAAAAGCCTCCAATCTACGTCTATCCTCCTGCTTCAATGACCACGTTTCCGCAACGCATATACCTACGCTCGATATCAAAGTTTTTACGAGTCTTTTCTTAATATCCTTACTCAAGGTCCCTGTCATCAACTCCCTCCTCCTTGTGAAAGCCTCTTTGCCTAGCGCAATTCTTCTCCTTACGTCCCTAGTACTTTGACCGTGTTATATATATATATATATATATATATATATATATATATATATATATATATATATGTATAAATATAATTTATTTGTATAATTTTGAGTATATGCAATGTACCAAATAAAGACAATAAGAATAGTACGAATACAACAGAAGTGTAAAAGACAAGGTCAGCTATAGGATGTGAGAAATATTCCACCTACGGTTGCATTACTGGTTTGAATTTGGCAAAGCTGATACTCTTGCTGTTACTGATAGATAATTAAATAATATATGTAATTAAATATTTGTACAGGATTGCTGAGATTTGTTAATCTACGTTGATTCACTGATTGATTCTAGAGATTTTTGTTCTTCTGTTGTAATCATGTATTTCACATCTTGTAAGGAATGTATGGAGGTATATTTTTCACATACAAGATAATTTTGTAAATATACCCTACTCTGACATGTATTCGAAGAGTAAGGGCCGTTTGGTCTCGCAAAACATATTCGTTAGAAAAAGGTTTTCATTGACGGTTTTGGCTCCCTGCAAACCTATCTCACATTTCTTCATAATCACCGTGCACTTCTACGCATATTTTAGACCGATGAAACAGCTTCTTGAACCTCTCAGCAAAGAAGTCCGCCGCCTGGGAGTTGAACCAGTTGACAACGTCGTTCTTGGGTTCCTCATTTTCGTCTTCCAACCGCTGTCCACCCAGCCACAGTCCCAAAGGCAAGGAGAGGATATACTATAGTCGTTGGGTGCAAGGCCTCTCTTTTCGATAGCGGTCCAAAAACGCTCGTCCACTCAACATTCTTTGCTCTTTGTGTTGGTGGGTAAGCATTTCCGGTATCCACGTTGCTCACAATTTGTGATATCCGAGCCTTTCCGTAGGCAATCGCGTAAATAGTTGGGCATCCAACGACAGAAAACTTATCACCCAAAGCATTAATCGTCGATCACATCGCAGCTCTTGGTCCACTTGATGAACGATTTCATCGGTCTGGACACAGGACCTGCCACATCGCTCTTCATCATGCCATTCATTTTTGAAGTCTCGGCACCATCTTCTAGCCTTTCCTTCACTCATTACTGTGGGTCCATAAATTAGGCATAAATCCCGATGAATTTGGACGACTGAGGATCCCTTTGCACGCACAAAAATTAAATTACTCCACGCCCTTCGTAACTGGAGGGAGCAGCGATTTTCGCGGACATTGTTATCTACATACACAGGAAAGCGATTGACTACGGAAACAATTTATAGATGGCGCTGCAACTTTGCCATGAACGGACAGCATTCAAATATAAGGGAAAGAGCCTTGCTTTTCAAATATGCCTCGTATAAACAGCCAAAAATTCACACCTGATGAAAAGTACTCGTAGTCTGTGGTGAACTAAAGTGGATGGGTGGACTATTACCCTGATGACATACTACCTTGATCAAAAAGTTCCCGGAATAACCACCGTGTGGCGCTCCCATCGTTCCGATTTGAGTTCTGTTTTTTTTGTTAAATTGGTACATCTGTTGTTGATATTCCCTTTAAATCTTAGTGTCATAACTTGACATTTGCAAAAGTTACGTAGCCAAGAGTACATCTATCTCTGTGTGTGTTGGCGATTTTTTACAATTTCAGAAATGGATTTAAATTTGCAACAACGAACTTGTATTAAATTTTGCGTAAAAAACGGATTTAGTGGCGCACGGACGTTGGAAATGTTGGAAAAGTGTTTCGGCAACGATTCTCTAAAAAAAACGGTCGTTTACCAGTGGCACGAGCGGTTCAGAAGTGGTCGTGAGTCAATCGAAGATGATGAACGCAGTGGCAGACCATCGACATCGAAAGTCGGTGAAAAAATTGATAAAGTAAAAGAAATGTTGGTCAATAACCGCAAATTAACCATCAGAGAAATAGCGGAGGACTTGAACATTGCCTATGGATCCGCCCAAGACATTGTGGTTAATGATTTGGGTTTCCGTCGTGTAGCATGCCAAAAGACCTCAATTTCATGCAAAAAAGAGACCGTGTTGACGTCGCAAAAGACATGATTTGCGAGGCTGAATCCGATCCCACATTCATCAAAAGGATCATTACTGGAGACGAGACGTGGGTTTATGAGTACGACACGCAATCCAGACATCAGGCAAGTGAATGGCGTTCACCAAATGAGCCGAGACCAAAAAAACCACGTCGTTTTCAGTCAAAAAAGAGGCAATGCTGACGGTTTTCATGGATTACAACGGTGTAGTGCATCATGAATTTTTGCCAGAAGGCCAGACAGTAAACAAAGAGTATTATTTGGGCGTTATGAGACGTTTGCGTGAAGCAATTCGCCGAAAGAGACCAGAAATGTGGGCAGAAAACTCGTGGATTTTGCACCATGATAACGCACCGTCGCACAGTGCTATCATTATTCGTAATTTTTTGACGAAAAATGCAACAAATACCATCCAACAGCCACCGAATTCACCTGATTTGGCTCCCTGTGACTTCTTTCTGTTCAATCGAGTTAAAAAACCATTACGGGGAACGCGTTTTAGCAGCCGAGAGGAAGTAATGGAAAAATCGCAGGAAGCACTGATGGACATACCGAAAACCGAATATAAAAAATGTTTCGAGGATTGGATCAAGCGCTGGCATAAGTGTGTTGCAGTCGATGGGGATTACTTTGAAGGGGACAATATAGATTTAGATGAATAAACTTGTATTTTTAATTTTCTGAATAAATTCCGGGAAATTTTTGATCAAGGTAGTATTTCGACTAAAAACTGATTTTGTCACGGAGCATGGCCTCATCTTTCTAGGCCACAGCCAGGGTGGCTTTCAAGAAAACCAATTATACGATGAGATCGTACATACTTCAATCACATTCACCTGGTAAAAATTTTAGACCAACAAGTAATATGCTTAGTAAAGACTACATTAATGAAAAACCATAACCATATTAACTAGCGTAAGTTAGACAATTATCTGCAACCTCGGCCTCAATAGTACGGCTTTTGTCTAAATACAAGGGGACAGCGTCCCGCAGATGCGTGGGTTAGTGCACAGCAATTATTTTTGTCTTCCATTGAGACCAATCTCCCAATGCTTTACTCCGCATCCATCCTCCCCAGGTATTGACAGTAAAAACTAAGTTTGCGTAATTTTCAAGTTGTCCCTGATCCCTATATGACCGAATCTTCAAAAAACAAATATTCTCCTGCATTGGGAAAGAGATGGGGTGCTTTCAGAGGGATTTCGATCTGAAAGGCAAAACGGGGTGCGATTAAAGTGAGCTTCTTACCTTCAAATGGGACCTTGAGCTATGATTAAAAACAAAGCCTTTTAATTTTAATTTATTGATTGATGGGGAACTTTTAAAAACCACGCGCTCAGACTCAAGCGGCTGGGGTTTTGAATGCATCATCATTGTCAGATGACGATGCATTGACATGGTTGATATGCAGTGATTTTCCCCATCAATCAATGAATGGTAATGAATCACAACAAAGTTTCGGAAGAAGGGCTTTATTTAAGGCTCATCTTTATATGGCGGCGATCATTTGCCTTCTAAACCAAAACAGAATCCGACGGGATTGAGTACACTCGGGTGCATTGCTCAACACATATATTTTTCAATATAGTCCTTGCTTTGATAATTACAAATACAAAAATTGATGCATATTTTCGACGAAGTTTATAGCCGAGAAATTTTTGAATGTTTTTGGACATCCTGACTATTCGTTTGCACGAGCATGGGCTCATATCCAGGGCTAAAGTAAATTTCGAAAACAACCCTGAATTAAATTATTTCGTTCAAATTTCCGTATTCTGCGAAACGGTGATGTGAATTTTTCATAAACTTCGAGGGTAGGCTGAAGACTAATGCGCACATGCTTGTATACCACAAACGAAATGAATTCAGAAGCACTCCTGGTGGCATGTGGAATTAACATTCCCCCCAACACGCATGTACATGTTAGAGGTCGTTACATTCATCCAGTGTATTTTGAGAAGCGGAAGTATGTAGTCGTGTTCTAGTGCTTGATCAACGGGAGTTAATAGCGTGCTGTTATCGACAGCTCCCTTCATCTCATTGTCCGAGGTGTCATGATTACCCTCGAGGAGTCTCTTGAGTTGAGGAAAAAAATAAAAATCGCAAGGCACAAGATCGGGGGAAGAGGCAGGTGTGGACGAGCCTTGTCATGTTGCAAGATTATTGGCGCAAGGCTGCCTTCAACACGACAAACTCGACCAATATGGTCCGCGATACGCTTTTTCATGATTCGTTGGTCAATTTGAATCTAATGTTTGACTAGTTTGCGATGTTTATCATCTGTGGTAGTAATCGGACATCCGCTGAGTGTTTTATCAACAATAACGGCTTTTACAGGCTCGCAATCACGAAGTTTTACCACCTATAGATTTACAGTAGACCTTTTAACAGTATCGTCTTCATAAACAGCCTTTAAACTACGATGACTCTTAGTATGAGTCAATTTTATAGCTGTTAAAAATTGGATAACAGCACGCTGTTTAACTCGCATTGACATAGACCTAGAACACGTCTACATACTTCCGCTTCTCAAAATATGTGATGGATGTAACGACCTCAAACGTACGCATGCGTATTGAGGGGGAATGTTACTTCCACATGCCACCAGAAATGCTCCTAAAGGTCATTTTGTTTGCGGTCTACAAGCTTGTGTGCATTAATTGCCAGCCTACCCTCGTAAGTAAATTCAAAATAAGATGGCTCTGTACGGCCAAGTCGCTAGAGCTTATAAAATGTTGGGAAGAAATTGTGGTGCCCGTCCCCTCAGTGGCTATGGCTTACAATAATTACGTTTATATAATATTTATTTGAATAGCTTCTACGTTACCGTTATTTCCACTCAGACTTCTCTGGTAGCCACCGGTAAGCCTTTTTTGACTCGTCGTTGGTGTCCCCTTGGACCGTACTGCAACATCCCCAGCCGACAAAGGTACCCAAAGTGTGAATTAAAACCGCGCTCCCTATTTCTGTAGAGGGGAACGAAGGAGTGCCATCCCACAGCGGCAGGAATTAAGGGATCTCTGTACATGAGTTTACAGACATCTCCGTCTCAAACACTTGTTTTGGCGCTAAATTACACACGGGCACGCATTTTTCGCGATATGTAAAAACAATATTGAAAACAATTTTCATAATCTTAGAAACTTGATTAAAGACCATTTTATAGGTATGCCCCTAGACTTATATACGAGCCTTTTTGCAGCATTGTTTGTGAATAGGTACAGCCTTTCTTCTAAGTTCTGAAATTTTAAAGGTAAGACCTTATCTTTCGTCTAGTGAACCCTCGAGTTTCAAATATTGGAAAAGATAAACTCAAAAGTAAAAGAAGCACATTTACTAATTTTGGGAGAAATGCTGCCGTAAACGCTCACGCAATCGAACAGAGAGCTCGCCCGGTCTCCCTCTGTCTCTAGTCGTAGGCTGTGGGAAGGAAGAGTGCTGGAATGGGGGAGAAAGAACCGCCGAAGGTGATCGGAAATGGTACAAAAAATTCGAAACTTCGCCAATTTTCAGTACATATTTCGCCATGAACACCTATAAGTGCAAATGTATGCTCAGTGCTATTTGTGAGGAAACTTCGAGTGTCACTTCGAGGTCTTAAATGCTTTTATATTTTGTCTTTTGGCGAGTCACCTCAACCATCCCGTCGAAGTGAAGGACAATGCGTTGGTATTTTCGGCGCCAAGAAAGAAAAAGGGGGGGGAATTAGTATAGGAGATACGTTGAAGTCAAAGTATAAATATTCTTCTCGTTTCATTTAAAAATATTTAACTTGAACTTGTGACATAATGGGTAAAAAAGCGAATACCTTAGAGAGAGAGGGAGAGAAATTAATTAGACTCTCGTGTTCTCTATGCGCGGCACTCGATAAATAAAATGTTGACAGGGTTATCCGAGAAAGGGTGACGGGAAGCTGGTCAGTGAGCCCGCCCATGGACTCAATGCTGCCGCCGGGTTTTTCGCATCCGCTGCTGGGCGCCTGGAGGTAACTCTATGCACTGTTATCCGGCCAATTTGGCGACCACTTGCCGGTAAAATATATTGAGAAATATATGGCGACAATTGTAGATAGCTTATAGACAGATCCCCCCGCGGGTTACCACCTTATCGTGCTGGGGGGGGGGGCAGTAGCTTCAATGATCCTGAGAAAAATGCCGGCAGGAGCTAATGCTTCCGGAAGGGCCATCCTTGCTGGCATGGTCGAAGGTGAGGGGCGAAGCGAAGAATAACCCAGAACGCAGCGCCTAACTCCATATTAGCGGCTGCACACGGCGTCTGACCGGAATGGACGGCTGAATCAAACCGAACATCTCTCTACTCGGTTGGAAAGCAACAAAAAACTACCTCACCTTTATCAGCAATAAGTTCCGGGTGTGATATGGAGCTATATTTAGAAAATTCTGGTGGTAAAGCTTCCCCTCAATCGGAATTCCGGAAGATGAATACACTGAGGCCAAGTACCGTAAGAGAAAAAGAAGAGAAAGAGGGAGTTGAGGAGGGGAAGTATATTGCAAGAATAGGAAAGGAAAGGATAAGATTAGGAACATGGCATCTGCCTACACTACTTCAGGGTGGTTGGTTAGAAAATGCAAAGCAAGGAATGGTGAAAAATAGACGAGGTAATCTTGAAATAGGTGAGATGAGATGGGGGGGGGGGGGGTGTGGAGAGCTGCACAGACTCTACTGTTTATACGAAGAGAAAAATGGAATAGAAGGATTTTGAATGATGAAAGGAAAAAAATGGGAGACGATCAAGATTGAGTTAGAGTACTTTTAATGAGAGAATATTAATGTTAAGTTTGAAAGGAAAAAGCACAGACCTTGTGTTAACAAAAGTGCCGACTAGCTTACACTCTGAAGAAGAAGTGGAAGAGAGTCATGAAGGGATAGAGCCAATCACTGAAAAGGAAAGACCTGCAAAGTGCTCTCACTTCAATGAAGCTGTGGGTGAAGGTTTTGAGGGTTGGAGAGGTGACAACGTAGGGGGCTAGGAAAAGTGAAGGACAGAGGACGAGGACAAATCCCTTTTTGTGAATAAAATTGTCTTGTAGTGGGCACCACCTTGTTTTTGAAACCCACAAAAGAAGAAGATATGCGTGGAAATAACGGATAAATGAAGTGAGGTACCCATTTAATTTTATTATAATATAACACAGGCGCGGAAGTTGTATGAAAATAGCCAGAGTGACAGTTGGTAGAGGAAATCAAGAAAAGAAAGTTTGATTGGTTGGAATATTGTCTGCATGAAGAATGAGTGCTTGCGAAAGACTGAGGGAATGGCAGACGGCCGAAGGAAATGACGGCGGAGAAAGAGGTAGACGGCGTTGGGCGTGGTTACATTTGGAAGAGAGTGTGAAGAAATGAAGAGAACGACTCCAGACAGGAAGACATGGCGGTCAACCGTGAATGAACCTGCCACGCGGCAGCACAACTCAATCCGCCATTTGACTCATCGTCGTATACATATTATACCAGCAATAAAATTTATAATGACATGAATATATATACACATAAATACATATAGACAAACACAAATCCATTATGCACAGATTTTTACAACAAAAAGAAAAGGAAAAAATATATACATGCACACACACACACACATATATAAATTACGTTTCCTCGATAGCTCAAGTGGTTAAGAGCATCCGCCCGGCAAGTGGAAAGATCCGAGGTTCGAGTCCCGGTCAAGGAAATATTTTTACTCTTGTGATCCGTTCGATTCCGCCTTCCCCACCTTTATTGTGTTCGTCCTTTATATGTGTTCCTATCCCTTTTCCTTATATCTGTTTCTGTATATATGAGTATATATATATGAGACACACACACATACATACAGATATACATACATACGTACATAATATGATGAGATATAGACTGACTGAATGATTGAATCGCGGGGGCATTCTCTCCCGAGAACCATTCCCGCGTTCGTCGTGTCCTCCCAGCTCGGCGAAAGTGGAAATCTCCCCCACGGGAGCCGCGACCCCCCTACTCACATTGTGGGAGGGGACGCCTCCATCACCAGCAGAATGCTTGAGCAAGTACAATGGAATCGGTGCGGCCGGACCGGGCGGGAGAAGGCGAATGTGAAATCCGCGAAACTATATCCGTCTAACGATAGGAGCCATCTCTTACGCAGGACAACTGTTATTCGTGGATCTCTTGAGTGTTTTGACAGTGAATCTCTTCTCTATAGGATATTAACTTTCACACAGCTGACTCAAAGAATAAAAACTATTGGGCAGACGTGAATTATACCTGTAGAGCGGTGAAGAACACATGGGTCTATTTGAAGAATTCATCGTGGCCAGGCCAGATAGCAAGGGGCGAGCGTGTAATGCGTCATGTCAGTGATTATCGTCTCAACAAGATATATTTAAATTAACGAAGTTCCTGATTATCTCGCTCAAGTATTTTAAAAAGGTGAGTTCCACAAAAGTGGCGAATTTTCCTTTTTGAGACTTGCCGATTTTTTTATTATGGGATTGAGAACTGAGTACTCTGGTCGGTATTCCAAGAAGGGCTCCCATCAATTATAAGGAGAAATAGAAGTTCTACTTTTATTTTCAACCAGAATATTGGAGTGAAAGCAGTACGAGGTTAATGGGTACCATTGAAACGCTTCTAAAAATCGTGACACCTCACCTTACCAATTAGGTTTCGATTCCGAAAAATGTTTTAGGCGGAATCATAGCCGTTACATTATACGATTACGGTTGGCAGTAAATTCTTCCGGGTCCAGAAATTTCCGGAGAAAATTTCTTTAATCCAGTTAATGCAGCATTGAATATTGTGCCAATTCGTCAATTTAAATTAAAGTTTTACTATTAAAACGGGATTCATTTATCATAACATAAAATTTGATGGAAGGTTCTAATAATCCCAGAATCGAGGATGACTGTATTTCTATCGTAGGATATACGCGAGTAAACTTGCAGTGTCTATAGAAATGATTATTTATGTTTATAAGAGACTTCTGAACATTCAATGGTACTGGGCGAAATATGATGGAATTCCTAAATGGTTTTTTCAAAAGAAGTAAATGCAACTTAAATGTAACTGCAAGATTCCACGGAAATTTTATTTTCCTCGGCCGGCTTCAATACAAGGTATCATCACCAGGCCCCTAAATATGGTACCATATATAAAAAACTGTCGATGAAAATAAAATATCTGTAGAACTTTGTAATTTCATTTCCCTTTTTGAAAAAATTATTCCTGAAGATACTTTCGAACGATAGAAACCGGTAAAGCTTCATCTCCAGCTTATAGTGGAACTCCCGGCAGGTAGGGGGACTCCTATTTCCCAGTGAGGGATTTCCTGGAATCCCTCATGGTTCCGTCATCAGTTACCGCTTTACTGAAACCTCCGCTCTAATAAGTGGTCCCCGTCCCATGCACTCCTCCCCTCTCGCTCTCCCAAGAGACTAGGGCCGGGGAAGTCGTTTCCTTGGTGGTGTTCTCGGTTGGGAGTCACCACAATCATTTGAATTTTTAGAAGCGGGAAAAATTTTCTGTACCACGGCCTCTTAAGTGTAATAGATCTGGAAGTATAATACCTGTAAAGTGTACTTCCACCGGGTTTTTCATAACAATCTTCCTTTCCCAGCACCAAATAAATTTCTTCCGTGTTCCAGTAGAAGTAATTATATTTTCAAGGTGACCCACTAACTAAGGCTACGACTCAGTGTTAACTCGAACTAAGGAATTCCATTGCACTAGAACATCATATTCATCTCTTTGAATCGGTAATGTTGTGATTATCTGTCAAGCGCGTTGATTCATACTGCACATCGACCAATTGGCTCGGTAACATCACATGAAAAGAAGGAAATTCACTCATTACAAAGGAAATTAAAAGACATCACTAACCAAACTTCGGCAACTATTAGTTTAAAAAAGAATGAGGACAATCTCACCCATCATGCCCATATTTCTTTCATCGGAAATAAGAAATTTTGCTTACGAATGTAAAATATCCTTCTTCAACAAGAATTAATTCATAGTACCTAACTTTACATCTTGTTACAATTATTTTCCTTCTAACGACAAGTTTCAATAGAAAATTTTCATTTGGTATCAATAGAAACACCTACCTCATTGAAAATTCGAAAGCGTAACAAATTAAACAGTCAAGTCTTAAATTATTATAGTGAATATTTTTGGCTGGAAATTAAGTAATTAGCTATCAGCAAAGGGCCAGTGGAATAAAGGTTAAGTGAATAAATGAGCATAAAATGAGGGCGATACGTGAAGAAGATCTTTCGGAGCAGTTCAAGTTTTTGATCTTCGAAATAAGGGAGTCAACTCTTTTTACTTTTGCCACATAATGGTCACTCGAGATGCTGCTATGAATGGTTTCACCTTTCTGTTTTAATGGACACATTCTATGCAACGGTGCAGCGATACATTCACTTACATCTCCTAACAAGACACAAACTGACATCCAACTTACGATAAACCTCTCATAAATTCCGCATACTTTCTTCATTCCCTCCAAAATCCCTATTCTATTCCTGCCCCTCCTTCGCTTGCCTAACATTTTCCCCTCTATCACAGTCTTCAATATCTCACTGCCGATCAATATGCTTCTAATCCATTTTCCCTGCCTCCTTATGATTTCTCCCAGCAATCCCTTCTCCTCCCAGACTATGCCCAGCCCTTCCTCGCTTGTTTTCCTTTTCGTCCACTGTACTCACTCCATTCTTCTCCACACCCACATTTCAAAAGTCTCCAATCTACGCCTATCGTCTTGCTTCAATGTTCATATTTCTCTGCCGTTCAAGACCGCACTGAATACATTTCCGAGATAATTAAACTGTTTCACTATTATTGCCACCACTCGCTGGCTCTTTTACCCTCCATTTTGCATTTTTCTATAACTATCACTCCAGTAATTCTCGTTATCACTCCATATCACCTCGCAAAGACCTAAAATATCTATATGTTTTCTATTTATTTCCTGAAATTTTATTTTTTAATTCTCTGTACTCAACATTTTGCATTACATTGAAGTATGCATTCATCCCTTTTCTCTTTCTTTCCATTGATCTTTTACATATTACAAAAATTACTTCCATTTTCACCCAAAATCATGCCATATTTTTCTATTTCTGTCATTCGGATTTCTGCCACGCATCGTGGATATTTTTGAGTTCTCGCATTGTATTTGTAAACATGAAACGCTACCGTCTGTATAATGTATGTTTAAAAGCGACGACAGGAAGGAACTTAGTAATTAAGAGCTATTTCCTGGAACATATATTTATCATTATAACCTATGGGAGGGAGGGATTTGCTCATGGGGAATATGTTTGTCATTTTGGTAACGAGGCAGAACCAGACATTTTTGACGCAAAATGAGCATTTTCCGACTGGTTACAGAGCAGTGAGACATAGCATTCGTTTTTATCCATAAGGTTTTGGGTTCGGAAGAACATAATTTTCCTGTTGACGCGAAATTTATGCTATAAAAAATATTCCGACAAGGTGTCTCATAGCAAGCTACTCACTTAGCTAGAAGCCTTTGGTATGGATAAAAATATCCTAGGCTGGATTAAAGAATGTTTTGATGATCGTAAACAAAGGGCAGTCAGAGATGGTGTTAGCTCTAATGCAGATGTTCCCCAGAGAAGTGTCACCGGACTTCGTTTATTAAAAATTTACGTTAATGTCACTAACTCAGGGGTTAATAGTTAAATATGGATAGTTGCCGACGACGTCGTGGTTTAGAGAGATATCATATTCCTGAGGATAAGGCAACTGTCGCAGATGACCTAAATGCAATACAATGCTGGCGTAAAATGTGGGTAATTAGTATTAAAATATATGCAGTGATGAAGTTTTGGAACAGCAATAGTTCTCTATCAGGTGCCCAAGGCATCAAAAATCCGAAATAAAAATTGCAGACTCAAATAAATACGGAGGCGTTACCCTCAATCACGAATTCCCCTGAGTGAAACATGTCCAGGGAATATGTGGAAAAGCGATTTAAAAATCATAGTATATTATAAGAGATTGAGGAAATGTGACAAGAGGGTTTGAGGGCGATGCAAGATTTCGCCTGATAGGACTCATTATGAATAATCTGTTGGCATATGAGATAATCGCGAAGTCGCTTTGATTGCCAATTTAAAATATGTGCTACGAAGAGAAGTTATATTTGTTAAACGTTGCCCCGATGAGCTTAGTAAAGTACTTACCTAGATTATTAGAAGAACTAGGTTGGGAATCACTTACGGGGCAAAGGTTGACGGATAAACCCCTCGCAAAGCTTAGTAACTGGTGTCTCCAGCAATGATATTGAAAATATTATTAGCCCCACCATATTACGTTAGGTAATATAATAATACTACTAATAATAATATTGCTAATAACATTTTCAGTAAGTACAGTAAGCTTAGAGTAGCAATAGCTACACTAATATTAGAGAGGTTATGTATATAGCGGACATATTAAACATTTCATTTTTTCCACGAACGCTTAGGGGCTAGAAAAACTGTAAACGACCGAGCTAGTGAGGAAAATTATTTTTCTCTTGCTATTCTAAGTAGCTTAATATATTTTTATACTTCTATTTAGCATTTATTTTATTGCTCTTAGGGAATTTTATGGTACAGAGTTATCGTTGTTCATTTAGTTGCAATTAACATTACAAACATTATTTTAAAAAATTGACATTTTTTGGTAAATAATATGTAAACAAAACAAAATACTGAATTTACTTGTCTGATGTGGAATTACTCCTTGCCACACCATGTGGTGTCTTGCAGGATACAATTAAGACACATGCTCCGTAAATATCCACGGCGTAATTTTCGCCACAGTTATCATTTCCATAATCCTCAAGAGATTACGATTTTAGCTCTCTTACCGTCAAGAAAGTAAAATGGAAATATTTAACAATTTCGGCAGCTATTAGAGTAGTTTTTTACGTTATCAGGATAAAAGTAAAAATAATTTACATCTTAAATGCTTCTTGTGTAAAATAGGTCACGTTCTGAAATAGTAGTAATTTAGCAATATATCTTTACACTCACAAACAAATGTATGCATGCGGGATATTACATTCTGGAAACTTAAACCAAGCTATATCTTAGCTTTTAGAGTTCTCGAACGAAAACTCGAACTCAATTGTTTCAAAGATAAGAAAAGATGAAATCAAACTTGGTTAACATTTAAAATTACCTTGATTATCACTGAAAGTGTTTTGAAGCCGAGAATTATTGACGAGTGAGTCAAATAATATATTTGTTTCAAGAATGAAATAGGGTTGGCACTTAAGGCTGAATGGTAAATAATCTTAATACTGGGATCTTAAACAGATTCGTCATAAACTGTATGAGAAATGAAAAGCGCGTTACTTCTCGTAAAGAATATTGAAATTAAATTGAATATTGTATCGTATACACTGTTATTCTCATGGAATTGGTTTTGAAAGAGGTAAAAACATTCAACAATGCATCATTGCAAAACAAACCATGGATAACGCTACATAAAATATTTAAATCAATTCTTAATGTTCGTATGCGTAGAATTATACAATTGTATGAGTGTCATATGACTTGATCTTTTTTTTTGTTGAAATAAATAAATGAAAGGACTAACTTTGTAGTTCCACACGAACGAACACGAACTACAAAGTTAGTCCTTTCATTTATTTGTAATGAATCGGTTCCATAAAGTTACGCCAGAATCCATCAATTATATTTTGTTGAAATGAGAGACAAAAACGTCAGTTTTTTAATTTGTTTACCCTATTCCCAGAAAGAAATGATTACGGTTCATATAGGTAAAGGAATAAACTATATGCATGCGTGATATTGTCACAACACGCATACAAATTTCATTCCCTAGTGTTTAAAGTATAGAGTGTATTTCGAACATTTTAAACACTTCATCGAGTACTCACAATTACCTTTTTTCATCCAAGTGGCAAAGCTTAATGATTACACGTTACACAGGTTTAACTGTGTAGACGGAAACACAGATATCATAGTTAATTATATCATTTCAAACTCATGGATGTTAATAGCTTCCATTTTTGGCTTTGGTTTTTAGGCCGGGAAAAAATTCATCAATATGGCATTCTTATTAATTTCCACCGTCCCATGGGCTATAACCCTGACGTAGTGGAAGGGCTTGGGCGTTCCGATGACCCCTAGAGCTGTGCTGGCGGGAGTAATAATAATTTCTCCTGGTGGGGTCACCCATGCCAGATAGGTCGAAGGTTAGGAGCCAGACGAAAGGTAGTCCACGCAGCGTCTGTTCCTCAGTGAGGCGGCTGTAATGGCGTCTGACTCCAGTGGGGCGGCCAATAAGTGATGGTGTCACGTTAAAAACACTATTGAGGAAGGCAACGGGAAACCACCTCAATTATCATTCCCAAGATTTAAATGATGGTCGCGCGAGAGATTTTGAGTCCTGGCAGCAACGGGGCTAGGCCCAAACGGCCGTTTGTCGTGCCCGGCAGCGGGAAAGGCAAGGCTTCCGCGGCCGTTATCCTACGAAACCCTTGCAAGGGAAAACCGGCAGCACGACAGTAATGTTGAGGACAGGAAAATTAGAAAATATTAAGCGAGAGATGGAAAGAGCAGCGGGGACGAGAGCCAAGCAGGGGTTGCCATAATATTAAATAAAGGGGAAGGAAGAAGCGTAATAAGCATAGAACAAGCGATAGATAGAAAAATACTAGTAGAGATAAAAGCAAAACCAGCAAAATTGGTCATTGTTAAGGTATACATGCCACCGAGCAACCATAAGGAGGAAGAGATCGATAGGATATACGATCAGTTAGAGGACATAATCGCGTGTGTTACTTCAGGGAAACATTTAATAGTGATAGGGGATTGGAATGCGATGGTAAGCGAAGGAAGAGATGATGATGAGATGTGGGGCTACGGTTTAGACACGAGGAATGACCGCGGGGAGAAAGAAATTGAGTTCTGCAGGAGACAGGGGTTAGTCATCACCAACATTTGGTTTAGACACCACAAAAGGCGTAGGTACACACGAAAAAAAGCCAGGTGACTCATGAGGTATATCTTCGATTAGATTAATCAATTCGTATTATTTTTTCCGGCAGCGGATGCAGACCACAATTTAGTTATTATGAAGCGTTGCGTCCGTTTCAGAAGGATAAGGCAGGGACGGCGAGTCAGGAAATCGAATGTGGAAGCATTATATGGATTGACAAGGAAAGAGTATCAGCAGGCCGTAGAGAAAGTCATGGAGGACAATAAAGAGTACTGAGTGCTATCGAAGAAAAATGGGAATGCATCAAGGAAGGAGCATCGAAAACCGCAAAAGACACTATAGGAACCGTTAGCGGGAAAATGATAAGGAAACCATGGATCACAGATGAGAATATGACAAAGATGGATGAGACAAGGAAATGGAAGAATGTAAACACAGAGTTAGGAAAAAGGAAGAAAAAAGAGTTAAATGGTAAATTGAGGCGGTAAAAAATAAAGCAAAGGAAGCATGGTGGAAAACGCAGTGCGAGGATATGGAAAGTTTGCAGAGTAAGGGTGGAAGTGGTGTGCTATAAAAAAAGGCTCAAACAATATAGGGATGCAAGAAGGGAAGATCTGTGCTATTGGTAAGATAAAAGTCAGGTGAGATAATGGTTGATACAGAAAATATCCAAAAGAGATGGAAGGAATATATAGAAGAACTGTAGGAGAGGTGAGGGACCAATCTGCATCTGTGTTTATATATATATATATATATATATATATATATATATATATATAAATATATATATATAAATAAATAAATATATATATATATATATATATATATATATATGTGTGTGTGTGTATACGAGATGTGTTCAATAAAAACGGGAATTGAGTTAGCCGGAAATAATTTTATTTATTCGTCTATATCAATGCAATATAAGATGGGTCGTGGTAGTCCAGAGGGTAGAGCATTTGAACTGCTGACCGGAGGGGCCCGGGTTCGATTCCCAGGCAAATATCTGGGCACCTGCAGCTCCACCCAAGCTATGTGATTTTTCGGGTACCAGGTCATCCTTGGAAACCATAACCGGTACAGGGAAAGGAACTGGCCCCCGTACCTTGATGTGTGAATGTCGCACGCCGTATAGGGCTTAGTACTCGGTGAACTCTAACATCACCTACTAAAGCGACCGTCGGGTTGATTACTGTGTACATGGTTTTTTTATTAATGTTATCCCTTTCTTAGTAGTTCCCAATCAGATAGTCTACACTTATGCCCGAGCACTTTTTCTAATCCTCGAAAAGCTTCTGGAACTGGGCCTTTAGTGTAACTTTTAGCTCTCTCAGCGATGCCTTTTTACTGTCATCTATGCTTGTTAAACGACGGACCTTTAAGGTTGTCTTTATTTCGCGCTGGTGTCTAAGCCATAAATTGTTTCGCCACAAATACGGCAGTTTTTTCGTATTGATTGACTTTAACGGCGTTAAACTTGTAAGTAGTAGTTTTTATTCATTGTTTCACCTTGTGGGAAGAACTTTTGATGCACTTTGCCGTGAATTTTGCAATTTGTGAAATTACAAAATCCCATTACTTTTCGAACACACCTCGTATTCACTTGCATGTCCGAGCTAATATTTCCGCTGGCTGGATGGCTGGTCTTGGTGCAGCGTGTAGATGTTTATCTTGTGATTAGCGCCCTTTTGTTGCTGATTTCGTGCGTGGAACCACATCTTGTTCAATAAATTTGTTACGCGAGGCAGTACGGATGTAATTCTGGCAGATATTCGGGAACGGAGGATGGCGTTAAATACTCAATCTTGGGCGGGATTAGTGGTGAAACTGCCGAAGATCGGTGCCCGAAAAGTGGTGCATTCGGTGTCCATAAATGGAAGTGAACGGAATAAGACAAGGAGGCGATCGGGACGCGGGATCATTGAATTGCGTGTTAGACAACTCGCACACCACTTGTGCGTGCAGAAGCAGTTTCATTCAAGGATACCAGAGGAAATAAGAGGTGAATCAAGGGAATCAACATTTACTCGTTATGTTCGCTAAATATGTAGATCTAAGTTGTCTTTCATAGCGGTGAGGGATAGCTGGAGGTTTTATTGAAGGGTCCCTGTGCTTTTAATTGCTTTCTTTCTTTCCCACCTCGGCGAAAATTCGGCTTGTGATAAATAGTACCGTCGTTCGTTGAAAATGTGCCTCGTGCCGATAGCAAAAATTAACTCATAAACAATACCATTTAGAGGGATATTACCCCACAAGTAGTGTGTAGATCTAGCGAAAAGTCACATTTTTCGTCTCTATTTAATGTGCGTGAATGGCTTTTTTGACTGAAGCTGAAGAGAGGTAAGTTTTTTTTACAAAACTACTTTTAATATGGCTTTCAACCTGAGAGTAATGTTGCCTGATCATGCATGCTTACGCGTGCTTTTCATTTTATTGAAAGCCCTCCATTGTTTTACGATTTTTTCTTTCTGAAAACTATTTTTTTTCGTAAAAATAGTGCACAGAACTATTTTTTGGAAACTTTAGGGGCGTACTTTAATTGAAATACATCTTTTGTGGCATTCCCTCTCTTTCTTTCGTAATCTTTTCAACTGGTGGTTTGTGAATGCATATGACTTTGGAGGGATACGGGAATCTGCTGGGTAACTAAGGGAGTCACGCCGAACTAGGTTGGGAAGCTAAATCTGGATCACTGCGTGCAATTTTTGAGGTCAAATTAAAGAGACGGCAACCTCGAACCGTTCGTCGTTATTCTACCTAACTCCTTAGTAAGCAAAGATAGATTATCTCGGAAGGCTCCTCCACGTCCCGGTAAGGTGTCGCCCCGGGGATCATTTGAGAAGGGAGCCAATTTTGCGGGCAACCTACCTTTAAGTGGGTGGGGCCGCTATACTTGACCACAATGACGTGACTGAATGCCTGAGGATATCATTCAACTGCCAAAAGATTTGTATCTCTGATAACGAATTTTATGATTTGCAGACATCTTTCATTTGAAATAATTTGTAATGATTTTTAATTTGAGACGAATCACATCCAAATATAATTCGCCTTTTGCGGATACTATGAAATCATCATGGGTCGCGGTAGTCCAGTGGGTAGAGCTTTGGGCTGTTGACCGGAGGGTCCCTGGTTCGATTCCCGGGCAAGGCACTCTGGGCACCTGCAGCTCCACCCAAGCTAAAGTGATTTTTCGGGTACCAGATCTTCCTGGGAAACCATAACCGGTACAGGGAAAGGAACTGGCCCCCCTACCCTGATGTGTGAATTTCACGTTATGTTATTTCACGTTAGGTTATGAAATCATCAAAGTGATATTTTCCTCGAAAGCCTCATGGGCTGATCCCGGACAGTGACGGAACTCAAAGCAGATTAAATAGTCAGATTCGATGGGAGACTTGATGAAGTTCTCCCAGAATTTACGCACAGTAAATAAAATTGAACCAAGGACCGATTCTGTTTTCCAATCGTTTTACTTCTATTTATCTTAGTTTCTCAAATCTTTTTGGGAGATTGCAGTGGGAAATGGAGTCATCTACCTTTTAAATGTGTCCCGCACTACGGCTTGCCATGTACGTGATCCAATGTGGACCAGCGCACTTGAATTCCCGTTTCAATTTTACGTCACATTTATTTCATCTTCAATTATCTTCCTAATATTCCGTCACCATCTGCCAAAATCTACATTAACTCATAGCTCCTGGCACCTACATTTTCCATTGTCTGTTTTTCGTAGTTTTCCCGTTGCCTTTCCCTTATAATGTTTCGGGTTCTGCGACTGACTTACGGTGCCACTTGCTTCAGATAACGTGAGCAAGAGGCGGCGATTCTCTCCAGATTCCAGAAGAATGAGCGCCCCCCAGTTCATCGCAGCGAAAGGACCCGTCCACCGGGCCCTTCCGTCTTTCAATCGCTCCTCTTCAATGCGCCCCCACCAATTTGGGACGGTCCGCTTGGAACGCAGCGGCCCGTGCGGAGCGGACGTACCCACGGGGCGACCATTCTGGACAGTCAGGCGATCCACGGACTCGCTCGAGTCCCAAACAACCGCCGAGGCCTCCTCGAGCGAGGGACTCGGCGGGCGATTAACGGCGAGGTTCCTCCTTCCGAGAGCGTCCTCTCCCCTTTCGTACATTTTTTTGCCTTACTTCAATTTCCTCGCGGGGCGGAGTACAAGGGTGGGATCGAAGGGGTTACGGGCCCCATTTCGGGGGTCTCCGACCTACTTAATTTCCATCTCACCGCCGGACGAGGGTATTCCTTTGAAATATTTACAATTACTTTTTGCTCATAGGCTCCCTCCCTCACCACCCGTTCCCACGCCCCTGTAGTACTGCTCCACGTTCCAGTGGGAGGCATCGGTCTCCCCCGCGTTCCTCATTCACCTTACCCGCGCGTATTAGCTCTTCCCACCCCCACCCGGCCCGCCCGCCCCACCCGCTACACCACTACACACACGCGCTCCCGTTCCCCAATTCCGGTTTTTACGAAAAAAAACCCTCCTCCCCTAACCCACAGCCCACTCCCACCGTCCAAATTCCATACCTATAATATATTCCTATCCCTTTTCCCTCTCCCGCCCCCCTCCCTCCCTCCCTCCGCTCGCGCCTCTGCTGCGTCGCCGCCCTGCGCCGCCCCCCTTCCCCTTCCCGCCCCCCTGCTCCGTCGCCAGCGCCGCCGCCACAGAAGCGCACACACTCTCGCCCTCGAGTCGGCAGTTGCCATCGACCGTTCCGGCGGAGGAAGAGGCGAGCGAGGCGGGGACGCCAACTCATCTCGCAAGGAACCGAGCGGCCCGGCCTCCGCCAGCCACCCCTGAGAGCCGCTTCCCCCCCTTCCCCCCGCCCCGCCCCGCCTGACGCCGTCGGGGGGCCGCGTACTCGCGTGGGGGCCGGCCGCTGGAGTCCCGGGGCGGCCGCCCGCAGGCGGGCCGCAACGCCCTTGGTCGAACGGGGAGGTGGGCGTGCCATCCTTCCGCCGAGTGCCCGGGTGAGGGCGGCCTTGGTTCCGAGGTCGCCGCTGAAGGGGGGGCGGCGCTGCTTGCCTGGAGGGCGGGACCGATATCGACGTTTCCTCGAAGGGGTGGCCACGTGCGCCGCCCTCGCCCCCCGTCCCACGGCCCACGCCCGCCCCTGGACGGCCAAGATGTCGGGGCTGGCCAGAGGGTAAGCCTTTGCTTCTTCCGCATCCTCTCTCCATGGCGAGTGAGGCATCCCAAACGTCCCTTTGCCGATTTGAATGGAACCAAGTCACGTGACGGAGATTGTCGACCCCTCCCTGCCTCCCCCCTCCCCCGCCACGGTCGCCCCCCCTCCTCGCTCCACTGCCCCCACTATCTCTCGTGCATTACGACTGGGATTTTCGCGTGCCGTCCACTCTCCCTTAAGAGTACTGGGTTATATCGTGGGCCGTAGCATTCCTACGAGTACTGACCACTTTCCCAGTCAGGCGTATGTGCATTTGGGAGGGAAGTAACCAATCATTTCTCAGATGCGCGTGTCGATGTCAGAGAAATGTTTTCCAAGCAATGGGCATGCGGTGCGTTACAGAGAAAAATCTGTTTTTCCACCGATGGAAAACCTACAACTACTCCACGTAAATTCATTGCACTACCTTTTTGTTCAATCTGCTCGATAAAAAGGACTGTATCAGATCAGTTTTGCATGAACGTTGCGACTGTGTTTCCCTGAGCCTGTATATGTTCAGGAGAAAATGAGGAGTTTCTCAGTATGTGTAGGATTTTATCAGCAGTAGCACTCTTCAAGGAAATGTTTCATTGTTAAAAACTTTGGCCAAACATTCCTTGGTGAAAATGGTGGGGGATTCATCCTCCAAGCGAGGGTGTGGTAGCTACTGTATATATGCTTGTGTCTTGACAGTGCTGCAAATATATTTTTCCCGTACTTTATCTATATTAATGTTGTATCCGTCATTGTTCTGATTGTTCATCAAAAATGAACTATTTTATATTCAAATTATGATTCTCAACGGCGTGGTGCAGCTTAGATCATCATCATAAATTTGTGACGGAAGTCTGAGTTGGTGTAGCCACGTCAGGACGACGTGATTGTGAGACGGGTATTTTTTCAAATTGAGGGTTTTGAGCAACATAACATATTGATAGCATTTATGTAAGGCTACAAGTCTAAATACCCCATTTTGTACCTGAATTAGGATTACTTGTGATACCGTACGACCATATGGTAATGCAGTCTAAATGCCCATCCTTAGTGATGCTCATATTCACGGAATTGTGAATTGATTTACTCGCGGGGAAGAAGGGACACTATAATCAAAAAGCCGCAGTGCACTCGTCCCAACCCAAGAGATGATATGGCCTTAAGGCGCAGCATTTTTTTGCTTCTGCTTGAGTAAGGGCGTTGAACCGAGTTTATTGTTGTTGTACTCGCGCTAGTTTCGCCTCTCTGTGCCTCAAATGAGAGCTTCCATTCTCTCTTGTGTACACCCCAGACGCGAGGCACCCTCCCACCCGCACCCAATGTTTGGGCGTGGGACCTACTTTCGGCCGCTTGCACTAATGTGGGGCGTGTGTTGAAAATGCTCTAGTTTCTTTGAGTCAAATGCGACAGTAACTGCGCTATTAGAAGTCAGCCCTCCAGCAGACGTGCAATAAATATTTCAGATGGATATGTAAAATGAATTGTGGATAGTGTTAACCCAGATTGTCCCGCGTAAAGAAGTTTCGTGATAAACAATGTTTTCAATGAATGCCTGTCATTAAAAACATCTAATCGTGTCTCAAAAGTCGTCAGAGAAGGAGTTCACCTTATCTGTTGCGCATGGGTCAATTATATGAGTTTAGCTGAAACTAATGGGCAATTTGTGGGACGTGCACGAGCCACGTGTGGTTTGCCTTTAAACATGTTGGCTTCTCACATTTTATGTAGCTTTACGATGATTCTATATCTTATTTTAATATTATCTGAAGGTACATTTAATTTGTGTATTCAGTTTTCATCTGTGTGTGGTGTCATTTTTCGCCGGCCTCTCGATTTGCTCTTCTTCCATTATGCTAGAATAATTTCCGCCCCACCAATGGAAAAGTTTCCTGTTCTCAATGATATCTACCTCGCAGTGATCTTATCATTAGTGCCATTATATATATATATTTTATATATATATATATATATATAAATATATTCGTCGATTTCATTTCATGAATCAAAAAAATATGGAGTCAGCGCGTACAAACGAATGGATAACTCGAGAATTATGTCAGATGTGTTGGCACAATAATGAATGGCTGATGTACTATATTTATATCGATGAAATTTATCTTGCAGTATTTTCGCGTAGATAATTGATAACATCAGGCGTTAAATTTAAAAAAAATTCAATTCAATATTCACCTCCCTTCATCTCTTTATCTCGCCTGAACGTACTTAGGATTACAACTTGGTAATTGTTTAAAATCGAGTAAACAGAACGATTCACAGCTCTCCAGAGCATCAAAATCCATTCCGTATCCTATATTTCCAGTTTGAAAACCATGATTGACGTGAGTTAGCTGCCACAAACTTTATATTACTAGAAAACTTTCAATGAGGCCATGGCTCGTTGGTTAAATTTTGTTAAAATTATATTATGTAATAGCCTGTTAAACATATTTTTGCTCGGAAATATTATCAGAAAATATTCATCGCCGTGTTTAGGCGTTAGGTTTTCCTAGGATATACAGCACGTAAAAATATCAATGGGTTGATCACCTGCGATGCATTCTGAATATTTTTTAATTTTTTACTGTTGGGTGTTCTTTTGAAATTCTCCTTTTATTGATTAACAATCAACAAATGTTTCGATATTATTTGTAGATTGCTTAGTGAGAGGTTATGAATATGACTCATATGTTTAATTTATGTCCAGCAATACTCTACAAAAGATTCGTTTACCAATCGTTAGAAATAAAACTGTCCAAAGCTAGTGTTTAACATTACCATTTATTTCGCAGAGAAGAGTGCTATTTTGAAAGGAAGGATATGTTACTGGATATGACTCCCAAAGTCTTATAATGATATGTAACGCCATGGTTTCCTTTGAAGCGTCAGGATTTACAGCAGGAACACAGTCTTTTGCTATTGAAACAGGTAGGAAATAACTGTTTACATTTTATTCTCAAGTCATTAAACTTTACGAGGTGTTAGTTCATGAATCACGCGAAAAACATCTCATGGTTTTTGGTCAACTTATTTCGCCATTAACGAAAGCTAAGATTAGAGTTGATCAAGCTTAGAGCGCAAAGGATGGATGCAGTTTTTGCTGTTACTTCACGTTCACAGTGCGAAAAATAAACAGCGGAGCTGCTGCCAATTAGTAGCATTGCGAAGGTAAGGGAGCGATGCCCTCGGGTCGAAATTATCTCCGGAAACGAATGGTAATATGCGTCGGGGAGTCGGTGCCAAGTAATTCCTTCTCCCATCCTGTGGGAGAAAATAAGCACTTCTTTAGGCAGAAATCGACGGAAAACCTCAAGATTCATTCGTTTCAGCATTCGTCCTCCGTACACTCTTAGTTGAGCAATGCCACGCTCTCCCTAGCTTTTCCCACAAACCTCATTCTTTGCTTAGACTTTCCTCATTTTATTGTACTCTATCTTCACTGTCATTTAATTTGAGTATTTGAAGGAGTATTCTTAATTTATATATTTATATGTATGTATGTATGGGTGTGTATGTGCGTACTTATGTATGTATTTATGCATGTGTATGAATGCATGTATGTATGTTTTATGTGTGTATATGTATGTGTGTGTGGATATGTATGTATATGTGTATGTATGTGTATGCATATAGGTAAATATGTGTGTGTATGTGTATGTATGTGTATGTGTGTGTCTATATATATGTATATACTTTTTTCTTTTCGATGTGCAAATTTGGATTAATGAATTTATGTCTATCTCTATGTGTTTATGTTTAGATTTGAATGTAACTGTAAGTTTAAATGGCTAATATAATATGTATATGACGATGGGTTAAATGGAAGAAGGGACCATTTGGTCTCAATTTCGCCCAAATAAAGACCACTATCTATCTATCTATCTACACTCTGATAAAAAATGCGTCTACTTCCAGTCGCAAGGCATAGAAAATTAGATAGTGTCATATATGTAAGTTAAACAATCTCTGAGTCGTAGGTGTCAACAAAAATTTAGTTTTCTGGATTCTGTGGCACAGGATATGTAGCTGGCGTATTTCAAAACAAATATGAATTTTTTCTTTACAATGAAATACTACCAAATGCATCCAACACATACAATTTCATTATACAACTCAGCATCTTTTAGTTCATACAATTAATTAAACAATAGACACGTTAAGTATTTGTATGCAATAAAACCGCAGCCTATTCTAGCACTTACAAACTGTGTTACTGGTACTCCTTGTATAAACGGGACTGCACTACTTGTAGTGCACTCGTATTTCTTTCTTGACCATCCTGCTTTGAAAAATAATAATCCATCTGAAAGGCATTCGTTCACTTGTGGCGTTGATTGTATATAAATATTATTTATTTGATTTAAAACGGAATTCTAACATATCAAAAAGACGACAGTTGTTTCGTATATATTCTGTTGGGATAAAGGTAGGCTCTAACCAGCTCTGCGTATCGAATATAACATATTGAAGCTGTGAAGATGACTTTATTTAGTGAATATGTATACATACGAGTGTGTATATATATAAATATATATATATATATATATATATATATATATATATATATATATATATATATATACACACACGCTCATACATACAATACGTTAAGGTAGGTTTTTGGATGGACAAAGCTACTAAATAAAACATTTCGTGACCCCTAACAAAACACAAAATCCAGCATCCTACTCTACATCAGGCCCCTCTTCATCTCTGAGTACTTTCTTCCTCCCTCAATCCCGTCCAACATCCCTAACCTGTTCCTTCCCTTTCCTCGTTTGCCTAACATTCTCCCATCTATCACCGTCTTCAACATCCCACTGCCGGTCAATACCCCCTTCATCCACTTTTCCTCCATCCATAGGATTTCTCCCAGCAAACCCCTCTCTTCGCCCACCATACCAAGTGCTTTCTCATTTGTTTTCTTCTCTGGCCATTTCACGTTCTCCATTCTTCTCCACACCCGCATTTCAAAAGCCTCCAGTCTACGTCTATCCTCCTGCTTCAATGACCACGTTTCCGCGCCGTACATAACCACCCTCCATATCAAAGTTCTTACGAGTCTTTTATTAACATCCTTACTCAACGTCCCTGTCACAAACTCCCTCCTCCTTGTGAAAGCCTCTTTGCCTAGCGCAATTCTTCTCCTTACGTCCCTACTTCTTTGACCATGTTGGTCCAAAACACTACCGAGATACGTAAACTGTTCTACCTGTTCTAGTTTTTGCCCTCCTATTTTAATGTTTAGCTTAGCCATTTTCTTTCTAGAGAATCGCATAACCTTTGTCTTATTAATATTGATTCTCATCCCATACATGCCGCATAGAATTCCCAATTCACTCAGCAATGCTTGCAACCCCTTGGCTGACTGACAAACTAAAGCTTGGTCATCAGCAAACCTAACTGGTTTTACGAATTCCCCGCCCACTTTCATTCCTGCCTCCAGTTCTTCCTTTGCCTCTTTAATCATTTCCTCTGCATACAGGTTGAACAGCAACGGTGATAATGGGCAACCCTGCCTTACACCTCTTCCTAACACTGCCCATCCGGACTCCCCATTTCCCACTCGCACCTGAGCAGTCTGAGACATGTACAGGTTGCGGATTAGCGTCCTTTCCCTCCAATCTATTCCTATTTACTGCAATGTACTCATTGGTTTTTCCCAGTTCACTCTATCTAAAGCTTATTCGAAATCTACGAAACAGGCAAATACCTCCTGGTTGCGTCCTATATTCCTCGATTAATAATCTCATTACTGCAATGGCATCACGCGTACCTCTCCCCTTCCGAAACCCAAACTGATCATCCCCTAAGTAATCATTTGCCCTGCTTTCCATCCTTTTCTTGATGATCCTGAGAACGACTTTAGCTTCGTGGGATATCAAACCTATTGTCCTGTAGTCCTCACATGATGTAGCCTTTACCTTTTTCGGAATAGGAACTAAAACTGATCTCACAAAGTCTTCCGGCCAGATTCCTTCCTCATAAATACTACGATTGAGCCCATCTAGTAGGAGAATAGCCTCTTCCTCCCACGGTTTCCCAAACTTTTCCATAGGGTATCTCCCAACATCCCCTTTCTTCGCCCACCATACCAAGTACTTCCTCATTTGTTTTCTTCTCGGTCTATTTCACGTTCTCCATTCTTCTTCACACCCACATTTCAAAAGCCTCCAATCTACGTCTATCCTCCTGCTTCAATGACCACGATTCCGCACCGTACATAGCTACGCTCCATATAATATTATATATATATATATATATATATATATATATATATATATATATATATATATATATATGTGTGTGTATACACATATATATATATATATTTATTTTAATTCACATGGAAATAGATGTAAGGAAAAGAGATAGGAACACATATAAAAGACGTACCCAGTAGAGGTGGGGAAAGGATGGGATGCCAGGTTAGTTCGAAAGGTGGTTGGAAGTAGGTTTCAAACAAAAAAGAAGAGGAGAATTACATGAAGGAGACTTGGCAATATTGGAATATGAAGAAGAGCAGACTCAGAACAGAGAAGAGTAGTATGTATTTCCTTTGCGTTTATGACTTTCTTTACGTATGTACCTTTAAGTATTTAATCACTACTCAAATGTTAATATTTTCCATCTTCACAAATCACTCACTATTTGAGAACAGCAACAGCAAGGCGTCGGCACCACAGATATATTCTAAGAACACTCAGGCGTTACGTGTTTTACCGATAAAAGAATACCTGATACTACGCAGGAAAATCGTTGCCCTAGCGCAGGCATATGGTGGTTATTCCGAGAAATGTGCAGACTAATTTTTGTTGGTCAAGTAGCTTTTCTCTAGGAGGAGAAGGAAGGAATGTCATGTGTGGATATATAAATAAATAAATAAGTAAATAAATAAATAAATACATAAATAAATAAATAAATAAATATATATATATATATATATATATATATATATATATATATATATATATATATATATATATATATATTTGTGTGTATTCCATCACATGGATATAGATATAAAAACCGACCGCGACAGAACAGAAGATGCAGAAGACGAAGACCGAATAAGCTAGTAAAGGAACTTGGATTATTTGGAAAATAATGAGGACAGGAAAATTAGGGAATTTAAGAGTTAGAGGGGAAGAGGAAATATAGATAATTTAGATCCATGCTAGGCGAGATGGAAGGATAGCGGCGGCTATTGTAGTATGTGTAATGGATTAGTAGGTAGCGGAGGGGACGACAGCAAACGAGGGTTGCCATTATCAGGAATAAAAAGGTAGAAAGACGGGTATTAAACATAGAGCAAGTAAGGAATAGAATATTAATAGAAAAGGTAAAAGCAGAACCGATGAAATTGTTCATTATTCAGGTATATGTACATGCCATCATGCAATCATAATGGGGAAAAAGCCGATTAAGTGACAATCAATTAGATTACGTTCTATTAGAGGACATAACCGCGTGCGTTTCTGCAGGGGAACTTTTGAAAGTGAAGGGGGATTGAAATGTGATGTTAGGCGAAGGTAGAGATGGTGATTAGGTTGGGGACTACGGTTTAGGCACGAAAAATGACCGCGGGAAGAAAGCAGTTGAGTTTTGCAGGAGACAGGGGTTAGTCATCACCAACCCTTGGTTTAGACACCACAAAAAGTGTAGGTACACGCGGAAAAGGCCAGGTGACTCAGAAAGGTATCACTTAAATTAGGTCATGGTGAGGCATATGTTTAGGAACAGAGTAATCCATTTGCATAATTTTTTCCCGGGTGCGAATGCAGACTTCGACAACATTTTAGTTATTATGAAGTGTTGCGTCCAGAAGGATAAGGTAGGGGTGGTGGGTTAGCAAATGGAATGTGGAAGCATTATGTGGATTGAGAAGGGAGGAGTATCAGCAGGCTCTAGAGTAAATTATGAATGTGGGAAAAGAGCTGAGTACTATCGAGGAAAAATGGAAAGTTTTCAAAATAGGGATATCAAAAGCCACAAACGATACTATAGGAGCGATTATTGAAAAAAGGGCAAGGTTATCTTGGGTCCCGGTTGAGACGATTAGTAAGATGTATAAGAGGAGAAAATGGAGGAATGTAAACACAGATTTACGCAAAAGCAAGTACAAAGAGCTAAACAATAAATTGAGGCAGGTAACAAATAAAGCAAAAGTAGCATGGTGGAAGACAGTTCGAGGAGATGAAAAGTTTGCAGAGGAAGGGTGAAATTAGGGCGCTCTATAGTAAGGCACCAACAGGAAGGAAGAAAGGAAGATCTGTGATAACAGACATAAGTCGGATAAGATAATAGTTGAAATAGAAAATATCCAAGAAAGATGGAATGAATATATAGAAGAACTGTATAATGAAGAACTTAGGTCCACAAGCTTAGATATAAAAAGAGAACATGACGAGGATGAAGATAGCTTAGGTCCAGGCATACTCGACGGTGAGGTAGAAAGTGGATGCATGGGCTGCATGGGTGATGTAATTAAATAAGGGCGTGAGGGTGGACAATATACCTTTGGAACTACTAAAACGTTTAGGAAAATGTGGGAAGATGACTATATGGGCTGATTCGTAGAGTCTATGAGGAAGGAATCTGGCTGGAAGACTTTGTGAGACCAGTGTTAGTTCCTATTCCGAAAAAGGTAAAGGCTACATCTTGTGAGGACTACAGGACAATAGGTTTGATATCCCACGAAGCTAAAGTCGTTCTCAGGATCATCAAGAAAAGGATGGAAAGCAGGGCAAATGATTGCTTAGGGGATGATCAGTTTGGGTTTCGGAAGGGGAGAGGTACGCGTGATGCCATTGCAGTAATGAGATTATTAATCGAGAGGAATATAGAATACAATCAGGACGCATTTGCCTGTTTCGTAGATTTTGAAAAAGCGTTTGATAGAGTGAATTGGGAAAAACTAATGAGTATATTGCAGAAAAAAGAAATAGATTGGAGGGAAAGGACGCTAATCCGCAACCTGTACATGTCTCAGACTGCTCAGGTGCGGGTGGGGAACGGTGCTTCCGGATGGGCAGTGTTAGGAAGAGGTGTAAGACAGGGTTGCCCATTATCACCGTTACTGCTCAACCTGAATGTAGAGGAACTGGTTAAGGAGGCATGGGAAGAACTGGAGATAGAAATTAAAGTGGGCGGAGAATTCGTAAAATCAGTTAGGTTTGCTGATGACCAAGCTTTAGTTTGTCAGTCAGCCAAGGGGTTGCAAACATTGCTGAGTGAATTGGGAATTCTATGCGGCATGTATGGGATGAGAATCAATATTAATAAGACAAAGGTTATGCGATTCTCTAGAAAGAAAATGGCTAAGCTAAACATTAAAATAGGAGGGCAAAAACTAGAACGGGTAGAACAGTTTACGTATCTCGGTAGTGTTTTGGACCAACGCGGTCAAAGTAGTAGGGACGTAAGGACGAATTGCGCTAGGCAAAGAGGCTTTCACAAGGAGGAGGGAGTTTGTGACAGGGACGTTGAGTAAGGATGTGAGAAAATACTCGCGAAAACTTTGATATGGAGGGTGGTTATGTACGGCGCGGAAACGTGGTCATTGAAGCAGGAGGATAGGCGTAGACTGGAGGCTTTTGAAATGCGGGTGTGGAGAAGAATGGAGAAGGTGAAATGGACGGAGAAGAAAACAAATGAGGAAGTATATATAACTATGTTGTGCGTTTCTGAAAATAGTATCGGCACGTTTTATATAAAGAAAACTGTTAAAAAACCGTTTTAAGGAGGTAAGAGCTATGTTTGGCAGATCCCATGATGTCAGCAATAACTCAGGAGCGGCAGAGAACAGTCATCAGACTGGACTGCCTACTGGAGACACGTGGATGTTAAACATTTCAGGTTTTCGGTGGGTGCATCACCCCCTAAGAGGAAACTATTTACTATCGAGAGTCGTCTCATCTCAGCGTGCGCAACCTCATGGATGGACATTTTTCCCCTGGTTGTTCCCTCATAAAAGTATGCAAATTCGTCGACATAGTTAATATAGGGTAATATATCTATTCGATGGTTAATAAAATATCAATTTAATGGTAAGGGTAAGGGTGATACGGTAATATTCGTGACAATGAAATCATTTGGTCTCCATCTTGGTGTTCTTGATTTTTCAGAAATTCCGGGTATAATTATTTACAGTTTAATATTTAGTTCCAAATCTAATATTATAATTTATTACAACTAAGATTCTCAAGTACATAGCTAATTAGGTTTCCTTTAATTAATACATTTATTTTCGTATTCTGACTTCCTCAAAAAATTGCATTCAACAAATTGTTCTGAAAAATTGCTGTAAAACAAACCTCACTAAAAGAACGTTGCCTCTATCGAAAAAGAGACAATCCAATATATAAGTACACTTCATAATTCGAAAGGCATTGCGAAGAAACGTCGTGTGCCAGCCAAATCTATTTGTTTTGAAGACTACCGGCTTAAATTAACTTAATTATTCATCACTGTTAAAAATCATATTTATTTCTTCTATAGTCCAGTGTCCGGCTCGGCTATTTTAAAAAAACCGCCGGGTTTTGTAGCTTTTTTAACTCGTCCATTTAGATTTACAATCCGAAGATTGGTTGGCTACAACCATCCATTCTTCCCTATCACATCCACTATGCCCTGCCTCTCCCCTTCAGCTCTTTCTTCCAGCTCTCGTCTCCAGCCCCTCCTCTTTTATTGGCCGGTGTACGTATTAGTCCCTTGGCCTTCCTCGAGGGATCTTTGCTTCTATTTCCAGTTCCATCACATTCTTTACATATTCCTATGGTCTCGACGTTTGTCCAATCCATTTGGATCGTCTTTTCTTTCAGCTACTCAATATAATCTTTTGCTTTTCCATTCATCTCCGCACGTTCTCATTTCTTCCTTTATCTGTCCATTAAGTCTTCAAGCGTTCGCCTCCAGCACGTAGTTCCGAAGGCTTCTATTCTCTTCTTGTCTACTTTTCCGAGAATGATCCATGCCTCTGACCCATACAATTCCACACTGAAAACGAATATTTCCGCCTGTTCTCAATGCCTTCGATTCTATGAGCAGCTTCTCATTCGAGTCTTTAATGTAATTAGATTTTGCCTTTTTTATCCGAAGGGATTCCTTGTTAGTTAGACTGCAGTTTTGGTACTTTCATTCTGCGTATTGCTGTTGATTACTACGCAGAATGATTCAAATTTTCCATATTCAGCTAAGATTTAACTAACTAGCCAACCTTTTGAATTAAACAGAAAATGTTGAGGGCTACTAAATTGAAACTTAAGCTCAGATAATTATGAGATTAATACGGCACAATTCTATTAGTAATCCTTAGACTCTGTTCAGACCATATTTCCGGAAATTGTTGCGTATTCGTAAATGCACTCGTGAATGGAGACAAAGTTTCAACGCTTCACTGGTCATCCTGTGATGTCGAGTTAATTTATGCGACTGTTAGACGTGGCATGATAGATTTTTAGGTTTTTACCTGGGACCAAATTTCATTCCCTCATATTCAATAGCTCAAGATTTAATTACATCTATTTTCCACTCTTCCATGTTTCCGAAAAATCATTCAAACCTGCCAAAATACTTCTAAGTCAACTTTTGTCCAATTGTTGAAGGCTCGAGAAACCCACGGTGAATTTGACAAGAAAAATAAAGTGATTTTAACGATGAGTGGATCATTATTTTAAGCTGTACTTATGCAAGGTAAGGTATCATCACTACTTTCAGCCTCAATGCTTATAATAAGTTTGAGGATAGGTTTTTTAGGATATGCTTGTCGTCATTTAAATACATATGTGTATACATAGCAGAATAATTTAATACATGAGAAATTGCAAAAACGCAATAATAGACAACTTAACGATTTCATTGATATCAAATAGGTATAATAATTTAAACTTTCAAAGTTGAATGTGTCACTTAACTCAATGGTATGTTTGTATTCAACAATAATCAGCTTAAAAATTATTGCCTAAAACAACATGAAGTTGTTTATTCAGTTCTTTCTCTCTCACCTGGTATACGGCTCGTTGGGATAATACCGGCCCCATCGTGTCTGCAGTATGTCCGCCCTGATTGATTGAGAGTATTGGATATTCAAATAATCCAGGATTTAATGACACCCAAATCTTCATTTTGATACGAAAGACCTGCCAAATATGCTACAAATCTGGAATTAACATGTTCCCATACTCTCTGTTTATAAAAAAATAAATTATCCAACAGCAATTTTGTCAAGAAAAAAGTTATGCCAGGGATACGACAATCTTAGTTTCCACAAAATGATAATGAATTAACAACTGTAGCATGAGTTCTCCTTTATTTCAGCGATGGTTTTTACTTCATTTCAGCATGGCATTAACAGGAAATTATCGTTTTCTCTCAGGTTTTACACATTCATGTACATTATTGGTCCATCGCTTGGTAGCTAGGCAAGGACACTTAACATTTCAGGATACTAGAAGAAGAAGAAAAGACATCTAGCTACGGTTGATACGATTTAATTTGAATCGAAACCAATTGATTGCTTTCTTTTTTTGTAAATTAGGCTATTCCAGTGGGAACATTGACTCTTACGCGATTTTTTTTATTTCTACATTTCAGAGTCTATGTCATCATAGAAATTAAAGTTTCAGACAACTTTGGATATCCAATATTTTATTTCACTTGAAGCTGGATGTATAATAATTTTCGGTAAAATATACATATAGATTTTATCAAATACCCATTATTTTGGCCAAGCAATATTTCGTCTCACTATTAATGCGCAATTTATTCTAATTGCTTACACATTTCATCATTAAATCATAGTTCAAAGCAATTTTGACATCTTTTTTAAATAATGCAGGGTATTCGCTAACTATTCATATGGATTGAGTTTGACTACATATGGATTGAGTTTGACTTAGTTAGGTACTCAGACTATGACTGCAATACTCGTAGCTCTTAATGTCATGGCAGCGTAAATGCATTGGAATCCTGCTCTCATTATTTTAATTAAATGAATTACAAAAACAACAATCCCAATTTTGGGGTCTTATCCAGTTTATGGATGACCTTACGATGTGGTGAATTGGTAGGAAAAGATTCCGAGCTCTAATGTCTTTAGCCAATTAATGATACTTTGCCTTTCTATTAATTATGAATTCATGTTCAGTTTTCATAGACTCGGTCTCCAGCTCTCCTCACTCCCTCTAAAGGATCCATGATCAGGTTAGGTATCGGAGTGTTACTGGAGGGAATATTATGAATAAGGGCAAGGGTTGGCAGTGGTTTTAGGAATAGCAGTTTAATTTATGCTATACATCTCCTAACCGAGGAACTCAATCGAACGTTGATGGTTAGTTTTATCTGCAGTAATTGGGTTAAAAGATATCTAGCTGACGTACTAGGGCCTTCCGTTGATGACCGTCTTAATTTGTGCCATAGGCTAGCACAACTGAATGACACGTGAATGTGACATTACAGTAAATAGATCATCAGGTTAACTGATTTTGAACGAAAACCAGGGTTACAAAGGTGACTGTACGCCCCCAACATTTTTGATAGAGATAATATTGCATGAGTGAATTCGGGGATACACAAAATAAAGGGCGTAGCTACGAGGGTCATCCGGAAAGTAGTACCCGTTCGTGAAATAAAGACACAAAAGTAAATATTAACAAACATAAAAAATTTTATTTGAAAGAGGATACTTTAAACTACTTCTCAACATAATCTCCAAGCAAATTAAGGCATTTGTCATAACGTGTGACAAGTTTCTGTATTCCTGCTGCATAGTCCTTCGCCGCCAGCTCATTGAGATACGCGAGGGACCCATCTTGCACAAATTTTTGCATAATGCAGATGGTGTTTAACAATTTCATGAACAATTGTTCGAGAAACATTGGGAAAATGCTCACAGATGTCATCAATTGTGACGCGCCGATCGTTCCTCACGAATTCGTCAACTGAGCTCACCAGTTGGTCTGTAATGACAGACGGTCTCCTCGAACGCTTATCGTCGTGTGTGTTCCCCCTCCCCATGTTGAAGTTGCGACACCACCGCCGAACAGACGACTTGTCCATTACATTGTCTCCATACACCTCCTTTAATTGGCGATGAATATCACATGGGCGAACGTTTCTTGCATTGAGGAATTTAATCACTGCCCTCACTTCACAACTGGCGGCGTTCTCAATTTTTTTAAACATTGTAAACAATCACAGAAACAACACAGGCAATGCTAGCGTCACGCAACTTGGCTCAGAGAAGGCAGACTGAAGCTATCTGACCTCGTCCAGCGGCTACTCGCGTCGTCAGCACTTCATGCGGCACGAACGGGTACTACTTTCCGGATGACCCTCGTATTTCATTTGACGACAATTGTATGTTATTTGCATTAGATTTAACAAAACGGATACATTTCTTGAAGGGTTATGTATCTTTTCCTGCCTCGGGATTGTGGACGAACATGGACGTTTGTGTCTTCGTGTGCCCGTTGGAGGAGCATTCTACGTAATGCTCTAAATTGGAAGCTTTGGTCTGTGGAAGGAAATTTTGAATATATCTCACGAGAGTGCGTTTGCCGCCACGTTTTTCGATGCCTGGATTCCCCGGAGAAAGTATTGGCTTGTCCGATTGGAAAGCAATGGGAGTTTTCTCGATCAGGGAGAGCCGGGAAGAAGACGAGGTAGGAATGAATGGATGACGGATGACCCTGGGATGAAATTAACTGCGACTGGCCCCCGTGATGGGGTGAATGCTTGCTTGGATTGGACAGATGACGTCAAGGGGAGAGAGAGAGAGAGAGAGAAAGGGAGAGAGAGAAAGGGAGAGAGAGAAAACGAGGGTGAAAGCATGGCATGAATGTCGAATCGGTACCTACACGCGGGACGCGGGAGGACGTCGACTTGAATTGAATGAATGGACTGAGCAATTTAGACTTGATTTACTTGCAATGTCTCAATGTGAGCAAATAATAGCAGGGTATTAAGTATGCTTATGGAATCATCGCTTGTATATGGTTGAATGCTTACGAAGGACAGTAGACCACGAAGATTGGTTTCACTCGTGTTGATTCGCTTCATGAGTCGCATTTAAATTCACACTCGGACTCATTTGAATGAAACTCGAGTCCTTGACTCATTGCATCCCAACGTCACCTCAGTTGTATCAAACATTATGATGGGTTTTAATGGTGATGGTCTAGTTTTGAGACTTTTCGAACTCGTCCTGATTGATTCAAGGGAGAGTTCTATTCCGAGGATGACCAAGGGATTAGATTTTTAAGTAGCGGAATCGCAATATTTTCTTAGTTGGAAATGTGCGAAGGAATTTCTGTGAGAGGCTTAGATTCACTAAAAAATTATATGAGAATTTTCATTTAATCTTTCGTGTTTTTCGCATGCAAACTGAAATATTTTAAACAGAGGCACCTTTAGAAGGAAATTTTGGCTCGGAAATAACTAGTTCATTTGAATGGACCAGGACAATGGGACATGGAGTTACACAAAATATAATTTTGATTTTGATCAAGATTTTAGCTTTATCCCTTTATAGCATCTCAGGCTGTGTAAACAATGGTGGGGAAATATAATCGCTGGCTGACTATACTCATCCTCGGAACGTAGGATGTAGCGGATGTTTAAAACGAGCCTTTTATTCAGATAAAAAGACCTGTAGACCTATGCAAAGTTCAATAATAATTACTTTTTATGATACATTGATTTATTTTGGAGAGCAAACACTCTTGCATTTAATTGTCTTTGATTTTTGCGTGCCGATGACACTCCCTTAATTACCGACTTCGGCTCAAATTCCTTTCCGGCGCTCGTGAGTGCGAACTGGGTTACACAGGGCGGGATAAAATACCCACACAAGCGATATTTCCCTTGTTCTGACCGTGCGTGCGTGAAAACTGTCCGGCAGTGGAAGTAATAAAAAACCCGATTGCGTAATATGAAGATTCTCAAATGTACGACTAGGCGACTCTGGGCTTATTTCCTCCTTTTTCTAGCGGGATGCTCGGAATTTTTAAGGCTCAATGGCGTAGCTCCCTCTCACTCCCTGCAATCCTCACGCGGAGTGAAGGCAGTGTGCAGGGTCTTTATTAGAGGACGTGAACATATTTCATATTTTGATGGCTCTAAACCGCATAATTCCGGTCTTGAGTGGTAGCGCGGCAACTTGAATGCGGAAGTCAAAATCATGGCATAATCGCTAAATAAATTAACTTTGTATTTTTTCACACTAAAATTTATTACACCACTACCCGTTTCCATGATTAGGTGACATCAACAGGTATGTAATGATATCACCTATGCGTTGAAACTGGCAGTAGTGTAATAAAGCTATGTATTGCAGAATATAAAGTTTACTTGTTCAGTCGTCATGAATTTTCACTAAGTAAAGCGGAAAACCATTGAATTCATCATGGCATAATTTAAGTTCACGAATGCCCACACGTTTTTGTCTCTGTTTATCAGTGAGCACCCGCGGGACGTATTTTGATGCGACGCGCGTCATGCCCAAAATGTCTGTCCAAATTGTCTGATAGGATCCAAAACTAATTTCCACTTCCTCGGCTTTCTCCCCAACAGTCAAACGGCGATTTGCCTGCACCAAATCGGTCACCAATTTGACATGGTTGGGGTATGTCGAAGTGGAAAGCGAATCTTCGCCATTCGAGGTTCTGCCCGATCAAAAACGACTGTACCACTCAAAACACCGGCTTTGACTCATAGCTTATTAACAAAGGCATGCTGAATCATTCCCAATGTCTCCGGAGCACTTTTGCCAAGTTTACAATACAATTTCACGCACACACGCCCTTCTTCTAGCGCCTTCATTGCGGCCGTTGCACTCGGCGACGAACAGGTTAAGACACGTACCGCTGCTGCTGCGTAACGACTCGACGTAAACAAACGCAACACCTCTCGTTTTAGTCGCCAGATGTGTCGCTAGATGGCGCCCTGTGTCTTGTTTCGATCCGTGGAACGATTTGTGCAGAATAAAATCAGTTCGGTCTTTTTTTGATCACACCTTGTATTGCTCACAGGCGTAGGCATACGATTTTTTCTGGGTGGCGACACACTCATCAAGAAAAACTTTAAAAGAAGTATGGAGCCTATATTAATATCAGCCATGGAAGGTTGTTCTTTTTTTCAAGTTTAGAGGGCCATATATGCCATTCTCATCCGAACCAGGCTATTCAACAATAGTAAAACGCTTCCAGTTTGCCCATAACGTTTCCTTCACATGGAACATGCAGATTTTTGCTTTATATTTTGTGCATAATTCCAATTGCTAAGATGATGCCTATGAAAAAAAAATCTATGTAACTCTGCCATCTGTGCATTTTCCTCATTTGATGAAGCTAACTTTCCTTGAGGCAGATTCGTAAAATGTTCTAACCTATTTCTCCTATGTTTGGTTGTAACGATATATAGGATATACGCGTGTATATATATATGTATATATATGTATATATGTGTATATATATATGTATGTATATATATATGTATATATATATATATATATATATAGTATATATATATATATATAGTATATATATATATATATATATATATATATATAAAGATCTATGCTAACAGTTAGAGATAAGGTGCATAAGGTTGACGCAGAAAAGATCCAAGAGAGATGGAAGGAGTATATAGAAGAACTGTAGAGTAAAGAACTTCGACCAACAAAGTTAGACATTGAAAAAGAATATGACGTAGAGGAAGACAGCTAGACAGGCATACTAGACAATGAGATATTAAGGGAGATGAAACTAAATGAGGCCGTGGGGGTGGATAACATTCCCGCGGAACTATTGAAATGTTTAGGAAAATGTGGGAGGAAGAGGCTATATGGGCTCATTCATAGTATCTATGAGGAAGGAATCTGGCCGGAAGACTTTGTGAAATCAGTTTTAGTTCCTATTCCGATAAAGGTAAAGGCTACATCATGTGAGGATTACAGGACGATAAGTTTGATATCCCACGCAGCTAAAGTTGTTCTCAGGATCATAAACAAAAGGATATAGAGTAGGGCAAATGATTACTTAGGGGATGACCAGTTTGGGTTCAGGATGGGGAGAGGTACGCGTGATGCCATTGCAGTAATGAGATTATTAATCGAGAGGAATATAGAACGCAATCAGGAGGTATTTGCCTGTTTCGTAGATTTCGAATAAGCCTTTGATAGAGTGAACTGGGAAAAACCAATGAGTATATTGCAGAAAATAGGAATAGATTGGAGGGAAAGGAGGCTAATCCCCAACCTGTACATGTCTCAGACTGCTTAGGTGCGAGTGGAAAATGGGGAGTCCAGATGGGCAGTGTTAGGAAGAGGTGTAAGGCAGGGTTGCCCATTATCGCCGTTGCTGTTCAACCTGTATGCAGAGGAAATGATTAAAGAGGCATGGGAAGAACTGGGGGTAGGAATGAAAGTGGGCGGGGAATTCGTAAAACCAGTTAGGTTTACTGATGACCAAGCTTTAGTTTGTCAGACAGCCAAGGGGCTGCAAGCAATTCTTAGAGAATAGGAAATTCAGTTCGACAGGTATGGGCAATATTAATAAAACAAAGGTTATGCGATTCTCTAGAAAGTAAAGGCTAAGCTAAACATTAAAATAGGAGGGCAAAAACTAGAGCAGGTAGAACAGTTTACGTATCTCGGTAGTGTTTTGGACCAACGCGGTCAAAGTAGTAAGGATGTAAGGAGAAGAATTGCGCTAGGCAAAGAGGCTTTCACAAGGAGGGAGTTGATGACAGGGACGTTGAGTAAGGATATTAAAAAGGACTCGTAAAAACTTTGATATGGAGCGTAGCTATGTACGGTGCGGAAACGTGGTCATTGAAGCAGGAGGATAGACGTAGATAGGAGGCTTTTGAAATGTGGGTGTGGAGAAGAATGGGGAAGGTGAAATGGGCAGAGAAGAAAACAAACGAGGAAGTACTTGGTATGGTGGGCGAAGAGAGGGGTTTGTTGGGAGCAATCCTATGGATGGAGGAAAAGTGGATGAAGGGGGTATTGACCGGCAGTGGGATGTTGAAGACTGTGATAGATGGGAGAATGTTAGGCAAAAGAGGAAAGGGAAGGAACAGGATAGGGATGTTGGACGGGATAAAGGGAGGAAGAAAGTACTCAGAGATGAAGAGGGACCTGATATAGAGTAGAATGATGGATTTTGTGTTTTGTTAGATATATATAGTATTTCGATAATCCAGGGGGTAGAGCGTTGGTCTGCTGACCGGAGGGTCCCGGGTTTGATTCCGGGCAAGGCACTCTGGGGACCTTCAGCTCCACCCAAGCTATGTGATTTTTCGGGTACCAGATCTTCATGGGAAACCACAACTGGCACAGGGAAAGGAACTGGCCCCCTACCCTGATGTGTGAATTTCACACGCTGTCGGGCTTAGTACTGGGTGAACTCTACCATCATCTACCAAACTGACCTTCGGGTTGATTACTGTGTTTATGGTTATGGTTTTATATCTTCAATACCATTCGGGATTAAAGTGGGGAAAATGGAATGGAATGCTCATGAAAGTAAATAAAAGCTGTGAAAACATCCTATTTGGAAAGACTAAATAAAACTTTCGCCTAAGGTAAGGACGAGAAGAAAAAGAGGGGTCAGCCATTTTCCCTTATTGCAGAAGTCAACACGTACTATATCAAGGGACCTGGAGAGTAAAAATTTGGGGAATTTACACGAGAAACATATCAGCAAAGGTAGTATTCCGACTAGCAATTTTGAAGAAGAAGAGACGATTCGGGGAAAGCTCTTTCGCGGTTTAAGTAAGGTTTTAATTAATTAAATGTGTGATCGGTGAGAGCATTCATTCCTATTTTTTCCCTTCTCTTGTTGGATGATGACAGCTGAGTGTCTTCTTTTTGATTGAAAAAATCGTTTAATTTAACTTTCTTAGAGTCACAGTTTCCTCTCATCCGTTCCATTTTACAGTCAGCCATTGAAAAGTACCCCGCCTGTTAGTTATGTGCCAAAAAAGAATAAACAGATATTACTATAGATAACTTAAGGTATTCAATGGATAAAGTTATTCTTTGCTAATACATTTATAGACATATTGAAAGTATACTACACATACGGTGTCTAGAGATGCATGGCCATACAGATGAATTATGGAGCTAGTCTTTATTTAGTGAGTAGAAGAACCCATTTGCTCAACAACGAAAAATAATTTAAACAAATTAATTGAAAGTAAATAATGCCGTTAAGCCTGTTGTCTCTGTAAAATATCGGCTGTTCTTAGTAATTGGCTTGGGAAACCATTAGAGCAATGCCATTTCCTTGGACTACTCTATCTCATTGAGGCTGTACTTAATAGTGTGTGAAATAATTTTTAATGCAGTGCAGTTACAGTTGCCATTTGCAAAATTTTGATTCAATAAAAGCTTGTGGGTACTACCGATCCTGAACTACTAGCTATGAGCTTCATCGGAAGACCTTTGGCGCAGCATCGATACAAACGAGAGAAGGATACCCGGAGATCTTTTTCCCGAATACAATAACATACTTGCACTTGTAGATGTCTTTATGACAAGTAGATGCCGTCAACAAGTCAACAAGATCTAATTGTTGTTAAGGATTGGCATCTGGAGCTTATTGATTTTCACTAAGGTCTCATTTCAGCACTATTTATTAATCCTATTTAATAAAGTCCTTAAAGTGCTGAATGAGTCTCTCTTCTTGGCCTCGCCCTAAATCGACATTGTACCTCACCAGTGGCCATCAGGGCGTGCCTATATTAAATTTTCCATCCATTTATTTTGTGGAATGGAAAGGTGATAATATATTTCATGAATAAAATGCAAAGGAAATGCAGGTCGAAAACAAAGTTTGTATAATAATAGTGTCGATTGGTTACTATATTAGAATCAGTCTTCATACTAACTTAATATCGTTGTTCGACTAATTCTTGTTATTGCTTGGATAGCTATGGAAGAGCTCTAATTTGCATGATTATTTTCGATAACCTCTTCCTCTTATTTTAATCAGCCTGTCTAATATGCTGATGCGTACATTTTGCTATTATAGATCCTTTAAGTATTCGTCTATTATATTCACCCGGAGCCAAAAGAAAACTAACATTTCTATGCCTCTTCAAAAGGTGTGGTATGGTCTGCAGCCGTGGAGAGTGATGGCGATTCCATCCTCGATTACACAGCAAACATCAATTCCTTTCCAAAAGGATTCGATAAATTTATGGCAATATTTTGAATCATATTTCTGTAATTCCAAAATTGTTACCTTCAATGCTTGCCGAGTATTTGCAGCAAAATTTTCATGTTGACCAAAAATGAGAACAATACTAATAACTGTTACGTTTCTCATTTTATTGTTGCTTTTTCCACGGGGAGTGCAAGCCAAATAGAAAACATTCAAGCAAATTATGGGCCCGAGATCTTTTTGCCTGCTAAGAAATTTTCCAGGACCATACAAAACCATCACCTTACACCACCATAGTGGCGAGTACATATCCATTAGCAGTAATTATATTGTTAACACGCCCTGAGGAATGAGATCAAAGACATAAACTCAGCTTAGAAATTGTCTAAGTATCGATCTTTCATCCATAGAAATGTTCCTAATAATTTTCTAATGCCTCGAGCAACGATTGTAACTTCTTGGGTTACCGGCAAACTAAAGACTCATCGTCCGCAAATCTAACTGCTTGTGGGAATTTTCTACCTGATTTCACTTCTGTCTCCGGCCCTTTTCATACCTCCCTCACCATTTCCTCCGCAATTTATTTTGAAAAATAGATTAGAGTGGGCGTTCTTTTCGAACTCCTCCGTCCATCTCCACTGTCCATCCCCCACTCGCACCTCAGCAGTCTGAGAAATATACTGGTTGCGGACAAGTCTCCGATCCCTCTAGTTTACTCCTATCCCTTGTAATATATTATCATTCATTCTACTCAATTTACTCTATCAGACGCCTTCTGGAAACCCAAGACATAAGAAACTACGTATATTTTATTTTATGTTCCTTTCTTTTCGTTACCTCCTCAATACCATGGCATTATGCATTCATGTGCCATTTCTAGGTCCAAACCGTTCATCCCCTAAGCAATCATTAGCAGTCCTATCCATCCTTTTATTGATGATCACAGGCATCACCTTAACTGCGCACGAAATCAAGTTTCTGTATTTTAATCCTCACTTACTAACCTTGTCCATTTTTGGGAGGGGATCTAACAGTGGCCAAATATGCCGGCCAAATTCCTTCTTCAAAAATACTCCCACCATCAAATCTCTATCTCCGTTTTTCTAAACCGTCAAGTAGTTCTACGGAGATGACATCTACTCCCACAGCCTTATTTGATTTCGATTTGGGAGTGGAATGCCAATTAGGGGTTGCGGTGTCTAATATCCTGGCTGGAGATTCCGCTTTGCAAATATTTTGTCTGATGACCGCAGGCCTTGCCTATCTCGCTGACGAGCAGGAAACATGACTCAGTAGGCTCAGTACTTTAGTTGTTAAAACTCATTTATATAATTATGTCCATCCTAAAAGTCTTGGGATACATAATTGTGGTGTTTTTAAGGTGGCAACATCACTCAGTGGTCGCCTCACTGAAGTCATAAGCCTTTGCAGCCGCCTCACCGAAGATCAGACGCCGCGTGGTCTGCCTTTGTTCTGGCTTCTACCCTTCGACCGTTCTGGCACGGGTGTCTTTATCAAGAGCAATTGTCATTGCTTCCGCCAGAACATCAGAGAGCAATAAACCCTACCATCACGCCAAGGTTTCAGTCCGTGAGTCGGGACAAACAAAACAAACGATAGAAATAAGTCAATCACTTGGTGTACAAGCATCACGTGTACTTTCAATCATTTCAGTTTCAGCTACTATTTTGTGCATGGCCAATATCAACGGGCTTAAAATGAACAGGTTTAACTAGAGTAAAGGGTGTTTCGGGGGACTGAATATCACCGTAGAGAGGAAAATTTAACCATTGGATAAAAATCATTGCAGACCATTACTGTGGAGTTTTGCTTCTTAATTTATGCAATTTATTCTTTTTTCTACTTCGTATTCTCATCTCATCATCCTATTTGAATTAGATTATAGGAGAAGTAGATAAACAGATGTAAAAATAATGGATCTACGCATTTCCTCATTGTGTCAAAAACAATAATACAGTAATTTAAATGTTCTTCCAATAATAATCCTTAGTCTTTATATCGTGATACTTCCCATTCATCATCAATTTCCATTGGTCTTGCACTCCGTGACACAAGTCGTTGGTTGGCACGTAGTGCGAGGCTTTGGGTTAATGTCCAGTCCAAGGGAGGGATTCCAGCGCGCAGTGCTTGGGTTATCTAGGCAATTCATCGCCCACATGTAGTCGCCTGGTCTTTGCCATCGGTTAGCCTCGGCGGCATCACGGTCAATGGCTTTTCTCCCACGTCGAGTGTGCACCAGTCAGCCTCTTTACGCCGCACGCACTCATATCAGGGCTGAAAGGGAATGTGTCGACGGTTGATAGAGATCCGCCCCACGCGTCAAATACGAGACCACTTCCATTTCAGTACCATGCGTCGTACGAAATTAATCCAATGACTTGCGAGCTAGAATTTGAAAAGCAAGAAGGCGGCATTGCACTGCCACATGGACATGAAACATACAACGGTCTCCTCCCCAAGGGCACAGGTAGGGAATGTGACCCAAGGCTGCAGGTAGCGGGTGGGTCCCCCCACGGAGAGAGACGTGGGGTGGAAGGGGAAACTTAAATACAAAAAAGCAGAGCAAGCAATACCGTTAAGAGCACTACATTATTTAATGGCATTCTAATGTGGTCATCCGGAAAGAGAGAGGGTTTGAACACCTCTGTAAGAATGCTACATAAAATATTCAAGTTTTCCTTTTTGTTCAAATTTGCGAAGTACTAATTGAAAAAATGAGTTGGAAACGTTCCTTAAATCTATGAAAATAATTAAAAGGACGTAAATAGCTATGGATTTTTTGTTTCTCTTCAAAGGATATATTGAAATTATCAGGTTTGGTAGAATATTTATTTTAAATGCATTGCAATACGCAAATAATTACATGCAACTCACTTAGTTCAATAGTTTCAGCCTCAACTTTGTGGAAGTTCATTTTAATAAATGAAAAAGAAACACTTTGTTCCAATCCACCACTTTATTACAGGTACGACTAGTTTCGACGCTACGGCGTCATCCTCAGGTACCGGAGGATGACGCCGTAGCGTCGAAACTAGTCGTACCTGTAATAAAGTGGTGGATTGGAACAAATTGTTTCTTTTTCATTTATGCAACTCACTTTTTGTGTAAGACAATTCATTTAGTTTAATAGAGGTTCAGCTGTTTTTTTCCCACTGAAATTATAACTTATCGTTAAGACAAGTTCTTTCTAACATAGGCCCGATCAAATTAAATCGATTTTTGCAAAACTCATTTCATAACGTTGTCCATTGCATTCTGTTTAAAATCTTCCATTAAATTTACTTTCGGTAAGATCCCTGACAATTTTTGTTTAACAATTTCCAATTCATGTCAATAGCCTGATAACTGGTCCATATAATAGGGTCCTCAGCGGGAAAATCAACAGAAAATTTTCAAGTTTAAAGCGTTGCTTATAATCCTTATATTCAACATTAAAATGCTCAATTGTGTTGTTCAAAAAAGTTATAGGCCATCCTAGTACCAGGCAAATCATGTCACTTGGCTGTCTGGTGAGGCGCCTTTAAAAGATATTTGCCCTTCTTGCCTCTTCATTGTCCGGTCACCTTAAAATGATCGTGTCTCTGGTGCAATATACCAAAAGTGATGACGACATCCATTCATTGTTACACGAATTTCCTCTTGATCGGTATTTTTGTAATCTTAAAGGTTTTCCGAATGAAGTGAATCTCTCTGAAGAACCGTTGAGCGAACGAGCGTTGGATTACTGACCGGAGGGCCCGGGCTCGATTCCCGGGCAAGCCTCTCTGGGCACCGGCAGCTCCACCCAATCTATGTGATTTTCGGGTACTAGATCTTCCTGGGAAACAATAACCAATGGGCACAATGAGTGGAACTGGCCCCCCTACCCTGATGTTGGGCTTAGTACCAGGTGAACTCTACCATCACCGACCAAACCGACCTTTGGGTTAATTACTGTGGTTTAATAGTATATAATAAATCAATATATGCCAATTATGTAAATTTTTTTATGAGCAGCTTTTAATTCTGGTTAAATTCATAGAAAACTTGCCGCTCGTAACTTTAGGGCGTATCCTTTCGTAATTGCTCTTCCTCTATTTAAAGATTTTTTAACTTTCTTTCAGCCGATAGTGATGGTTCCATCTATCCAATCATTTTGTTTCATACTTTTCGTCCGTATTCTTTATGATAGAGAGTAGCTTGTTTAATGCAAGGGTTATAAATACCCTAAAGCGCTGCCATGCGACGAGATCATCAAGTGCAGCACGAAATTTATTACACTTTTCGTCTCGCAATTGTGTCATTTGACTAGAGGATCGTTTCAGCATGACTCACATGGGAATTTCATTTTAGCAACTTCTTACTGATGCATTGAAGTTTTCTCGCTGGAATCCGATCTTTCTCCAAAATATAGTAAGTCCACTTCATTCAATGCTACACTCTAACTAGAACGTAAATTTCAATTCACTGTGCGCATATTACACAAAAACTTTCTTATCACTCTTAGCCATTTTATGATAACTTGAGATAACAACTAGATTCTCAAAATATCCGATTTTTTGGTATTTCTGGTTTCCGTTTTGACTCTCACTTGAATATTTTGTGAAAAAGTCGACGAATTAAAGAAACATGTTTTTGCAGTTCACCCTAGGAAATTAAACCCACGTTCACTATACGCCCACTGGCGAACCAATTAAGTTTCCAAAGGCAACTGTGCGAGTGATTACACAAAGGAGTGCAAAATTCTACTTTTTCACTGCTAATTTTAAGTAAAATAATCCTGGGAAGCATGTTAAAGAACTCCCAGAAATGTTCGTTTTCTGAGAGGTTTCCCGTCTCGTAGTTTATAATTTGCGGTCCCATTACATACCAAGTGAGTGGCTGAATGTTAATTCTTCATCAAATTTTTATTATTCAACATTATGTTCCCTTGCAAGAGATGAAACCGTCGAACAAGTCGAGGATTTTGCAGATACATTTCTGCTTAGTTGAAGGCTGGAATTAGTTCATGAACTTGAGAACTGAATAATCGAGTATCTAAATACCAGGTTACCTCCGTAGGAGGTAAAGTTAACACTTGTTTTATACTAATTTTTCCACTAACATACATGCACTACTATGTTTTCCGTCTGTTAGTCGATTACCTTGGAGCAGGTGCGGCTGGGTGTCATCGTGAAGAGTGTAGCGCAGATCTTTAGCATCGCCAGATTTTTAGTGATAATGGTGTGCACTGCCATCTTATCAATACCAATACGATCTGCGATCATGCATACACTTAACCGACTGTCTGAATTCAGCACTTAACGCATACGTTGAACGTTGTCGTCGGTCCTTCGACGCCGACGGTCGTCCAGCGCGGGGCTCGTCCGCAACACTCTCTTGACCATCTTTGAAGAGCTTTTGCCCTTTGAAAACTAAACTGCAGTTTGTGAGATATTTTCATCCGCGAATACTTGGCAAATCACATTCGTACACAATTTCCCCAGCCCAACGCACAATTTGAGTGCGCACCGCTCTTCAATCGTTAGCTGCATTTTACGTTTTCACGGAGCCACTCGACAAGGTCCCACCATAAACATGATCCGGCCTGAACGAGCGATCGCAGGCGATTGGCGCTTGGAGCGAATCAAGGGTTACACCCCCCACCACCTGGCCTGAGCGGTGCAAACGCTCTGCGACGTTCAGTCACGCGAGGGAAAAATGTTCCCCATACTTTTTATACAAACCTTGTATATGTGTGAAACGAAAAGATAAACATTTCTCAAATTTGGCTCTTCTTCCATAAATGAACATTGTGACGAATATTTAATTAAAGAACCTTTAAAGGGCGAAATAAAGAAACAATAGATGCTCTTTCTGGGAAATAATTGTTTAATTCTTTAGGAGATACGGGTGGCGAACTTGAGAGACCCGAGCACATTGCACGGGCCCGATCACTCTCACCGCCGGGAAGATGATGATATCTGATGTTCGAGGCACATTGTTTGATATTGACATGTTGAGACGAATATTTAAAAAAAAGTCATGAGAAAAACTCCGTCATGCAGCAAGACCGGAAAACGTAAAAAAATGTCAAAATACGTGCATTAATTTCAAGTTTAAATAGAAAAGATGAAGTTTCTTCTCCAACGAACCAAATATATTTTATCATGATTTTTTAAAATTTGAACATTAAAAAAACCATAAACACAGTAATCAACCCGAAGGTCGGTTTGGTAGGTGATGGTAGAGTTCACCCAGTACTAAGCCCTATACGGCATGTGAATATTCACACACCACGGGGGGCCAGTTCCTTTCCCTGTGCCGGTTATGGTTTCCCAGGAAGATCTGGTACCCGAAAAATTACACAGCTTGGGTTTTGAACATTAAGGCACATGGCAAATCTTTCATAATAATACACTTGCAAAACCACTCGGAAAATTTTTGCCATTTTAAACTCTGCGTTGGGGTAAAATTAGTAGCCATCGAGTAGTTATTGACCGAATATTTTCTTTTAATTACGAGCCGTTTTTTTTCGTTTCCCGCTGTCAAATTAATGGCTTCAAAATGAATTGGACAGCGTCATGCTCCTCACAGTGAGCGTTTTTAACAGTTAAAAAAATGGACACACGTTTATCGTCTTCATGTCTCTTGTTACTTATCATATGACGTTTGCGTCAATCACGTTTCCGAAAGTCGAGATGCTTCCGAGCACCTGTAAGATGTGCAAACGAGTTCAAAGATTCATTTAGTCACCGGCCGTATGGGACATATTTCCCCATAAGCTTTAATCTGAAGTTTTCTTGTTTTTGAGTGCCAAACGTTATCACTAGGTTGACGGGTTTGCTAGTGAGACTGAAGATGGGGGTAAAGGGAGTGATACAAGACGCCACCTTTAAATTCCAAAAGTTTGACAAAATAGTTGGGATTGGCCCACGTCCAAGTCACCACTGTGCTCTTTGAAAAGTCCTCTTGGGAGAGCGCAAATCGGTCGAAATGCCTCTGACATGATCGAAAGGTATCATGGGAGTCTTTCTTGCACAACGAGCTCAGCCCCTCCTGCGATTCAAGTTCGATTTCCTTGATAGGGCTAAATCTCGGCCTTTGATACGTGAAAGAAAGTGAACTCAAAATAAAGGATCAGGGAAAGACCTCAGTGTTTTTAAGTCAAGTACTTGTTATCTAGAAGGGAAATGCGCGCGTTACCATGGCGAAGCCGCCAGCTGCTCGTCAGCCAAATGAGCCGGCCCAAGGTTCCACCTAACACCTTCCCCTAAGAGCTGCACAACGGAGCAGTGACGTCTTAACAAGTGTGAGAAACATTTTTAAGTACGATTCCATCAATATCAGGAAATCGGCGGTTTTGAGTTTAAAATCATACCATACCGTCCTCTTCACCTCTCGGCGATCAGATGCTGGTCGAAAGGCATCAGTAGTGAGCCTCCACTGGTCGTCGCTCTTCTCCGAATCGTATTGCCAAATCCAAATCTTTTTCTCTTGTTATGGCGTGGGTTGAAAGTTTGGTATAGCGATGACTTGCACATTGAAATGAACGCATATTTCCAATCGATTTAGCTGCTTCCCGCCAGACGCCTGTGCGCAAATCTGAGTATTTGCACGGGGCAATTGTACAAAGAACTCGGTGAAACCTAAAGAGCGGTAGACACGATTGGTTCTCTCCTTTCCTCGCTCGGGAATGGCCGCGAGCACCCGCGATGTGTTTTATGGGTCGCGTCGTGTTAATCCAGGGTGGCCGATGAGGCGGGGGAATCGGGAAGAGTCGTCGAATTACTCGTTGAAATATTTAAATCGGGTGGAATAGGGTAATGGGAACGGTTTAAAAAAAGTCGGGAAGTTGATATGGGAATCGTGGCCATCGAAGCGATGTTTCTTTTAGCTGTGAGGTCCACCCTTGTTTGCCGTCGATCGTCGCCGTGAATGAAGTCCTGGCAAAAACCAAAACTGCGGTTGACCGTCTTTAGCTATGCCAATGGCGTCCCGGGCGGCGAGGGACGATCCACGCGAAAATCGGGAGTAATTCAGGAACGGAAATCAATCAAATGCGTCTCTGAATCAAAGGGAGTCCGGTTTTTTGAAGTCTTCATCCGGGTCGTTTGGATAGAGTCACACGCAAAAAGTCATCATCATATGCATTCTGCAGCATTGATTACGCCATAGCACTGCCTACTTGACAACATATTTTGATGTAGATTCATATCCGCTAAAATTCCTCATTTCCCAATGAGCAAGATTTCGCAAAGCTCAAGTATGATTCGTTGATAAAAAGAAACGTGCAGAATCAAGTAGCGGATGCAAAGAGCGTTCGTCACTTGACCGGCTGGCCGAGAGAGGCACCGCAAAGTGTCGCGTGGCGCTATGCAAGTTCATGCAAATTACCACTATTGTGGGGAAATGAAGAATTCCGCAAAGCCCCCGGCAAAGTTTCGTGATTTGAAGCGAACAGCCGCAAGTGACCGGAAATTATAATATTAAGTGAAGTAAATTGAAAAGCAAGAGGAAGAATATTTTCCCTTCGAATGATTCTCATTGTTCGATAGGATGATCTGCAAAGGTATGAGTGGGCTACTACTGACATACAATTCTGTGAAAATTATGAACGGGATGCTTGTTTTCATGTCATTATTTGCAGGACCACGGGCAGTAGGTACGCATTGAGCTACACTTCCACTCTTTAGGACTTCGTGCACGAGAAACCTTATAATATTCATAACTGATATATTCAATTTCAACAATCGATGAAATACTTTTTTACCAAAGTTGACCGGTATATTTATTTCCCTGTACATAATTTTAGAAGAGAAATCTCATCGCATTCATATCCGAGGACTTGGTACCTTTACCTAATGAATATCGAATAAGTGTTTCTTAATCTCTTGGAGAGGCGACGCCTTCTTCGCCCATGCGTCACCGTGAAATATAAGTGTATTCCAGTGTCCGAAGTGTGGGTTTCAAGAGGCTTGCATCACGGGAAGGGACGGAGCGGGATGGAGGCACCGTCGTCGGCCTTTGGGAAGCCCCACGTTCGAGCTCCGACCCACTCATTGATTTTTCATCGGGATTCTCTTGCTTCTTGGGGCCTAGGCATGCTTATCATCTTCCGTCAGCCACGGGTCACGCCGCGGGATCCGGCCCCCTCTCCTCGACGACCCGGGTGCCCATCGGCAACCCGCCTCTCTATCCACCCGAACGTCCCTCGGCTCTCTGCGCCAGAGCATCGCCGTGCAGCGTGCGAGTTGGGTATCGCGAAAACCGATGCGCCGAAGTGGACGAGTGCAATCGAATTGCAGATCGCGACGCCTTTCTTCCCTGTAGATGTGCGATTCAGCGGCATCGGACGGTGTTTGGATCTCCGTATTAGGGTAAGTGTTGTTGATATCGATACGATATCAACAACACTGAGCACTTGCTATGCTTTCTATGATACTCAAGCTCCCCGATTTTTATCCTCAACGGCCTCGCTTTGTCAGAACAAGTGCCGTACGATAGCTCTCTCAGGCATTTTCAATAATGGAAGCATTAGCCCGAGTTCAAAGAATCTATCCTTAATTTGCAAATAGATCTTATGAGAAGAAAGTAATTGCTGAAGGGTTATCTGAGGAACTGGGATCTAAATCCCTCTGGTCACTATAAGAAGGAAATAGGTTATGATTCAAAGGAAAATGCACAGTCAACTCGATGTTACAATGAAACACCCAGGAAAAATTATCGCAAACCCAAACGATATCCGCAGATTTGACCACCAGAATTGAATGAGAGCAACTAATGCTCAAATTTTCCAGATTTCAATGCTTCTACATGTCACACAAGAGAAAACAATGGTCAATTTCAAAAATGTTCAAGATTAATTCCCAATAATGGTGTCACTACTTAAATTCAATTACCTTGATATGCATTGCATAAATGTGACGAAACCAAAATTGAATGTCAATGATAAAATGGTAAATTTTCTTCTCGGAATCATGAATTCCATGTACTTCCACAAGGTCATGCTTGAATTTCTTTCGAATATCAAATGTTCCTATTTCCATTGTACAATGATTACTCTCGACAAAAAAACACAATTTTGGCATCCAACAAATTTATATAAATAAATAAATATATATATATATATGTATATAAATATGTAACCATATGTATGTATGTATATATATATATAAATATGTAACCATATGTATGTATGTGTATATATATATATATATATATATATATATATATATATATATATACACATATAAAAAAACCAGAAACACAGTATTCAACCCGAAGGTCGGTTTGGTAGGTGATGGTAGAGATTACCCAGTACTAAGCCCTACACGGCGTGTGAAAATTCACACATCAGGGTAGGGAGCAGTTCCTTTCCCCGTGCCGGTTATGGTTTACCGGGAAGATCTGTTACTCGAAAAATCACTTTAGCTTGGGTGGAGCTGTAGGTGCCCAGAGTGCCTCGCCCGGAGCGTTGGACTACTGACCGGAGGGTCCCGAACCCGGGACTCTCCGGTCAGTAGTCCAACGATGTACGAATGAGGCATGATGTACGAATATATTGCACACCCTGTTATTTATTGCCAATGCCCCGTACATTGGCGACACAAGATCGCGCCGCGATGCTGCACTCACAGCACAGTCGATACATTGCATCACCGCACGGCCCTACGACTCCACCCCGCACCGTCTTCGCCCCCCCCCCCTCCTCATGCCCCCGACACTCCCCTCCCAGCGTTTTCGGAGAAGATGATTAGGGTGGGGGGGCGAAGGGGGGGGGAGTGACGCCGAGCGACCAACTGTGACGCAAGCGGGGGGTGGGTGGGGCAGCACTCCCTCCGCCGTGGCGGTGGCGCCCGCCTACCGGTCAGGTTCCGCACTAAATGCTCCTTTACCCCGAGGCTAAGGGGCGGCCGTAAAAACTTCCTCCCGCGAGGTAAGCCCGGTGCAAGGGTCCGGGAGAGGCGGGCGCGACACCTTGAGCCTCGCAATCATGAACACACCCTGAGGTTTTGCGTCTCCTAAGGGGGGACATTGCCCAGAGCGGGTGGGGTCCCCAGTTGCCTCCTTTCCCGAGTGCAACTGACAGTTAGCCTAACGCTCCGGTGAACTGTATTTAAAAAAAATAATGTCTGCTAAATTTATAAATCTCAAGACAAATTCTCACAAATAATGCTAATATTGTAGGGTCTTGCTGCCCTAACCCTTGTGGAGGATTGAGGGCGTATAGCGTCGGTGTAAAATAAGGCTGTCAGGCGCACCGGAAGCGGGAATCCATAAGAATCTCCTTTCTTCGTCGATTTTGGCTACCAATATAAAGGTTTACTCGTAGAAAAATTATAACTCTTAGTTAATGCCTTGTGGTCTTACAGCCTGCGTGGAAACCTTGGGAGTTAACGTTTGCATGTAATGCATTCACGGTTGCGTTGGAGTAAATACGTTTTTAGCCTCGCTTCCCTCCGCGGAGTTTTCTGCACTGATTGGTGACGTGGACTACATACGTGTGTAAAACAATGGAATTGAAAAATATTGCGAAGCTTAAGAAATCGTAATTTTACTTCACATTTCTTCGCATATTTCGTGGTGGCTCCTACGTGGCTTCAAATAAGGGTGCTCAAACCATTCAGGCAGCAAAACGTCTTTCTGAGCGCGTAACATGAATTCAATGTTGAATGCAGCTTCCTAATATTTGACTTCATCATTTCTATAATCTGATTCTCAAGTTTAATTCTGGGATACAGTATATGAGGGCTGTCCAGCAAGTAACCTACGTCATGCTACAAAAAAATTCACTGGAATAGATGCAAAAAAATTGTCATTTTCATCTTAATCCCTCTACTATTTTTATACAAACGGATGAAAACGTTTGTAATATCTCTGAATTAGTTTTCAAATCTCTTCAGCATAAAACTCTGCCGCCTGATATCGCATACAACCGATGATGGGATCTTGACGTTGATCGTCGAGACGAGCACAAAATCGTGTAGTAACCGAACTTTTCAATCGTGTTTCAATGCCACAGAGTCGTGGAAATCTGTGGAAAGCATTCTTAAGATTTCAGATATCGTGAAACGCAATTTTTCACGAACTTTTCCATCCTTTGCTTAGGTGCAGTTCATTGTTCACCACAGACGAGTGGCAATTTCTGTCATCATCATGGACATTTATGTTCTCTCTTAAACAAACGACAAAACTGACGCACACATCTCGTCACTCATCATATTTGGACCATACAGAGCGTAAATTTCCCAAGGATTAATGTCAGCAAAATTTTATTTTTTTATCTGTAAAAACCTTATCACTGAACGAACTTCATATTTGCCGGGAAATTTAATTGCACTGTTCATTTTTGACTCGCTCTTGTAAACAAACGACCAGCGGCGCGACCTCCCAATCACCGTAGCTCGAGGCGTTCTGACCTACTCTGTACATCAATACAGCAGCCATTTGGCTCCCTCAATTAATTCTCACACTACACGAAAACGGAGGTTACTATCTGGACAGCCCTAGTATGTATAGTAAACACCAATTCTGATAGCTCACGCACATGGTTAATGATTGCAAAAACGTACCCATTGGCATCCTCTGTCGTCACTGCTTCCTTTTAGTGGCTGCGAGTGGCGTCGATCCCGGGGCATCTTAGTGCCGAGTGACTTTTATCGGATGGAGAGCTTGCCAACTGATACTTTACGTAAAATATGTGTGTGTGTGTGTGTTTCCCGTTGGAATTCCGCCGATAATGTGGCTCATGCCGTAATCAACATAGACCTAGATCGATTTGGAAGGAATGCTTCAATAGTTATAATATTTATTTTCAATATTTTTGAGCGAAAACCAAAGGTTCTTCCCTTCATATCTCCCTGTGTAAAATATCAGCTAATTATTGTTACTTGGGATAAATGACAGGGTAATATTTTTCAGGGCAATGCACATCTTTTCCTAGCTGAACACATTAACGCCATCGCGGCTTGCACCACAGGAGAAAAGGTTGGCACGTTTCATTTTTGAAATCTTGCGACATGAAAGTCGGTAAATTAGATGAATATTTAATGGGACCAAGAAAGGAGTTCAACGCATTCCAGCTACGTGAAAAATTCATGAAAATGAGGAGCGAACGATCAATTTTGAGAAAAGAGGTGTGCTAGAGTATTTGTTCGGAAAATTTTATCCCAGTGGAGATGAAGGGACTAATAATGAGCTTCAAACATTAACAAAATTTTGTAAAAATTAAGGAAAAATGGGAGCATAACTATTGTCGAGATAATGTCTTTATGTTGGCGAAAGCATAAAAAGTGGTTGCAGGTGGGAGATAAGATTACCCTCGAAATGTATACATATACTTTTCTAGCACACTACGGGAGTGTATGTATCTAAAATTATATTCTTTGATAATTAGTAGAAGAGAAAGAGACGTGTAATGGAATCATAAATATTGACCTGAGGATATGTTAGAGCATTCCCTTCAACCTTCGCTTGGTCCATAGTGGTCTGATGTCTTCACGCGGACTGTTCGGGAGGGAAGGGAAGACCCAATTAATGCGCTCATTCAGGTTTCGTATTAATAAGTAGCCATATTTCAAGGATTGACAGCTATTCCACAATTGTTATAAGTGGTCGGCGGCGGCCCCGCGTCAAATACCGCCATCCTTCTGCCGCCTTACCCTCGCCACTCCCCCCCCCCAGCTCCTCCCCGCTCACCACTTGCCGCGCCGAATCGCTTACGTGGCTTTTTGTTAGTGTAGGGTGTTGATAGCGGAGGACGGTAGGTGAGCGTTTACCCAATGTGATAACTCCCTCGCCTCCAGCCGCTGCCTGCTCCCGGCTACTCCCGGAGTTCACCCTATTACGAGTAGAGTAGTAGAAGGCTTTCGAATTTGTTGCATTCAAATCCCACGACTTTGAGCTTGCTTAAGACTCCGATTTAGAACCCGCCGCTCTATCTTAACCGTCACACTTGTCGGCCCTCACATGGAAATATGCTACAAGGGTCCCGGAGTTTTTCCGGCGACGTGCTGCAAATGAGCGGAAGCGCCGAACTGAGATAAGGCCGGCTGTTTGTTGGACGTTTTCTTTTGTGATTGAAATTGGTGAGAAGACTTTGGAATGGCCTCGGTAGAAATATCAGATGTTTCTAGTTTACGTACTTTTTATTATTATATAATTTCGTCGAAGATTCATTTGATGTAACTATTTAGGCAACCCTCTATGATTCGGAAGATTAACTCGACGTTGTTATGAAATGACATTGATGTTTGGCAGTGGTTTTTCTGAATTGGCCGGGACTGACCTCAGCCGGCGTCACGCTCCGATTCAACTTATATCTGTTGCTCATGCAGATTCTTAACCTTGAAATCCAAGAGGACGGGTAATTTCCTCATAGGAAAACTTGATTTCGTGCGGAGAAGTACCATTGTTTTGATAAGAGATTGCATGTGGGAAAAAGATTTGTAAAAGGCAGTAATTTCGGAAGAAGCACTCCTAAATTGATTTGGAGGAAAATATTTTATAATTTTATTCTAAAATATTGGCATAATTCCTCACGAAATCAGTGTTGTTTCGCGGATTAATCACTAGGAGGTACTCGTGTATAAATGGGTTAGACATTTAGATGTCACCGCAGTTGTTTTTCGGGTATTCACGTGGAGTTAAAGTCTGATGGAATAAAATTTCCGGCTAAAAATGGTAGCTTTTTGCAACCGAGACTCAGTCATAAGTTAAGGGCTCCAGAAGCAGCAGCATCGCTATCATCAATCTGAAGGCTGACTTCATAGATGAAGCTTCGTACTAACCCTGAGGGCGTATCAAATGAATTCATTCAGGGTAGGAGGTAACAGAGTGGTGGGGTGGGGAAGAGAGGCAGTTTCTTTCCCTGTGCCCTTCTCAAGGAAGATCTAGTAATTGCTAACTCCCAAAATTTGAGGAGGGCTGGATATTCTTAATACTGGGAATTAAATCCGGGGCCTTCCAGTCAGAGGCCATCACGCTATTGGGGGGGGGGGGGGGTAAAGTTCAGGAATGATTGAGTGAATGAAACAATTTATTTATATTAAATGTTCGAAAATCATGTAAGATGATGGTATAGTAGATATCATTCGGCCCAAAAAACATTTAATGCCGTGCCAGGTTTGAGTGGAAAAGAAAAAAAACAACTTTAAAAAAAAATTGTTGATTCTATCATAAGCTACGTGATTTTTCGGGTACCAGATCTTCCTGGGAGACCATAACCGGCAGAGGGAAAGGAACTGGCCCCCCTACCCTTCACACGCCTTCGGGTTTAGTAGGTGAACTATACCACCACCTACTAAACTGACCTTCGGGTTGATTACTGTGTTTATGGTTTTTTTAATTTCAACATAAATGATGGAATATTGGAATTATTAGTGATTTTGAAAACATTTCCTCTCCTCTTATTTCTCCTTTAAATCCACGATGTTAAGGCCTAAACTTTGAATCATACCAATATTAAGCATTACAAACTATTAAGGCTTAAGCGAGAAAAAGATAAAATGGTGAAATTACCCTCACTAATGTTTCACTTCCGGTTGGTAAACCTTATCCAAAATCTAATATGTATGTATATCTAATTTCCCTAAAAAATGAAACTATACTTTATTGTCGATCAAATTATAGGATATTTGGTCCTATTCTAAAGAATCCAGACAATTGCAGGAGCTCAGGCGCGCACGCCCGTTTGGGTCGATACTATTCGGAATACGGGCAAACGTGTTCGTTGGGTCCCAAAACGTGCATTTTTGCGGAAATATCGGAGAAGCTTTTTTCACAAAACTAATTGCATTCTGCACCATAGGGATGGGTAAAAGTAAAAAGGAATATTAGAATTAGTTCCTTCCTGGACGTTTCCTCTTTTCTACACATACAGTAATTCTAACTCAGAAATAGCTTTCCTCGACGTCAAAATATGTATCACCAATTAAAAACTCCACATTGCTACCCACATAATTTCCAAAACCCACTAATATCCATCGTTATCTCCACTATACCAGCTGCCAATAATCGCACTTTAAACGCTCCTTCCATACTCAACCACCATCCGTGGTCACCAAATCTGTTAATATCCCAATGCCCTCGATAAATTTATCGCCAATTGGCAAAACTCTCCTTAACCGCGGACATTCAGAGTCCATTTTAAATAAAGATAATCCTCCGAAACTTTCCCAACATCATAACTTTCCCACCATCTCTATGTGCACAACTTATTTATCAGGGGTTCAGTCGCTTAAATACGTCCTCAAAGACCTTTTCCTCACTCTGGCACCACAAAACAACTACAAACTGTCACTATCAAAAGGTTGGTCAATTTATCCGAAATTCACTAAATCCTCCGGTACACACAAAACCCCACCAAAACCTTGCAATCGATCAAAAGCAAAACAGTTGCTACCTGCACCACCCATTCCCGCCATTTACAGCTTACCAATTCTCTCCCGCACCAATCTAATCTCCTCCTCATGCACCGCTCGTGTTGTAATTTAAAAACGGAATTGCGAGCTCTGCTCCTCCGCCGCCGGGCAATGCACCACACCCCTCAAAATTTGCATTAAGTGTCTGTCATGCCTCCTGCAACCCTTCTCCCACATCACTACTCCTCCTGGTCCGTTACCACTTCCCAAACATCCCTCCATCCTCAACATGTATTTCCCTCAATGACTGCAGTTCTCTCTCAATTATTGCCTTACTTCCCGCACAGGCACACCATCACAACTTATAACCTTCGACACAGCTTTCTTTTGGCTCCTAGGAGCATACGCGAACGCGGGATTGAATTTTTCTCACCAGGAGGTACACTCCTCGTTCCCATCGACCCCCACTCCAGCCGCTTGACTCTCGAAACCCTAACTTTCAACTCTCATTCTCCTACTTCTGCCCTCCCCTTCTCCCACTTCTTCCCTCCCACTTCTTCCCTCCCACTTCTACCTTCCCCTTCTCCTAATTCTACCCACCCATTCTCCTACTTCTGCCCTCCCCTTCTCCTACTTCTACCCTCCCCTTCTCCTACTTCTACCCTCCCACTTCTACCCTCCCCTTCTCCTAATTCTACCCACCCATTCTCCTACTTCTGCCCTCCCCTTCTCCTACTTCTTCTCTCCTACTTCTACCCTCCCCTTCTCCTACTTCTACCCTCCCCTTCTCCCACTTCTACCCTCCCCTACTCCTACTTCTACCAGCCCCTCCTGACCATCATCCGGACACTCCGACTTATTGAGCGTGAACAACGATCGTGCGCTGGAGCTAATCTCTGGATTGTTCTGAGTTATCCATAGTACCGAGCCACTCGCTGTTTAGTGTCTCATGAATAGGAAGTCCATGACTCCACTCTCGAGGCATCGATTAAATAAATTGAAGGCGAATGAACTGAACACTCACGCCCTTCATTCAAGGATATAGAATCACAGTGGCGATGGGCAACTGTGTCGATTGAATATGTGGCTCACAGGGTCGCTGTTCATAAGGCTATACATATGATGGCTGGACGTTAGAAATTTGGAAAGTCACCGCCGCCATTCCTCGCCCTATCTGCAAAGCGAGTACATTACATTCGATTCAAGTAATAGTTGTTGTAGTGTTAATAGGATTATGGTAAACCATAATCACAGTTATTGACCCGAAGGTCGGTTTGGCTGGTGATGATAGAGTTCTTCCAATAGTAAGCCTGGCGGCGTGTGAAATTCACTAGTGGATGTGGTAGGCGAGTTCCTTTCTCTGTGCCGCCTTTGGTTCCCAGGAAGGCCTGGTACCCTAAAAACCCGCACAGCTTGGATGGAGCTGAGGTTGCCCAAAGAGGCGTGCCCAGGAATCGAACCCGATTCCCGAGCAAGTCCGGTCAGTAGCCCAACACTCTCTCCCTAAACTACCGCGCCCTAGGAACATACTATGAATAATAAATACATTCCGTTGTTATTACGCAATACTAATCAATGTTGATAATTTTTTATTTCATAATAAATCCGCGTATAAGATTCCGCGTCTCACAACCATCCTCTTTAAGAGGATTGATCAATACTTCGATGTAGCCATGAATCCCATTACATCGCATTATCTGCTACCGAAATACCGCTTCTTGAACCCCGTCCTGCATTATTCTCACGTGTTAAAGTCCTTGGCGTTGAGATCACCGTTTTTTATCTATATGCCGACCAAATTAGTTGTTTTTAGTATTTCAGGCTTAGAGGTCGGATTATAAGATAAAAATATACGTGCATATAAAATTACGAGCATCGTCGGAAATTTTGCGTACCGAGTAAGGTAGCCATTTTGTAATTCAATCATTTTTTCGTGGAATGACAACTTAGGATTAATATTTCAGTTGAGCCTAGGATTAGTGGCATTAAATCGGCCTGCTTTCTGAATACCAACAAAGAAAAAGTAGCTCACTAGAGGGAACTTGTTAATAATTAAATTTCATGCCAGCCGTTACACGGTGTTGAAAACGGTTCAAGTTGGCGGGCGTGTGTTTCATGTTTTTTCTTTGGAAACAAATACTTCATCAAGATATCACCTTTCGGGAATAATCGTTCATTCACAAGAGTCTCCTCAATAATTAACCATTATATCACATGTACTCTTAATATTATAATAGCTCTTTTCATGTAAATATCTTTCAGTGGTCTTTATTTGTTTAACAACCCCTAGTCAATGCTCAATAAACCTTAATTTTTATGTTCTTTTCTTTTTATTGGCATACAGATATGATTCAGTGACGTAAGATCAGAACCGTAACCCAACGAGTGTAATTCTCTGACAGACTAAACTCACCGGTCGTTACCCTGATTGAAATTCACTCCAGGGGACTGTGGATAATAAATTAATACCATAGATATATTATGGTTTCTATTCATACATGGCCAGAGTTTAATTCCCAAAAATCAAAGGATTTTTATTAGTTTTAATTTAGGATTTTCTAGATATTTATTATTGTGTTGAGAGAACTTCAAGAGTAAATTGCTTCGACAAACGAGCCGTTCAAATGACGGACCTTTCATGCGCTCTGTAAGCCATTTTGTAATACCGACGCCTTCTTTCAGTTTTCCTCTACACCAAACCAAATAGGTTAGAAGTAAGATGAGTGGAGCATCATGGCCTCAAAGGTCTCGCACTTCTCGATAGCATTATTATCTTTGATATGTTTCAAGTCTTGACATTAAATACATTACGTAACTCTGCAAATATAGAATTAACCATAGCTCACTGGTAACTAGATTACTAAATAAGTGAACCTGATATTCTTTGGTTGCTTAAAAACGGAGAGGACATGCGGATCAATGGCATCTAAGCATTTTTCACTTCAAATTGCAATGCTAAGGTCTCATCATTTTATCTGTCAGCGTTTCATTTCGCCGAGGATATTTCTAATCTGATCCATCTCGTAGATTTCTTGAGATGGTCTTTAGGAAGAGACGGGATTTTTGGGTGCAAGATATTATGGTATCATTTCCGTACTGCATAGTGCCACTACTTTTTCTGCCTTCTCTCAAGCGCCCTTTAAGGTGATACGGTGCGAAAGTTAGAATTTTGTAGAATCTAACGTACTTTGGACTCCTAAAAGTCTTTTTAATACTAAAACAGCATAGAAGACAAAATTAAATATATTTTTAAGAGCACGTTCATTTGCCGACACTTAAAGTACTCTTCTGACTTAGCAGTTTAGTTGAAACTGAGCTTTGCGATAAATTAGAGCGATGCTGAGATGGAAGGCACAGGTGGGCATTTTCCCTAAGAACGGCAAATGGTCACAATGAAATGATGCAACATCATGTTAGCCTTGTCATTCTTCAAGACGATGGTCCCAATGAAAATTAATGTAATTCTAAGCAAGTGCTCTCCAAATGATACACCCCTGTCCCCTAAAATACCTTCTCATCGATGCAGTCGTATGCCCTGTGCAATTTTTTTATTTTAAACTATCGACCAGCGGCATGAAATTATCGAGACAACGATTTCAAAAATATCAACAAGGTATAGACTGGTGTATTTTTTAAGGTTAACTATATCCAGCCAACTATTCATGGAACTGCTTCACAATGAAATGAATACGTAACTTAAGTACTTCCATATAAACTTATTTGAAGCAAACAAACAATATATGAACGCAGGCTGTCCTTTGTTAGGATAACTCGATGATGGTGAGTTACAATGAAACTTTAGTCGCTTTAAAATATATTATGTGATAAGACGAAATGATTACATTATTTCATCGGGGTGTCGAGCAGCGTCGACAAAAAGTAAATAGCGCCTATACAGGGTTCGTCCGGAAAATAAGTGTACTGAGCTCAGGAAAAAAAATGTATTACACTTTTACATATCTTAAGCTAATATTCCTCAAAATAGGACCCTTGTGAGTCGATACACTTGTTCCAGCGGCGTTCCCATTCATGGAACGCTCCCGCGAAGGCATCATCGGGAACCTCTCGAAGACACGTCGTCACGGCCTCTTTGACGGCGTCCAAAGTCCCGTATCGCGTTCCTTTCAAACTCCTCTTTATCTTCGGGAACAGAAAGAAGTCCGGTGGTGCCAAGTCCGGGCTGTAGGGCAGGTGCGGCAGCGTTGCCACGCCGTGCTTGGCCAAGAAGTCCGACACGACAAGCGCGGTGTGAGACGGCGCATTGTCGTGATGCAGCCGCCAGATGTTTTTGATCGCTGGCCGGACGCGGGCGACTCGTGCACTATTGTTTTTGGCACATTACACTGCTCTGCTATCATCCGAACACTAAGACGACGATCAGAGTTCAGTACATCGCGAACTTTTCGCACATTTTCGTCGGCGAGTGTCGTTGATGGGCGTCCAGGCCGTGGTTCGTCGTCGACCTCTTCTCTGCCCTCCACGAACATCTTGTGCCACCGAAAGATCATGTTTCTGGACATGGCTGACTCCCCGTAAGCCTGGTTAATCATACCGACAGTTTCGGTAGACGATTTCCCAAGCTTTACCGCAAATTTGATGGAATAACGCTGCTCCAAAAACTTCGGCATCGCGTTCCGTGAAGTGGGTCGAGCGTGGAGGTTCGCGTTAACAGAGCTCCTCACTACACCACAGCTCAGAGCCGACTGCCTTTTTCAGCGTCGCTTGTATATAATATATATATTATCCACTCACTACGTCTTCAGCAATGTATGCCAATATCAGGGTTGACAATGTATAGGTACGTACGTTCGCCGGGGATGGCAAACAGTTGCTTCCTTCCTCCGATGGAGAGGGTGCAAAATGTCGTCCATCTAGAGGATATTTATCGGGCCACGATTTACCGGCACTCTCGAGTTCTCCATATCGATCGTGTATAAACCGCATGTTGACAAGATGTCCATATATTCTTCCATATCGCAGGGTGCCGCTCCCATCCCATCTCCCCTCACGCCACTGCCTCCCCGTCGCCGGCACCATCGGCCACAAATCCCCATGCCGGGGAATCTGAAGTTGTAGATTATACTTGCTATTGGCCAAAGCCCCTGCGGAGTTCCACTGGTCTGAGTTTGAGCATCATTTGTTTAGTGAGAATAGTCTCAAAAATGCAGAATAAATCCGGACACAAGTGTATTGCAGATCAAAGTATAAATTACTAAAAATTTTCAAAATAGCACCGTTGTGCATGGACACGCCGATGGCAGCGCCTCTACCAGTAGCGGTTCGTTTCCCGGAAGGAGTTGGATGGTAACCTCTTTCAAGCAACTCGTCAAGGCCTACTTGATGTTATCCAGCTCTCCAAAATGGTTTTATTTCATTTTTTATTTTATTCTATTTAATCCTTTTTATTCTTGGGAACCAAAGAAGTCCGGCGGTACTATATCGAGGCTGTAGGGCGCCATGGGCAGCGTTATTTCCTTTTTTTTTGGATCCTCTTCCACCAAAGCAATTCACGGGTTCACACACTTGCGCCGTGACTTTCCAAAATTTGAAAGAATATGGCTCAGCGGGAAATGGCTCACGGCGAATGAGGCCGTCATCGCCAACACAGATGCCTATTTTGAGGACCTCCCGAAAACCTACTTTATGGACGGCTCAAAGAAGTTGGAGAAACGCTCGGGGTAGTACATCGAGCTAAAAGCAGATTCTATTAAAAAATAAACAAATCTACCCAAAATTGTTTGTTCCTCTATTTTCCCAAGGACTTATTGTACGACTCACTTAATAAATATATGGTAAAAGGAGTAAAACTAAATCTTTGAGCAAACATTCAGCAACACTTAATTATATTATAAATCAGTTTAAACAGTATAAATGATCATTTTTTAGATCTACCTATTCGTCAGTTTCACGCGTTCATTTGCTCTTAATTGAATAATCGGATGTTTAATTCCGGAAAGAAAATCATCCTTTTCTTATTATAACTTATAAGAAATATTGAGTGAAAATAAAAATTACCAAACCAATATGGATTTTTCCTATATGAGGAGGAATTACCAAGTCATTTACCTGAAATTTGATGGGCCATTTATTTTTAATCATCTGTAAATATCTTAGATTACAGAATTCTACCTAAAACAGCAAATATGTTTCGTTAAAGCTGTTCACAATGAACGAATTCTCGCCACTAATGGAATCGAAGGATATACGTTTTCTTCTGGAATCCTCCCATTTCAGCAGTAATTGATTGGACGTCTGACAATCGTAATTCCAGAGCATACATTGACAGTAAGGGATATGAATTTAACCTGAACGTCCTTCTCTTTCTTGCAATACTGGGCAAAGACGCTTTGAGGCCTTCAAACCCCCCATTTCATTTTTTCAACTAGAAAGCTGTAACGTTGGAATCTTGTGATAAGGAGAACTTCTTCGTCGCTCCTATTCACTCCCCACATGAGAACGTCCTCATATTCCAGCCTCATTCAACCAGCTACCCTCCGTCCACTCCACCAGATTCGCGAAACAATTCTGGTCCTCCACTTTAGAAGACGAGCCAAAGACGACGCACTCACTTGTGGTAATTGCTGTTCAAGGCTCTAGAGTTTCCTTATCACAACAAGCAAACAATTGAGGCATTAGACTTCATCGGGATATAAGATAATGCCGGTGAAAAAGGAAAGACATCGAGTCGCGATCACCGGTGGGGTTACGTATACTTTTTCACGGATACAAATGGAGATGATAAGAAAACCAGGGTCAAGCGAGGTGATATTGAAGGTTCCCCGGTTCCAATTTATCTTCTCTTACAAAGGCACCGTAAAACATATTCAAGTGGGAATATCGGTTCATCTATCCGCACGCTACAAAATGATTCTGTAAATGAAACGGCGCGAATGTATTGCAGGTGTGACAGTTTTTCAATTGGAGATTGGGGTGTTAAGTTTTTCAACACAAAAAATGTCGACTTGATGGAAATTTTCACGCAGAAAATTGAAATTCGCCTCCGGGAAACTTTGAGGAGTCAGGGAAATAAACAGTCGTGAAAGCAGAATAGCAGTAAACTTCGGCTAGCCTTTGGGAGCAGTTAATCTCTTCACTGCTTCCCTTAGTTGTTCGTCCGAATTAACAATCCCCACGCCCATCAAACAAACGCCCTGGGCCGCTCTGGGGATCTCGGTTTTGGACTCCGGATCCGACGAGTTTATCGATCCGTGTTTATGGGAAATACGCATCACACATCGCCCTCTTTTCTTTCGCCGAGTGATGCGTTCGGGTCAGACGGCTCTAGAGGTGATGAAGTCGTGCGCGATGCCTTCTGCGGTCACGGCTCACCCGTGGGGAAAGGCTGGGCGATAATAGCCCCTCTGAGCCTCCTCTCGATTCGTTGGCCCGGTGTCACTCGCTCCCCCGAGTAGCGACGGTCCTCTTGGCTTCTCCACTCCACCTTCCCTTCTCGGCGGCGGGGCACGCCTTCGCTTGGATTTGCCCTTGAAACGTTGGCCGATTGCGGGGATGTACCGGCGGAGGAAAAGACGTGAATTCGATGGATAGCTACGGAGTATTAACACGAGAAGGGCGACATTCGAAGGAGCTACGTTTTTAAATTATTTATCACGATGTTTAATACTTTATTATGCCCTCAATATCTTCGATGTCTTCTGTCAGATTGGGAGGGGTAGGGGAGGCGCCATGAATGAAATTATCAACGCTCACCTATTTGTGAGATGCCTGTGGTATGCGGTGGTAGGAGTGAATGCGGTGTAGTGAATGTAAATCTACTGAAACGGGATGTGTCTTTTCCCAGACGTTGACGCGCGTGGTCCGATAGCATCTCCTCCAACCTAATAGAGAGTTTAAAAATACTAAAATTATTCTTATCGAAATAATAAAGGCAATTTTCCTCCTCAATAAGCATACTATTCATAGCTATGATACGTGTGACAGAGGGAAAAATGAAAAAGGTTTGATTGGAAGCGGAGATCAGGATGAAATTTGCTTTGATGGACTTTTCAATAACCTTGAGAAGTAGGTGGGCTGGGTTCTTTTTGCCTCGGTGGCAGTTGGGCTTTAAGAGTTGGAGTGGGAAGCCTTTGGCTGGAGGGGGAGGGATGAGATATAGAGTTAATTATCTCCCAGGCGATCCGAGGGACGACGCCTAGTTTCTTTACGATATCAGATGGTTTCCCATGGTCTCGTCAGGCCCTTAATCGTTTGGAAACCGACTCGTCGGTAATAGCATTCTACGTGGGATAACGAAACACAGGAGCTTAAGACGAGTGTGTCCAAAATACATGGTTTGCATAAAAAGTCTCGGGAAAAGTTTCGCAATAATAGAACTATTTCAGATATTGCTACAATGCCTAAAAATTCTTCAAAGTTGTTTCCTTGAGTGTCGACACACTTTTGCCAGCGGCTTTTACATGACCCGAAGGCTCCCTGGTAGGCGGATTCCGGAAGGTCCTTAATTAGCACGCGTGCAAGCTTCTCTGAAGGAACTTAGGGTCCCATGGTGGTGTCCTTTGAGGGAGGATTTCACTTTTGGGAATAGGAAATAGTCTGCTGGTGCCATGTCGGGACTGCAAGGGGGTTGAAGAATCGCCTTTGCAGAAGGTCTTTGCAAGCAGACACTCGACTCTTGGTCGTCCATCAGGAAGAGTTTAGTGCAGATCTTTCGCATCCTAAAATTTTCAACGATAAAGATGTGCGCTGTCATCTTATCAATGCCAATTCGTGCTTCACCGACAGTCTGAATTCGGCATTTCACGCACGCATCAGGAAGTAATTGTTACCGATACTTTTTGTACAATCCTTGTAGAACTAGGTTAGAATTTTTTTATTTACCTCATCGTTGGGTCACATTACACTGTTACCCAAAGGTCCCAAGTTTGAACCATTTCTGAAACACCAAGAGAATAAGTAAGCTCTTCTGTGCTACCCATGCAGAATATTTTCAGTACCTTATATTTTGGACTGCTATTTCGATTTTAAGCGTAATGTTGGTCTTGGGCTCACAATAAATGGTTTTCCTCCGTCATTTTCTAAAATTTCCCTCTTATAAGAGAATTATGCGTGATGATATATCCGATTCGTCAAAGTTCTCTGTTCTGCGGCATCATGAATGTTAAACACAAAAAAATATGCAAAATATTTTGACACGCGGAAAATTTGCATATCGATCCTCAGTTGCAAGGTCAGCTTAAATCAACGAATGATTATGGAAACAAATAATTATTAAACTATGAACGAGACTTTGGCGAAAGATGAGGATATTCACATTATTGCATCTGTGGAATTTCATATTTTCTTTCCATAGGAAATATCGGTCAGTGTAGCAGTACTCAGATCTTTCAGCTGAAGGAATCGATTTTGTAATGCATGGTAAAGAGCTTCTGTGAAAGAGATTCGATCCCTCATGTCCTTTGAATCCAATACATAAAATATCTATTCCTCTTTGCAGATATCAAAGCTTCGGTTTGAGCACCTTTTTCCTTGCCTTCCCCTCATGCGGAATATTGTGTAGTGTTAGAAGACATTAAGAAGACCGGAACGGTCTGACGTTCGGAACCGGAACGGTTGTATACGTGAGAGTATGTTATTCTCCTTGGATTACCTCTGTCAGTTACGAAAGGAAGTGATGGCGTCCTTTAGATTTGAAATTTCTGGTCTACTCAACGATGTTCGAAACGATAACCTTTTTGACCATCTACACTTGTATTCCATGCATTTGTTTCCAAGCTTTCATTTCTAATAGAGATGGTGTGAAATCCGCCTAGTTTACCCATCTAGCAAGGTTGAGGATAAATATGAGTAATTATACGAATTTTTCCTCCGTTAAATACCGATCATATGAAGGCAAACACCATTGCAAAGTAAATTATTACTGTATAATTAAAAACTAATATCAAATATATATCGCAGCCAGCGCAAGCCGCGTTACGCTTATTGGAAGGCGTTGAAGGGAATCTCGTTCAGGCATCTCGTCACGACCTCTTCGGCGTTATGCAGCGTTCCAAAATTGTTACCCACGTGTATCAAGCTCCTTATTATTCTTGGTGACAGAAGGAAGTCCGGCGCTGCGAAATCAGGGCTGTAGGGTTGCTGGGATTGACTTGCCTCCTTGTGGTTTTCCTGGTGCTCGGTCACGTGTTATGATCTTTCGACAGTACATTGAGGACCATCTTGGCACATACCTTACTCATGGCTCAATCGTCTGCAAGAATACGGGGATGAGAACCTATAAATTGAGTGCGGCCACCCTGCTTGTTTACATCTAGATGCTACGTTTGAATCTAGATGCTCGAACAAATTGGAATTCAAGAGAAAATTGCAACAATCTCGCGATTCCACAATATTTATTCTAAAAAAATTAAAAATTCGTGTAGTTTCTAATATCTTAAGATTCATTTAATAGGCTGATATAATGTGCAATTTTACATCTCGCAAAGAAATATAGTGAACTGAGCCATAAAAACTTTATTTTGCAAAATTTAGTCTGCATAGATTTGGTCCCCTTCAAAATACTCTCCATTCGTTGCTACCCACTTGCTCTTTCTTCTTTGCGAGTGTTTAAAGCACCCTAGGAAGTCCTCGGCAATTGCGATTTTTAGTTTTCTCGTCGTTTCTTGCTTTGTTGTGTCCCCATCTTCCCAGTGATGTCCGCTCATCACATTTTTGCATTTTGGGAATAGGAAAAAGTCGAAGGGGGCGAGATCCGGCGAGTAAAGAGGATGATCAAGGGTGGTGATTGAATATTCTGCCAGAAACTGGTGATCCATCAATGCGGAATGTGCAGGTGCATTGTCATGGTGAAGGATCCTTCCATCGCTTTGAGTCAAATTCGGTCGCGCACGGCGCACGCGATCTCTCAAACGCTTGAGAACTGTGAAGTAGAACTCAGCATTTACTTTTTGTCGTACAGGAAGATATTCATGATGAACATCACCTTCGACATCAAAGAAAACCAGGAGTTTGACTTTGAGTTTAGATCGGCTTTTTCTTGATTTTTTGGTTTGATTTAATCCACTTGAAAATGGATATTTTCTTAAGAGCATTGTCCCCGTAAACAGCATTTCAGTAATTTCTTGATAACTATTACCGGACTACACCAAAAACTTGATGCTGATTCGTCGCTCCGTGATTTCGTCAATTTCCATTTTCGACAAACAGTAAAAACAAGGACAACAGGAAATAACAGAACTGGCACCATATGCACAGCTCGACGGTCCGCCAAACACAGGCGGCTCATTGGGTCTCAGGCAACTAGCGCCGCTAGTGGGCGAGGCTATGGTCCGCGTCACGGCCGCCATGTTGCACCAGTTCGCGTATTTATTGGATAGACCTCGTGCAACGGGGAAGAACAGAGCAGAGAACAGGCAGTACTATCGAACCAAAAAGTAGGAAGGAGCGCGTGTGAGCATGTGAGAAGTGCGTATTAAAAGGAGAATTAAAAGCTGGTCTAAGGGACATTTATCAGTTCTGCATGCCTGCAAGTAATCAAAGGGAGGAACAAAAGAGAGGGAATAATTCCTGGTGCGGCTGAAAGGAAGCAATTGATAGCTATCGAATTTTTCAGTAGGCAGGGTTTATTCACAACAAATACTTGGTATTAAAACCACAATGGACTTATAGACTTAAGAAAATACCCGGGGGTTCTGAGGATATCATTGAGACTGTATTATGGTGAGGCAAATATTTGGAACAAGATAATCAATTTACTCAGTTTGCTGGGAGTGGATGACTTTTCAAATGAAAATTTACTATTGACAAAACGCAATGGCATATTCAAGAGAATAAAAGAAGGATGTCGGATGAGGGCATTGAAGGTAGACGTGATATCTGGAAGGGAAAAAAAGGGACTACCAGACGGCGGCAGTGCTAATAATAAGTGAGAGTAGGGAGTTGAGTGCAGTAGAAGGAAAAGGGAAGATATAAAAAAGGGATATCGAAAGCTGTAAACGGAACTATGGGAATACTGAATGGAAAAATATTAGAGAAACCATGGTGTACCAACAAAAGGAGAAGAGAGAAAAAATGGAAAATATAAATGAAGATTTAGAAATAAAAATGCACAAAGAGATGCATAACAGACTGAGGCAAGAAACTGTTGTGGCGGAAGAACTGAGGTGAGAGTGAAGATATGGAAAGTTAACAAATTAAAAGGGAAATGGGAGCGCTGTACAAAATGGTGAGCGGTCTGCCGGGAAGTAAAATAGGAAAAACTGTGAATATAATTACGGATACGATAGGAAAATCATTAAACAAACCACAATGGATTCATGGGGGGGAAATCATGCATGGGGAATCCTTATGGCAAATATAATAGATTAACAATCTTAATATAAAGAGAAAATAACATAGATCGGAATAAATTATGCTCGGGTATGCTTAATTGAGGGATGGAAAGAGCGGTGGGTGAAATAAAATCAAATAAGACTATGGGGTGGATTAACATCCCGACGGAAGTGCTTAAGGGCTGTAGGGAAAAGTGGAAGGAAGATTTCTGTGGTCTAAGTATGAGTAATGGAGGAATATGATTGAAAGATTTCGTTTCATCGTTTAGTTCCTACCTCCAAAAAAGGAAGGACAGTCGTTAATCAGAACTATACAAAAACATATTTGATTTGAAACACAGCTAAGGTGTGTTGAAAATGTATTGCTTAGGCCACTATAACTCTCTAACTTTAAATTCAGGACGGATTGAAGTGAGTGTGGTGCAGTTGAAATAAATAGGTCTACAATAGGAAGAAACATCATTCACAACAAACAGAATTTATTTTTTGGGTTCATTGATTTCGAGGAGGCGTTGGTGAATTTGGTAGAATTGAAGAACTTGTTGAAAAAAGTTAGGAATGGACTGAAAGTCTATCTTGTCTCAAACTACCCTAGGGCGAGTGGTTGACGGAGAGCCGGGTAAGCAGTGTTAGGAAGAGGGGGAAGTGAGGGATGCCCATTATCACCCACCCTTTTCGACGCATATTTGGTGGAAATGGCGAAAGAGGCATGGACCGAATCGGGGATTGGAATAAAAGTCAGTGGGGAATTTTAAAAATCAATTACTCTTGCGGATGACCAACTTTTAGTTTGCCAGTCAGCCAAGGGGTTGCAAGTATTGGTGAGTGTATTAGAAAGTCTGTGTAATAAGCATGGGATGAGAACCAATGTAAACAAAACGAAGGTCATAAGTATCTTGAGGAGGATGGCTAGTTAAAGGGTCAAATTTGGATGGCAACAACTAGAGCAGGTCAAAAGTTTATCTATCTTGGAGCATGTTAGGCTGATAGGGTAGGAGCATGAAAGTGACAGGTATGTTGGCCCAAATATAGTGAGGTAGGAATAATGCAGACGTGAAGAATAGTTTAATATAGTGTGAGGCTGAAGTCTGTGTTGAGTGAGGCTAAGAAGTGTAGTAATGATCAGTATGTTCATCCAAAACCTTCCTAAAACAGTGATCTGCCAATTATGTACTCGTCATAGTATACTAAAATTAAGTCCAAGCGTGGCATTAGGAAATATTTTTGCCATTTAAGGGCTCTGACCGCAATATCTAAATATTTCTCTGATAAGGCAGAAGTAGAAATATATTTTCCCATTATTATCCAGTTTTCAATTAATGTTAAGCGATAATTGCTACAAAATTATAAATATAGTTTTTTTTTCATGATGAAGAAAAATTATACAAGTGGTAGGCAATCTTTTTCAGTGTCAGAAACTCATACGACTCGGTAAATTAGGAAGTAATTGTCGCATACACTAAAGGAAGTATTTATGCCAACTCGAAAATTCATAATTGCATAACATTTCTTCATTAATCTCAAATTACAAAAGGAGAGTTACCAGATGAATATGTTGAAACAGAACATTGGCAGCATAGATTAGAAGAACGAATCAATTTCATACTCAATATATCTTTTTTGACTAAAAACCATTCTCTTTGGTCCTATTTATTTCATAAGGCTGAAATTAATTGACATTTCTAAAGTTATGGCCCAGTCGGATATGATGTTGCGAAAAAAATTGCAAGGATGGTCTTCATACTCTTTAACAGCTTTTATTTGGAGAGCAAATACTATATGGAAATGATATATTTTCACATTTTTATGCAGATGAGACTTTTTTCTTAAACATTTGCGAATTCATTCTTTTAAGTGGCTCGCCAATATTTGATTTATCTTTTTCTTCGCCCCTATTTCTCTCTAATTATAGCCCTGATCTCGTCATTTTCATTGTTGATCATATTTTAACACCTACTGAGCCTGGTAAATTATATTTCTGCCCAGAAATTTCCTTCCAGATATATTAAAGTACACGGATATCACACAATGATGCATTACCAAATCATGAAAATTAAAAATTTTAACTCTAAATTTCTTGAATTACTCGTATCCAATTCTTATGTCCGCTCTCAAATTATTTCAATCGAAATAGGAAGCAATGTCTAGAATTTTTCTCAGGGGCTGTTAAGAAATGAAAAAAAATTGAATGAGCGCTTGACCAAACCAAAAGCAAATGTGCATTACAACCTTCTTTATACTTTAATTATCACATCGTGGGGGTAACTATGAGGCCAGTTTTATACATGTTGATTGTTTTCATATTATGAAAGCCCTGAGCTAGAATATCGAGCACGTAATTTTTGAACCATCTGGCTGAAGAAGGAGGTGTGTAGAAGAATGAGTGATGCCCTTAGCGGTGCAGGTCTCTTCCAAATTAGCGACTTTAAAATGCCTAATCACCTTCATGTTATTTCCGGTCGCACTTGTTACTTACGTTATTTTGTACTACGTCCTACGCTCCACTCGAATGCATCATATTATAGATTTTAAATTAAGAATATAAGTATATATTACCCATCTACAGCTCGTTTGATAGCAATTGAGAGCAATCTACCGAACAAGGTAGGCTTTAGATGGACCAAGGACATCAGTTCTACTGAGCTTTTAAGATTCACATGGCACAAGATTTATTAGAATAAATAGAACCTACCTTCAGATGTGGTAGAAGTAAAGTTTTGGAGAAAGGCCTTTGCCATTTTAAGGCCTTTTTTTAATAAAATTAAATTGTTCCAATTTTATGTCAGAATTTCGTCACTCGCAGTAGAAATTAGCACAACATGCTTATTTCAATTCGCAGTGGCTTACATCGTCGTAGATTCCAATTACTAACTCTAATTAATGAAGCATTTTTATGTAACCATATCAGTGATGAAGGAAAAGAATTATTCTACATTTAACCGTCAAGGGAAAATCTTAGGACGCAATTTGTGAATGCCTTCTTGCTACTTTCATGTAATAATTTCGAGAAAAAGTGAAAATTGAAACACAGCAATTATTTTACATTTTAAATAAGACAAATTAATAAAAGAAAACTTAAATATTTATTTTCGTAAATATTTAATCATAATAATAAAAAGTAATATTATATATATTTAAATAAAATAACCTAATTGATATAAAAAATCAAAAACTAAATGTTTATATTTATTTTTACCATGGTCTCAACAAAACCACCAAGACAATATTGATCTGAGAAAATGATGGTGAAAAGAAATTTAACTCATGGCATGACCCCTTCCTGCTTAATACCTTGACGATTTCTATGTAACACCATATTTGCGACGGTGAAGAAGGAGTAAATTATATTTAAATCCATAAAATTATATGAAAAATAATTTAAATAAATTATGAAATTTAAATGTAATATTGATATGTCAAGCTGCATTTCATGGCATTTCTGTCGACTTCTATGAAATCACTGACTACTAAGCGATGCAAAAATGTTACGCGGATTGAGCTCCTGACATCTCTTATTTCCTATCAACAAAAATCTTAGTGTTATATTCATAATAACTGATATTCATATCCTATGAAATTTTAAGCTGTTTAAAAGTAACTTTTTATTTGTCATTAAACTTTATTCCCATTTCATATTAATCTAATTTAACAATTGGCATACACGGAGTTGAGTAATTTTAAACTGTCTAACTAGCATTTAAATAAAATTCAATTGATTCCAGAATTAAAATGAACGAAAGTAAATGTTTTAAATCAGCCATTTGGGGAAAATTTTAAAGGCGTATCGTAAATAACCGTAATGCTGATTTTTGAAAAATATTTTAAATATTTTTATTAAATATAAGTCTAAAATTTATTGAACACTTAGAGTATAGTATCATAATATTATTTTTTTACATTTATATTGCAGCTAATTCTTCCCAAGGGGTACTCTCTTAAGATTGTTTCGCCCGATAAGGACTCTCTGACGATATGGTGAGTGCAATAAATTTGGCCCATTTGAATAATATTCATTTGGAATGATTTATTCGACTTAGAAAAATGTGTACATGCAAATTTAAAAAGTTAAATTCTTTATTAGATGTTGAATTATTTCATATCAACAGAAATTGATATCACACCGTGATATTTCACGCAACCTTTTCCTTAGACCAATTCACTGTTAATAGAGTACTAAATAAATGATTTTGGTGTAAAAATTGTCTTGATTTCAATTAGGGGTTAACAATCTAAATGAAAGAAGCTTTGACTTTGACTGATATTTTTCGCTACAAACTTTTGTGTGCAACGGTAAAGATTGAATGAGTATGAGAAATAGTGGAGCTAATTTGCGTTCGGGCTTGTATTATTCATTGTCGACTCTTGAAGTGTCCTCGAGAAAAGCCAGACCTTTGGGGTGAAATTACGTATTTCAGGATTTATTATCTATTACTTCTGAGCGTTTTCATAATCGAAAATAATTACGCGCACTCTGCTCTGGGAAATTGAGGGACACGATGTTTTCCCAATAAATATCATTGACAGCAAATGAACGTAAATAAGAAATAAAAAAGCCCATTTATTTCGCGCTCGAGTAATGGTAATTTGAGTAAAAATATTTTGTGAAGCAACGGGCGCTACCGACAACGTTTTCTCAAATGCAATTCAAAGGACAGAATTTTATGTTTTGCAGTGCATTCCCAACATTGTGCGATCAACCTATTTACTTCCATGCCCTATTCTTTCCTCTTGTGAGCCATAGTAGTCATTAATACTGACTTAATACGAGTTATTCAACTATTTCAGCTTACCAGACCAAAATACAGATGTTTCAACTCGTACTCGTTATTTTAAAATCTGGTTCATTCAATGTTTGGGTTATCACTGAATAAACTTTTGCGTGGATAACGAGATGAGGTGGTGAATCAACTGGTGATCTCCGGAAAAAATGCATACATATTTGAATATTTTAAAAATTATTAACCATTAGTAGAGAGATAAAATATTTTTTGGTAGGATTTGCTCTAAAAACGTTTGTTCATTGTAACATAGTGTATCTGTATTTAATTATTTTATTGAATTCTGCTTCATATTACTTCACTGCGGAATATTTGACAGATAATTTTATCTTTTAGATGACCCTGGTTTTAATTTTTTTCGATTATTTAAACCCTCAAGGAGCGTTTGTATTGCTCGTTGCACTCATAATGCCCAAGGCATTTTTAAAATGATTTCTATGCAGTGTTAGGTATTCTCTTCTACCTGATTTAAAAAAAATCTTTGACCCCTGAAATATTTTGGTGCAGACTTTAGCAAAATGAATACACCAAAGATTTTTAATGCATCGTTAGGAATTTTAGAGCGGGAATGGGACAAGTATTTAATCATTTTGTTCCGAAATATTTTGCTGGATTAATTCAAATTGAAGTGCTAGAAATTTCTTTTGAATCCGTCAGTGTCTTGACTCTTTTTCTGAGGGACTCTGGATATACGAATTTGATTTTTAAATTTTGGTATTGAACTTCGAGTATTTTAATCATCCCACAAACGTGACAAAAGCGACTCGAGTTATACTAGTATTGCTGCTGCTAAGTACCATTTCCCCTGCAATAATTTGGACGTTAACTGCTGATTTAATCCAGGCATTTGTTTGAATGTGATTTTGCGTTGGTTCATTCATCTTGACCACCATGGCCTCAGGGAAATGAAAATCTTAAGCCTGAACTCTTCTACTCTTGACGATGTTTAGAGTATTTTCAATTATCTTTACACAAAATTTCGCCGTTTCAGATTTCATAATAATGAATTTTACATATTCAAGTTATCCTGCTCCTTTTTACATATAATTACAAATATCGACAAAAAGCAATGCAATTTTTTGAATACGAATAATGCTGAATATAAATTTTTATCGAATGGCAACGAACAATGCCGCCATTGGCTGTAGTGACCTTTGAACCTAGGGGAATTTGCTTAGAGAATTGCAAGCTAAATTTCAGGGCTCAGTAAACATAAGATTCTTAAGCACTCCGAGTAGAGCACACTGAATGGAGTGAATATCGCTCCATTCATTCTTTTTCTGGGCTTGCCAATAATATTTTCCCGTCAATATCTTTCCCGGCTAAAACACCGAGACCGATAAAATATTTTTCGCAAAAATATTCTATTGATTTTCATAAGTGCATCGCTAATATACTCTTTGAGCTGACGTGAGTCGATTTATTGAACGATGTGCTGACCTTCAGTGAAGTAGTTTCAGGTCTGGCACAGATATGCGGAAATTGTAGTTTGAAAACACTTGGTCGTCAAAGATACGTTTGCTTAGCATCCAAAAATCGATTAGGCGTACTCTTGAAATCACATTAAAATATTATGCCCCTTTGGCGTAAAAAAGATGCAGTTTTTAGCAGCCATATCGAAATAATATAATGAACGTATAATGTGCAAGTGGTGAATTTTTTCTGGGACCGACTCCTAATCAACACTAACCAAATTCAAAAAGTAAAATGCAGCATTAAAATATATTTCATCAATTTTTAATTAATTTTTCAAAGATAAGGTAGCATTAATAAAATTAAAATGATGACGCTTGAGCGTTGAAACCGGTTGTACGCTAATAAAGGACAGTGGAAAGTTACTTTGTATTCTTAATTTTATTAAAATGAATTTCCACAAGGTTGAGCCGGGAACTATTGAATATAAGGTAGCCTATTTATTTACTCTACTTTAACATTACATTAAGCACACTGTCATGGAAATAACTACATAATTGTTTATGAGGAAAGCTCTGCGTTATATTTTTTCGAAAATCCGGCAAAAAATGATTAAAAAATCAGTACAATCTTAAGCAGCAAGAAAAGTTCAAGTGTAATGAAGGATTGCGGTAGCAGGCATCAAACGGCGATTTATCGTGATCAAGGGTTGCAGACTATAGGGCCTTAGAACACTATTATAAATTATTTCAATAATTGGTTATAATTGATAAAACTACGTGTTTTATTAGTAATTATCGTATTAGATTTAAATTTAATTAATATTTGCACTTCATGTATTGGAATATGGCTAATATGCAAAAGTGCGGTTAAATTTAAATAAGAAGAAAGTAGAAATGTGTTGCATAGTAAAGATTATCTGCATACGTAGTCAATTTGAACGAAACGATTCAATGGAAAAGCATGATTGCATGCAGACCCGTAGTTGGAAGCATTGACTGTCCGTTGTAGCTATCAGTCACCGATTGCAGCAAGGATTAACGAATGTTCTTTTACGTCATTATAAGTCAGTTATGGAGAAAAAAGAACTTGACGACTCCCGCAGCTAAGTCCCATTCCGAAATTCAAGCGGTTTGCTCATTTTATATCTCTGAAGATTCATATGCCACAGTCAAATAGATCAATTCAACATTCCTCGGGATGCTTATCAGAAAATGTGCCAAACGTTGAGAGAAACCCTTATTACAAGCCCAATTGAATAGTGTGTAGTATTATTATGTTTTGCAGTAACTCTTTCGATAGTTACTGCAAAACATGACCGCTTTCTAATAATTTTCAATTTCTGAAGCCACTAGGTGCTCATTTTTCATAGTAAAAACAGTTTTCCATCAACTAACTCAAAATTAAATTTCCAAAAACATGAGTTACAACATCAATCCTCAACTCTAGTTATGTACAGCGGCAGTAGTTTTTCGTGGTTTAGCTTTGTTTTTGTTGTGATCGCGAATTGGAAGAGTCTCTGAATCTGCTGTCTGCTCCACTACTTAAGTTTTCTCTAGCTTTCATGCGATCAACAACTCATATATTCAGTCAAACTGTGGCGATCAGAAATCCATCAGGGCAAACTAACACCTAACTAAGGGATAGGAAAACGTCGAGTTTGACAAACGAGAGAGAGGAAATGGATAGAATAAACTACTTAGTCATTATTTCACATAAAAATACGACGCATATGACAGCTTAGGAAATGTCAAATTGATATTTGACATTTCCTAAGCTGACAGCGGCCAGAAATCACTTCAATGGACCAGTTCTCGGAATGCTCAATCTTATCCGTGAGTATTTTTGCATTTGTTCTCCTGGTGTAATTGCGGTGTTAAAATTATCTTACATTTAATGCTTTTATAAATTGTAGAATAGAGTGCTGGAGCGTGTGATTTTAACGTAAATTTTAATTAAAAAAATTATTTTCAGGGATTCATGTGTAAATATAGTTAGGTATTCAGCTGTTGCTTAGGTATAAGAACTGCGCTCTTGCACTTTTCCAATTGTTTCTTGGCACTTTCTCTAACTTCTAAATGAAATCCTTCTCCGATGGGTCCTAAATGCTTCCCGCGTATTCCAGGTGTGGACTCACCCATCTAATATTCTTAGAGAAATTCAGCATATCTCTTTGCTCCATTCCACACGGTTTTATGCGCTGTTGCATAAGTACTACATGCCGTTTCACCAGCCCATGATTACAGAAAAGTGACCTGACCATAACGTCCTCATAACATGGTGGGCTTTGATACCTGGAATTTTCATGGTGGCAGTGATGGCGGACAATTCCTCACAGAGCTTTGCTGATAGGCCTCCGTTTTAAAATAATGCAGCCAAGTTTCGTCTGCAGCAATACCCTTCGGAAAAAATTCTCTTTTTACTTTAACTGCAACCCCGAGCTAAACCTCCACACAAACGTCCTTTTTTTATTAGTTCGGACAGCCTCGGAACCCACCACGCCCTAGCACGTCTCATGCGCAATTTTCCCGTTGCCAACGGGTGAGTGGCACCCATTGTATATTTTAAACGACTCTAACAGTACTCTTTCAAAGCTATTCGAAGATCTTCTCTAACATTGGCCGCTGCGGTGTTTACCTCCTTTAGAACAGTGTTTGGGTTCCTTGCTTTGAAATTGTCTGTCCCTTCTCTTGTATTCATTATGGACCATCTTGTAGCTATGCTAGTGGGAGGGCTCAACTCTCCATAAGCCCCCTCTAGCATGAGGTACGCATTGACTTAGGCGTATGCTGTGCCAGAGGAGAGCGTGAATGGCTTGTCGCGTGATGACCTTTTATAGCTGCCTGAGGCGAGGCCAACATGTTTCAACTCGCAACGGCCGCCGATGGCAGAATACCGGGGTCCAACCAGTAAAATTGTTACCACATAGAAATTAAACATTTCGGTAACTATATAATACAAACTCAAATTTTACACATCAAGTTACGCAAGTAAACATTTTTTATCACTTTTTATTGAACTGTCAATGTCATAAGAAGGCACGCCACAGCATTGTCACTGGCATTTTTTCACGCATTAATTACGCATTTGGTTATTTCTTCTTTTTCTTCGCATCGCATCCTTTTCTTCTTCAGTTTTTGAAATCTGCAATTTTCTCAAGGCAAGTTTGGCATATCAATTTTTTTTCTGGGCCATTTTTGTGAAATTACTGATATTTTAATTTTAAAAGCACTTGATTATTATTTGATATTTGTCGGAGAAGGGTTACCATGTTTTCTGGTGCAAGTGGTTCTTCTTTCCCATCATGGGAATAGGGCGTGTAGCCTATCAAAAAAATTATTTGAGCGCACTTTATTTCCTTAGAAAATTTTCATTCTCGCAGTGAATATTGAGCCGTAATTATCAGTTTTTGCAGACGAACAGCCACCTCAGAATTCTCCGGAGCAATCTCTCCTCCCTCTCAGGGAGAAGGAGCTTATCGATGAGGGTGGCAGACCTGCTTCTCTGGGCGTGGCAAGTCGATTACAGTAGCCAAGTTAAAATTTCTGAAACCAAAAGATTAGGTAGCCCCGGCACTCGGGTCTTTTCGCACTAATACCATAATACACGGTAGCAATACTAGACATGTACTTGAAATAGAAGAATAAGAGTATTGAAGAATAAGAGATTTCATTCAGGAACTCAAATAAGTCAACATTTTAACTCTTAAGGTATTGATGAACTGCTAAAGAATATGATGGCCGTAATTACGACCTTAAAGTTTTATGCGCTTAAGGGGTAATTTTTTTAATGCATAGGTACATTCTTACGGTAAGAAACCCCTTGCGGGTTATTATTAATGAAACGATATTAGGAGCTGTTTAGCAGTTCTCCAGTGTAATTAACGTTTTGAGGGTGATTCTCGAAAGTCCAGGAATGAAGGAATTTACCAACCAAAAGAAAATCATCAGAATTTCCAGAGTTACCTTTCAATACAAAGTGTTTTTTACTCAAGGTATCGGAAGGTACCAGCCTTCAAGAAATGTGGGGATCGAGATGTTGCTGTGGCTAGCGTTATGGCTTCCCACCCAGAGCACCTGCGTTCGAATCCTGGAAAAGGAAGATATTTTTCAATGGTATCCCGATCCCTATTTGAGGTGCTTAGTGGAAAACATTTTGAGCAAATAAAGTGAGTACGCCGTCCGTCCGACCCCTTGGCACCTTTCGTTAAGAGTAGCCTAATGCCGACGCTGGGTTTCCCTCCACCCCACCTCCATTCTCACCCACCCAGAGTGGCGCAATTGACCTCACCTGTCGGTCGCCTTCCTTCAATCTGCTACCACTACTACTTCAATAAATGCAGAGCATATTGATGCTCAAGTACTTTAATGTACAGAGGAGGAAAATGAAACCCCAGAAATTCATATTAATAGTTTTGCCAGAAACAGAAAAAGTAAGGTCTCTTAAATATCTCATGAGCCACGTCAGCATTAAAATGCACGATTTCAGACTTGAGGAATGAGGAAGAAAGGGAGCATTTCGCCTTGGTTCGAGGAAGGGCGGGTGGAGGATGGGCATTCGGCCGTTGGAGAGGAGGGGCGGGGCGTGAGAAGAAGAGTCGTGCTGAAGGAGGGGGGCCGCCGCGCCCGGGGTTGACCGAGGCCGGGGACGCGGAAAGAGGAGCACTTGTTTTTGTGCATCGTTGCCCTTGAATTATTCGCAGTTCGTATTGGAACACTGCACCAAATTTGCCGCGCACTATGTTTTCGTGGAGAACATAGTGCGCGACACTATGTTTTCCACGAAAACGACGATTTATTTTTAGCACCTTGCGGATTCACGCAAGGTGCTAAAAATAAATCGAGAATAGTGGTCGGTAGATAGATGGGCGTCCGTTTGACAGCGACATTGTCTCATTCCATGTTGCGTTTCGAGAGCATCCGATCATCGTTCTAGGTTTTATGCGTGCTAGATTTTGGGAACGAAGTTGTTCTGATGGCCATCTTCCAGGAGGTACATAGTTTGTGCCATTTATCGATTCCGAAACATTTTTTATGCTCGTTGGTCCTTGCGGTGAAGCTGAGTCCCCCGCTTCCGCTATTTTGCGCCGCGTAGCCATCGTATTTTAATGAACACAATCCTCTTTCTCGCATTTCTGGCACTTGGTCTGTCACGTTTGTTACATGCTTTCTTAGTGGAAAAGGATACTGTACTTTTTGTACCCATGTTTTCAAATTTTCTCGCACGCTGAGTACGCTTTCCATAAAGATTACAGCCTGTTTAATTTTCTTGCAAAACTCACAGGTATTTCGGATTAGAAATTTGATTCCGATACTACTATGTATATAAATATTCAGAATTATAAACAGAATAGAACGGAAGAGTAATGATTTGTCATTAAATTGAAATATTCAAAGCTTTTCTCAAAAATGTTGTTGCAATGCTTACATATGAGGACGACGATCGAAATGCGCAACCCAAAAAATTCACGTCTTTTCAGAGTAATATTTTATTAACGTATTTCCGTGTACAAGTATTTGTAGTTTATACAAGTAGTGTATTTAGACCCTTTACGTTAGGTAATTAGCTTTATGCACTTAACTGTGAAAGAGTCAGTGTTAAAAAGGAGAAATTGTAATATTTTCAAGTTTTTTGAAAATATTATCATATTATTTTTGAGTGTCATGTAATATTACATTTTCTGATGACCTAGCCACGCTTAACTGGAAGTTTTAGCTGATTATAAAATTAAAAGATTATTTAGGTAAATGAAAATTATGCCATAATGGTAGATGCATTAGTATAATATGGAGAAGAGCATTGGTCATAATGCCATCGGACATTCCATGATGACTGACTGGGAAAAGATCCCAGACTGTGTCAAGATAAGAAAAATGTCGACTAACAAGAATAATTCCTGCCGAGCTCATACTATCTGCTCCCTCTGATCGATTGCGATGATTGTTTACGGAGAGTGGAGAGGGAGTTTACATCAAACGTTGGAAACATACCTTTCATCCCATATTCCCTCACTAAATTCTTTCTCCTCCTTTTCTTTTGTCCCCTCTGTCTATGAATTCACCATTACATTTATCGGTATCGACAAAAACTCTGAGAATAATGAGTTCAACACTTCCGTTTACATCGAGCCAACGAACCACCGTCACCATCTCCACTAAAACGGCTTTCCACCCCTCCCACATCACGCATCAAACGCCTAAACCTCCCCTTTTCACTCTTCGACCGTGGCCGCCGTCTCTGCAGCACTGTCTCCTTCCAGAAATACACCAGCAATCCAAATGTCTCCCTCAGAAAACTCGGAGACTCAGAATAACTTCTACATCAGAAAGTATTCCCTACGCTTCAGTACATACTATATAATACAAATTATTTGGATTATTTTAATTTTATAAACAACTTATTTTCTCGCCATTCATAGACTCTGACGAATAATAAAAGAACTCTATCCTCATCCGAAAAACAAGTCAACACCATTAGTACTTCAGCAATACCCCACTGTCAGATTGAAACGTCCCGCAAAGCTGAGGAACATCCTAAAATCAACAATGACCCTGACATCCAACTCACTCGAATGATTCTCCGCGGGAATAGCCCGAATCCCTCCACCGACCTCAAGTGCTATCGACGGCTGAGTTGTCATACATCTGGATTCTCTGTATGCTCAAAACGAAAGGTATGAGCTAAAGGCTAATCAAGTAACAGTGGTGTCATTAGTTCCTTCTCCTCACTTCACCATACCCTTCTTCACTACGATAACTGATCCACTGCAAACATAAAAAGAAGTCCTCCCTAAAATAGCAGGCAACATTGAGGTGAGAATTCGGGAGTTGACACAGTTTTGACTACTGAGAGATTTAAACAATCCCAGATAAACCACTCATATTAAAAATAAATGGTACTATTCCCTCCCAAGCCCTACACTTCCCCCCTGGTAAACCTCCCCAACCTAAACCGACTGCCTTTACTCCAAGATCGACGATCATTTTCATTCGAAGAAAGCAGGATGACCGACAGAACGTTAAAATATATGAGTATCCTTAAAATGTGTGCCCATCTTTTAATATCTCCATTAATATGTACCACCACTTACGTTATAGCGAAATCACTCTTTGGAGAACCATATTTCAAACCTTTTTCGCTAGCATGGACCATAATCTAACCTCTTGAAGGCACCGCCACACGGTCCGTGCACCGCCGTGCTGACCGTGAGATCGGCAGAGTTTCTCCCTCGGTTTGGCGTCTACAGGGTGCGTTCAAAAAGAAATTAAATTGAATTTTTCGCGCGGCTCCTATTGTTTGGAGTGGGATAAAACTACTTGGAGTAGGTGGGGGGGGGGACTAAGCTTTGCCGTGAAACCTTTCATAGCACTCTCCACACTGCAGAAGCGGTAGGACGGCAGTTATTGTAAACCTCTGCGCGCCGACCGTGCCACGAAAAAAATGGAATCGACGATCGAGCAACGTTACGCGATGACTAAGTTGTGCGCTAAACTGAAAAAATCTCTTGAGGAGACTGACAAAATGATTCGTGAGGCTTACGGGGGCTCTGCTCCGTCCTATTCACAAGTTTTGAGGCGGATAAAGGCGTTTAAGGGGGGCCGGGAAGAGGTTCACGGCGAAAAACGCTCTGGGCCGCCGTCAACCAGCAAAACCGACAACAATGTGGCTCGTGTTCGACAATCGTTGGACTCTGAACGTCGATTGAGTATCAAAATGGTTTCCAATAAACTAAAATTATCGTCTACTCTTGTGTTTCACATTGTTTCTGAAGATTCAGCGATGAGGAAAGTGTGCGCCAAGCTCGTGCCCAAGTTGTTTGCCACCCCGCGCGACGAGTCCGCGAGTTCCTGGCCAAACACCACGTGCCAACGCTGCCCCCCCCCTATATTCCTGACGTCGCCCAGCAGACTTCTTTTTGTTTCCCACGGATGAAGGCAGCCCTGAGAGGAACCCGTTTTTCGTCCATAGAAGAGCCGTGACGAAGACCTTGCGAGAGGTCCCCGAAGTCGCCTTCCAGGGCGCGTACCGTTCATGGCAGAGTCGCAGGAAAAAATGTGTGGAGGCCCAAGGACAGTACTTGGAAGGATTTTCAATGCTTTTATAAATCTGTGCAATAAATTTCGGTAAAAGAAATAATTGCATTACTTTTGGAACGCACTCTGTTTATCACATTGGTTAACCATGTGATCAACGACTGATGGAAAATGAACAATTTTCCTTGCTGTCCTACTTTACCGCTGTTCTTCGTGTAGTTAGCACTCTTAAATCGTTTATATTGTAGACCTCCACATGCCTTATTTATTTACATAAATTACCTCAGTACCGTAGTTAATAGCAGGCTCCGTCTTTTTGCTGACGATGCGGTGATTTATGGGGACATTCGAAGTCGCGAAGGCAGAGTCGCGTTAGCTAACGACCTAAATGTAATTCAGACTTGGTGCGAAATTGAAAAAATGCGTAGCAACACATTTTCTGGAAAAGAGTTATTCCCTCCCATTTAGTTGCTAAGTGAACCAAACCGGAATCGCGAGGGTAGATTCCTTTAAATACTTGTGTGTAACAATTACGATCTGTCCTAAGGAAATCACATACGAGAGATATGTGGTCGTGCTAATAAAAAATTGGGATTTGTGAATAGAGTGCTGGGTAAATGCAACGAAAAAGTGAAGGAACGATGTTTTCTTGTCCTAGTCAGGCCCCTCCTAGAGTATGCTGCCAGTATATGGGATCCTCAAGACATAAATTTGATTTCGGCATTGGATCGAGTTCGGCGGAGGGGGGCTGGATTTGTCAAAAATTGTTATGACCAACGCAGTAGCGTAACTACTTTGCTAAAAAATTTAGGCTGGGATTCCCTTACAAAGCGGCATTTGCAATATAGATTAAACTTATTGAAACATTTAAATATGGGTCCTTTTCCGATGACATCAAGAACATAATGCGAACCCCAACGTATAACGGGCGGAGGGATCACGAATATAAGATTAGAGAGATTGGCTGCAAGACTGACAGGTTTCAATTGTCAATTTTTCCAAGAACAATAAGAGACCAGAATTCTTGTAATCGAAATCCCCCAGGAGTCGGCTCGACATAATAAGTATTAACCTACATGGTAGGGACTGCGCATGGTTATACGAGCATATTTATTTATTTATTTTTAGTTCCCCCCACCTTTCCCCATCCATTTGAAAAACTCTAATCCCCTTATCCCTTACCCTTTCCTCTTGGTGCTGCACCCCCTGCCACTCACCTTTTTGGTGGCTCGCAGGGTATTGATGTAGATGCAGATGTAGATGCCACTTTATGAGCAACCATTTCCGAGTATTATACGAGGGTTGGCTGAAAAGTAATGCACACATGCTGGTAGACCGCAAACAAAATGACCTTCAGAAGCACTCCTGGTGGCATGTGGAAGTAACATTCCCTAAACACGCAAGCGCACGTTTGAGGTCGTTACATCCATCACACATTTTGAGAAGCGGAAGTACGTAGACGTGCTCTAGTGCTATGTCAACGCGAGTTAAAGAGTGTGCTGTCATCGGATTTTTAACTGCTAAAAAAGTGACTCATACTGAGATTCATCGTCATTTAAAGGTTTTTCATGTTGACAATGCTTTTTATGTCTACTCTAAATCAATCGCGTTAATATCGAATATCGAAAATAATCGAACTCTCATTGACATAGCACTAGAACACGTCTGCACACTTCCGCACCTCGGAATATATACCTGGTTACTTGCTCACCCACTATACTCATTGGATGAATTCTTTTGTGACAATTTTCATAACATTTAAGAAAGTATGTTTATATGTTAAATAATACTTATATTGAAGACATTTAATATGGTTGTACCATTTTTAAAATGAATAAAGTATTATTATTATACACTGGATGAATGAAACGACCTCAAACCTGCACATGCATGTTGAGGGGGAATGTTACTTTCACATGCCACCAGAAGTGCTTCTAAAGGTCATTTTGTTTGTGGTCTACCAGCATGTGTGCATTACTTTTCAGCCTACCCTCGTATTTTCCCTTTCCTCCCTCGCTTGAGCCTTGGCCTCCCTCATTATAGCATCCAACCCGTCCACCATTTCCTCGAGCACATGTTCACTGGATTACCATGCCAACAGCTAGCTCTTCTTCTAGCTCTGATCTAATTTTAATTATGCTATTCCATACTTCGCCCCTTCTCCCATGCTTACAAACACTTATTTACCAGTCAATTATTTCAGTCCAACAGATTGCTACAAATTTCAAGTAGTTTACGAGTGTACATTAATGGTGAGCATTGATCGTTACTGGCATTCACAAGCATTTACATATCCATGCAAGAAATTTAATTATTGCATCCCACGTAAATATTCATATTTGCTCCTTATTTGCTTATTTTGCCATCTGCTTTTGTCGAATGATGCATTCGAAGCATATCCCGTAAGAGGGCTTTAGGATCGAAAACGTTCATGATGAAAAAAGACACTTTGCTTTTCGGCATATTTTTTTATTTACGAATTAGGCTTCGTCACAGCGTAACATCTCCACCTGAAAGTTTTACGCGGTACCAAAACCAAGTTCTCAAATAAAACGTTTCATGCGGCAAATGAAAGTGTCCTCTTTCCTCCCGAAAAATTTTCACCGAGTCCCGCCAGAAAATGTGTCGTCGCTCGTAAACATCTCCGGAAAGGCATCACACAAATATGCGACATCTTTCTGTCAACAAACCTCCTCGAACTTAAGGTTCCCCCGAAGAGGAAGGACCCCTTTTCAAGAGAGTTTAAGAGTAGCAACTGTGCCCAAATAAATGTGAGCTTCTATTTAATATTCGGATCAGAGTACGGTAAAATGAGTCAACACTGCGTGACTCCGCCTGACCCAACAGTTCCCCCCGGGCCCGTCGTAGTCTGCAAGCGTGCCCGAGGCTCGGGGACAAGAGAAGCGCCGAGAACACGCCCTGGAAAGGAACGCACTCCCTTCGCGAGTGGAGCGGACTGCATATTTGCCGCTCTCCTCGGACGTTGCCCAGGGAGCGGGCGGCGATGAAGGGGTTTGCCGGGGAGGGGAGGTAGAGGCGCCCGGAAATCCCCCCTCCCCCGGCCCCAGCTTCGCTTCCTCCCACGCCCCGGCTATCTCCCGAACCGGCTCGTTTCTCGGCGGGGGGGGGGGGAGGTGAGGAGGGGGTAGGTGTGGAAGAAGCCACTCCGACTCCCACCTGGCTCTCTCGTATAGGAGGAGTTATAGGCCTAAGCGGCTTACGCCATTTAACACTTCGAGAGCATTTACTCCGGTTATCTTCACAATCTCGTGGCGGTGCGATATTCCATTACCAATATTGATCCCAAGCATGAAAAGAATACCGATGAGATGAATACATATTTACCTTCGCGGCGATATGCATCGGTTGAGCCGTGAATCGATATGGGCATTACATTAATGCCATCCACGTTGCACCATTATTCTAATGAGCTTCCGGGACAGGGCTCACAAATAGATCACGTGGTAACTGGAAATGTTTGAACCTTGAATCTTTGCCGCGGATGTCTTCACAATTTTGGCATTTAATTGGAAATGTGCTGGCCATGCCCTGGTTGAACAGTAGGAAGACTTTTTCGCATTCATAATTTGCCCGCAATGATGTCAGAATGAGCAGGCGATGTCCCTGTTAGTGCAAGCACTGTTAAAGCAAAGTTTCAATTAAGATGTACCCAAGCATGTGAGGTGAGCCGTTGGTAACTGTTATGATAGATAGGATATAAGCGTTAGATAAAATGTTGGCTCCAACATATGCTACATACTAGCATGACATTTTATATTATTGATCACTCTGATAGTAATTATTCTGCTTATCTGCCTGTTTATTCTGTCTATTCTGATAGCATTAATCTTCATCGTTGAAACGGAAGAATGAGACTGAACCTATCGTTTACACCTGTTGGAACGCTATTATTGCTTCTCTTGCTCCTCTTTCGGCCCTCAATCTCAGCTGTTCATTTTATAAATGCTGTCTAATTTTTTAAGCATGCTTTCCATTATATTCAATGGAATTTTTGGAAATGTGAGGCCGTGTGGAAATTGTTCTTCAGTTAGGACATCATTTTGTGTTTCCTTTCTTGAGGTTTGAAATTGTTTAGTTTACATCGAAATCCACAGGTACAATACCTGTTTTGCAACAATCGTTCATAATTTTCATCAACCGTGCGTTTTGTTGTTGTCCCTAAATGTTCGACTATGCCTTACGGTGCATCATATCTATCTATTACTTTCTTGTCATTCAAGTTTAACAAAGAAAAATGAAATTATTTAGGCAATACTGAGGGTCCTAGAACGTGCTTGCTCATTCATCTCTCATCCCCAATGTACTCCTGATTCTGTAAATCTATTCTGTCGCATAACTTTTCTATGTACATATTCCATCCGTCTTTCGTACACTTTCAAAAAGTATATTTTCACGCCCTCCCCGTGGGATAAATCTTTGATGTAGTGGAGAAGCTAGTGTGTTCTGATGACCCCTAGATCTGTGCAGGTAGGAAAAAGACATTTGCTCTCAGTAGAGTCACCCATACGGGAGGAGAGGTCAAAGAGTAGGAGCCAGGCGAAAGGTAGTCCACGCAGCTCCTGTATCTCTCACTTATGCACCTGCAAGAGGTGCATTGCCATTTGAATGATGGTGCCACGTTAAAACACTATATACGAGGGTCATCCGGAAAGTAGTACCCGTTCGTGCCGCATGAAGTGCTGACGACGCGAGTAGCCGCTGGACGAGGTCAGATAGCTTCAGTGGCTTGTCTGCCTTCTCTGAGCCAAGTTGCGTGACGCTAGCATTGCCTGTGTTGTTTCTGTGATTGTTTACAATGTTTAAAAAAATTGAGAACGCCGCCAGTTGTGAAGTGAGGGCAGTGATTAAATTCCTCAATGCAAGAAACGTTCGCCCATGTGATATTCATCGCCAATTAAAGGAGGTGTATGGAGACAATGTAATGGACGAGTCGTCTGTTCGGCGGTGGTGTCGCAACTTCAACATGGGGAGGGGGAACACACACGACGATGAGCGTTCGGGGAGACCGTCTGTCATTACAGACCAACTGGTGAGCTCAGTTGACGAATTCGTGAGGAACGATCGGCGCGTCACAATTGATGACATCTGTGAGCATTTTCCCAATGTTTCTCGAACAATTGTTCATGAAATTGTTAAACACCATCTGCATTATGCAAAAATTTGTGCAAGATGGGTCCCTCGCGTATCTCAATGAGCTGGCGGCGAAGGACTATGCAGCAGGAATAAAGAAACTTGTCACACGTTATGACAAATGCCTTAATTTGCTTGGAGATTATGTTGAGAAGTAGTTTAAAGTATCCTCTTTCAAATAAAATTTTTTATGTTTGTTAATATTTACTTTTGTGTCTTTATTTCACGAACGGGTACTACTTTCCGGATGACCCTCGTAGGAAGCCATCTCAATTGTTCATCCCGCGGAACTTTGACGGGCACAAGCCTGAATGAGTCCTAGCGGCAACTGGACCCCGCCCGCTCGCGTGTGTTATGCTCGGGAGCGGAGGCCTCCGCGGTCACCAGCTCATGGAATTCTTGTGAAGTGAAATCTATAGTAGCAGTGAAGAAGACAAAGAAGAAGATCGAATTAGCTGTGGTTCGGAGCATGGAAGGTTAGGACGACTTTAAGGATAAACATTGGAAAATATAAAGCGGGAGTGGAAAGATGAAATCTACATAGATGAATTATGGCTACGCGAGGTAAGATGGAAGGATAGCGAGGAGTACTGGAGCGATAGTTGTAGAGTAATATTCGGCTAAGGGCAAGAGAGCCAGCGAGGGTTGGCAATGGCAAAGAAGAAAAAGGTAGAAAGGAGCGTGGTGAACGTAGAGAAAACGACTGATATAATATTAGTATTAGAATTAAAGGATGAACGAACAGACTTAGTTATTGCTCTGGTTGACATGCTACCAAATAAAATAGGGTGAAAGAAGTCGACAGAATAGTATCAATTGAAGGAAATAATTGCATATGTCTCTACAACAAATACAATTGATAGCGATGGGATTGGGATAGAGGTCCAGGGATACTTGGTGACGAGATAGAACGGGCATTAAGGGAATTGAAATCAAGTGAGTCGGTAGGGATGGATAATATCCCCGTAGAATTATTTATATACGTATATGAGAATACATGGAAGACAACATTTTAATGACTTAATTCATACCCTTTGTTTTGGAGAAATATGATCAACAGCTTTCGTTAGATCAGTGTCAGTTTCCATTCCAAAATAGGTAAACGAAGCCATATATGAGTATTATAGAACAATGAGATAGGCATCACTCGCAACTGAAGTTGTACTCAGGATGATCAATAAAGGAATGAAGAGGAGGGAAAATGATTGCTCGGGAGATAACCAGTTTGGGTCCAGGGATGGGAGAGGCACGCGTGAGGTCATAGCATTGATAAGCACAGTAAGGAGAAATTATTGAGTACTCTTTGTTCACGGCATGCATCGAAACATTTAGAAACATAATCCGACCAGGAACACTAGCAGTGCGACCAGATAGATAGGGAGTCGTCTTTCTTTTTGAAGCGAGATTGAGACTATGGAGTCTCTACCACCACCTAACCCATAATCAGGAAATAAAATCGTTGGTCCTTTCCCATTACCACTTTTAGAAAACTCAGGGCCATCTGTTTCATACTCAATTGTAACTATACTAATCATGGTTCAAATGGCATTACTCGTATTTAGATCAGCATTAATAATTATTAAAGCATATACGTTTGCACTCTTAAGAACACTATATTCTAGAGAAGTTAGCTTTAATAGGGATATGCACAATGGGGATAGGTGGGGATAGGCAGTGTTAGAAAGTGGGGCTAGACAGGGTTATCTATTATCACCCGTTCCTTTCGACGTGCATGTCGAGGAAACGGTGAAATAAGCATAGGAGGAATTGTAAATAGGAATGAAATTCGGTGAGGCACTCATAAAATCAGTTTTGTTTGCGGATGATCAAGCTTTAATTGCACAGTCAAATTCAAACATTGCTGAGAAAATTAGGTAATCAGCGAGATATGAGCTAGATTAGGAACAATTTGACAAAATAAAGGTAAGGAAGGTTTCAGAATGAAGAAGGCCAAATTGAACGATTAAGTTGGAAGGCATTAGCTAGAGCAGTTCATCCCTCTGGGAAGTATTTTGAACAAAACTATTCTGAGTGGTCGGGACATTAGAAGAAGACTTGCGCTCGGCAAAGAAGTTTCCACACGTGAGAGGGAGTTGATGGCAGAGACGAAGGGTAAGGATGTTAAGGAAATATATTGGTGAGAGCTTTGATATGAGGTGAGGTTTGGAACGGCGCGGAAATTTGGCCATTGAAGCAAGATGATAAGCATAGACTGGGTGCTTTTGAGACGTGGGTGTGGCAACCGATGCGGATGGTAAAATGGACATTGAGGAAACCTAATGAAGAAATACTTTGCATGAAGGAAGGGGAGAGAGATTTGTAGGGGAAAATCCAAAGAAGACAGGAAAACCGGACGAAGAGCATTTTGATAGGCCATGAAATGTTAAAGACTCTGATCCTGTGGAGGAAGTTATATGTGTAAGTGGGAAAGAGGGAGGAAAAGGGAAGGCATGTTGGATAAAATGAGGGGATGTAGAATGTGTGGGGGATCGAAGAAGGGTTCATGACAATGTGGAGCCAGGATTTATTTTGGGCGGAGCTAAGAAGCGTATGGGTAATAAATTTGAGTCCATCCTAGAGAGCATTATTAGATAAGGGATATAAAAGCGAGACAGATATGGAAACCTACTTTAAAGGACTGACTTCCAAATAAAAATAAAATTCCCATGTGTATATCTAAAGGTAACGATGGACTAACATTTCAAGCAATAAAAATCGGGCTTGATTGGGATGATAGAGGAATTGTTTTAAATTTGTGAAAGAATCAGAAGACTGAAATTGATTGAACGGATGAAAGAAAGAATGAAGAATAAGAAGCGGCGTGATGCAAAACTGTTTTCTATCGCTTTACAAATTTTATTCATTTAAAGAGGGAGCAATCGCAGGAAGATCAAAAGCATAAAACAGAATGGACAATATATTTGCAACATCCGCCTTGGGTAGTATTAATAGCACAGTCTGCACATAACTTCATTAAGAAGCTTAAATCACAGTCCAAAACCTTGGAGGCATTTAAACTGAAGACCGACAAGAAGACGATGAAAAATGCTGCAACTGATATGCAAATAGGCCACGCAATGACCGTCGAGATTGAACTTTTTTGCAACCTAGAGATCATTATTAGATAAGGGATATAAAAGCGAGACAGATATTGAAAAAACAATAGCCTTAGCAAAGAAAAGTTTTCAAAATAAAAAGAAGCTTCCAAGAGCATTTAAGCACTGAGACCTGGAAACAGTTTACGCGAACGTTTGTTTGGAGAGCATTACTATATGGATGTACATAATTATGCGACATGGTTCATTAGGAAAGCGGGAGGAATCATCATCCTGGAAAGCTTATCTGGCGGGATTTGACGAAAGGAAGCTGTTTAGGTAGAAAAGTAATGAAAATATTCCTCAGAAAGCTCAAGAATATGAAGTAAGAGATGGACTTGACACCACATGCTCCCTTAAAGGAAGTAGCAATGAAAAGAGAGACGTGGCTTTGACGACAAGGTTTTATATTTTCAAGTTAATGATGATGATTTATGTTGATGCAACAGTTTCAGAGTGTAAAAATCATTCGCCTTGACCGGGACTAATTTCCCGGGCCGGGAAATTGTTCCATTGAAAAGTATATTAGCGGATGACTCCTTTAAAGTTTACTACTGCGGCATCTCCCGCAGTTTCTTGGAATATGGTTTGTGTTGCTTATCTGTGCAATATTATTTTAAATAAATTCATAATATAGCACGATTGGGTTAGCTATACATTATTATTATCATCTCAAGAAAAACCTGGTTATATATTGCAAAACAGATTTAATTTAGAATTTAAATTTCAATTGAGTGACTCCCGTTCTAGTTCTTCTAATAATCCAGCGATACGATCCAGCTTATACCAACATCATGAGGTGATTTTCCAAAATAAAGTAGTCTAAATTCAACTTTTATATCGCACCTTGGCAGTATCACCCCAATGCGGAAACAATGCCATATTTATCATCCCTAAATGCTTGGAGTCCTCTTCAATAACGTCCCGATCGACGGAATATCGATACACTGCAGTGATTTTCTTCGAGGCAGAATGAGCCCCCCTCTCCCCTCAACCCCGCCACCAGCAATAAAATTGTATGATCCTCCAAGCCCCTCCTAAATATTGGTGTCCGTTACATTCCTTCATCGCTCGCCGTCCAAGAGCCCGCAAGTTCAGCCCATTCACCCCCGCCGCGGCCTCTGATAAATGCGCACCATACTCGGGTCCAAATTGAATGCCCATTCCCCCTGCCGCCACCACTCACGGCACAACCCTCTGGCAAACGCGTGATCACTTGCGGTTTTGAAATGCTGGGTTCCTCGCGTATGAATAGGGATTTTGCAAGGCAATCGGGTCTCCGGTCATTCAAATAATACGTGATAAGGAGTTCGTCTAAATCTTTCTTCTAGACTGCTGATCAATCATGGAAAGTAGGAAAAGGGGTGTCGGGACTCCGGCCTCCCCTATCGTGTAAAATCGGATGGAAGAGAGGTGTTCGTGATGCGATTATTGGGTCAAAATTAGGGTTTTCCGTGGTCTGATCTTAGATAGTATCCGGCACCCAAATCCATAGCAAATAAGGTACCCTGAAAAAAAACCTATAGGGTGCGTGGCTCGGGGTGATTCCGCACAAAGTATTCAACTTGAAAGTCAAGTGAGTATTATCTTTTAGTTACCAATCTTAATTATTAATGGACATAAGCTGATCAATCAAGAATTTTTTTAGATCTACACACTAAAAACAATGAGATATCCGCCCGGCACTGTTCTTCGGTTCCGCACACTTTCTTCCACCCTTCACCCCTCCCAAGAGCCCGATCCTTTTCCTGCCCATTCCTCGTTTTCCTAACTTTCGCCTCTCTTTGGCAGTCTTCACGAAGTCATCACCGATCAAAATTTTTATCTTGTTTCAACGGCCAGATCGTATTTCCGTGCCACACAAAACCACCTAGAATAACAGTATTTTCTAAATATCCTAACTCAATGTCTCTCTCATGAATTCCATTTTTATTATGAAAGAGTCTTTGTCCACAGCAATTCTTCCTCTCATGTCCCTACTATTTGGACCATCAAAAACACTTCCAAAATAAGTAAACTGTTCCACCTGCTTAGGTTTTTGCCCTCCAAATTTAACAATTAACTTATTCCTTCCCATTATCAAAACATTATCACCTTTGTTTTGAGTATATTTTCACTGATCTTCATACCGTACATATCACACTCATTTTCGATTGCACTTGGCAATTATTGTAATCTCTTGGCTGAATCAATAAACTTTGTTCATTTGCAAACCTAAATGATTTTATGAATACCTCTCCGCATTTCATTCCTATTCTCAGTTCTTCCCAAGCCTCTTTCAACCTTTCCTCAACATTTGCTTCGGAACAAATGGATAATAAGGCGAACTCATGTCTTACCCTACATCCCAACACTGCCCATTCCAAATCTTCATCCACCCCTCGCACCTGAGTAGCCTGTGACCTAGGCTGGTTGGAGATAAGCTGCATGTCCCTCCAGTCAACTCCTATTTTCTGTAATAAATTCATCAATTGTACACATTCACTCTATCGAATGCCTTCTCGAAATCTGAGAAAATTACCATTGAACTCTTAATGTATTCTACGATTTGTTCTCTTAGGCACCGTGCTACTGCTATTACATCACGTGTGCCTCTTCCTTTCCGGAACTCAAACTGATCTTTCCCTTAAGTAATCATTTTCCCTCCTCTTAATCCTTTTACTGATGATTTTCGAAACATAATTTTAGCTGTGTGCCAGGTCAAACATATTTTCCCCTAGTCCCCTCATATGGCTGCCATTTCCTTTCTTCGGATTGGAACTGACGAAATATTATCTTTTCATGCTGCATCCTGGGTTGCTCTGTGGAAAGCGAAATCCATCCCTAATAAATTTTACGAACTAGCCCAAGAAAACCCTTCCTACCATGTTTTCATAACCCTTAAGTGGCTCTGCGGTAATCTCTCCCTACAGCCTTATTTTATATCGATTCATTTAATGTTATTTCTATCACGCCATCAAGGATACCTGGACCTAAGCTATCCTCAGCTGCGTCCTATTCTCTTTCTATTTCTAAGATCACCGGCCTAATTATTCGTAATGTAGAACGTCTAGCAATCGTTTCTTTCTTTCTTGAATCTTTATTGTTTCATTAATTACTAATTTTCCTAACGTATCTTTGATATTTTGCATGCATTTCTCCTTCATTCTTCCTGACCATGATTTAATCTTTCTGGACAGCGCGCCATTTCCACCCATCTAATCCTCTCACTGCCTCTTCCGCCTAATTTCTTTCGCCCTATTTATTTTACGCTTAAAATGTATTACTTACATATCTTTCATTATTCACATTATTCCATTCTCTCCCCTCGTCTATCTTCGTACGTACTTGATGGGACCCTGGTCCTTTTCCTATTTACTGTTGTCAAATGAGAAATTGCACCGAAGTTGATCCAAATGCGAATGAGTGACAGAAGAAACAAATTGACTTTCCACAACCTGTGAAGGATTATAAGAGAATTCCATTCATGCTTACCTCCTCGGTTCCACGAAATAAGGAGTAGTATGTTTTATTCTTCGTAAGATAGACCTGTATGCTGTTTAAATAAACCCTAGGGCTTCCACGGCGTCTTTCTGATGAATATCCCATGCTGCTTCCGAGGATTACCGTCGCGGAGGTTACCTTGTTGGACAACAGTTTCGCCGCCCAGTCCTGGAGGCGTATTTAGTTCGAAGTGGTCTTCGTTGCATTTTGGCCGCTATAAATAGGAGACGCTGGCTTTCATTAGGCAATGCATTAGTTCATTATGCAATACATTAGTTCATCGTGCCTACAGCATCTCAGACGCCGAATCGCATCCCACGGAAGAACGACACCTGATCCCAACGCTAAAGAAAAACGGATACCCGGAATAAACGGTCCAAGAAAGGTCCGCTGAGAAAGCATGGGAGCTGACGAAAGACGAGACTCCGGCAAGGGAACGCGAGGAGAAGTCTGAAAAGGAAAAACCGACTGCAAATGCTTCCATTCCGAACGTCACCGGAGCGACTGAAGAGATAAGTAAGCTCCTATGGAGGCATAATGTAGTAACTAGGTTCTCCACAGCCAGAAAAATCAGCGATATCATTCCTAAGGACTGGGTCCCCGGTGAATTGCACGAAAGAGTATATGAGATCGAGTGCACACGTGGAGAATTCTATATCGGCCAAACAGGAAGGTCGATTAGATGCAGAGTCAAGGAACACCAAAGGGCTACTGACAAGTAACAGTTCCGACTATCAGCAATCGACGAACATGCGTGGACGGAACCTGGACACACAGTTGAGTTCGACCAAACAAAACTGCTGGCTAGGGAAAAACTCTATTTCCAGAGATTCATAAGGGAAGCGGTAGAAATAACGAAAAATCCAAATAATTTCAACCGTGGGGACGGCTACACCCTGGCTTCGATGTGGAAAAGGGTAATCCCACCTTACAACCAAGGAACAACCAATCAGAGCGCTCTGGGCCAGCCTGCGTCTTCTATATTTTGCGACCAAAATACAATTTCCATCACCGCTATCTGTAAAAAATATACCTATGTTGTTTCTTCCACCCCGATCAGGAGCCTATCCTGTAACGGGGTTTCTATAATATTATTGTTATTCACTTCAAAGTTTATTCTTTCTTTCTATGCATACTTCATAATGGAAATAGAACCTTTTAAATCGAAAATCTGAATCAATGAACGAATCACTTTGATCTGAGGGCGCCTCCAGGACTGGGGGGCGAAACTGTTGACCAACGAGGCAACCTACGCGACGGTAATTCCCGGAAGCAGCATAGAACCTTCATGCATGCTGTTTTTTTACATGTCACAGAGCAAGGGTGGAAGAGAAATTAGAAACGGTGGACGGGGTAAAATACTTCCTAAGAAACTTGCGAAATATGCCGCAAACGTATCGAACGCTATCGCCAGTTAATCTACTGTGGTGTTCCCTTAAAATTGGGTTTCTTAGTGATTTGGCTAAATGAGGTGTGCTAACTTGATGGACGTTAATAATAAAGTAATCATATGAATAAATTTCCCAGAAGCTTAACTAGTTAAAGCATTTGACGCGAAATCGAGGGATCCAAGTCAGGATTCCGGTGTAGAATCATTTGTTCATTATGAAATTCCTCGCATTTGAATCTTTGTGCGTTGGACAAAATGCTCGACATCAAGGAGAGGTCATTGCACTTTTTCTTTCTTTGAACAGTGGATATTTGACCTCGGTGGATAAAATAATCAGCGCACCTCTCCCGCCATGCGCTTTCGTGACTGCGCATAGGGTAAAATATGGATAGTTTCTGCATCAACGGTACTTGGTAGAAACTTAGAAAATTTTTACATATTTAATGGAAGAATTCCTTGTTTTTAAAAATGGATGGAATTCGATGCTGAAAAGATTTTCATTAAATTCCCGCTGCTATTGTGCATTTTTGCACGCAATCCACACTCTCGTATTGCTTTATTAGTTGAAAATTAAAAATTGGCAATTTTCCACAAAATAAAATTTATTAATGGGACCGGTTTCAATGTAACTACATCATCGTCAGGTACCAGTCATCACTCAGAGTCCAGTGTAAATGATGCTGAAAAGCAAGTAAGGGGGAGGGTAGTGGGGAAGAGGGAGGAAGGGTGGAAGGGTACGTGAGTGGGGGAAGGGAAGTGGGTGGGGAAGACAAAGTATGCAGGTGCAAAGACGTTCAAAGTCCGGAGAGGACGTCGTAGGTGGATGGAGGGGGATTTCCCGTTGGGGGTGCGTCCCGCGGAGCGGCGCCAAACTCATAGGGCCGTGGAGAAAACGGGCGAAGTCGGGGGCTTTCCCCCGCGGCCGTTGACTGGCCATCGGCATGGTATCAATGCACAAAGGATAAACTGGTGATTAAGGGTTTGGAATCACTTATATATTGTGGTTCCATGGGGCAAGCCCAAGCGAGGGCTAGCGGAAGGGGGGAGGAGGGATATTTCACACTTTTAAATTGCCGGTGGAGGGGGGGCATGTATCCCGTGAGCGTCGTGGGATGGAGATGGAGAGAAGTGGGGAGGGTGAAGATAAAAATTGGACTTCGTTGATGAGGTCCAAGTCCTTGCGACATATGATTGCTAGTTGTTCCATGGCATCTAGCTTCCTTCCTTTATCCAGGTTGTGAAGCACTTTGAAGTCGTGAGTGATGACTGTTACCTGACGGTGATGTAGTTACATTGAAACCGGTTGCATTAATAAATTTTATTTTGTGGAAAATTGCCAATTTTTAATTTATTATGATATTCCACCATACCACGCCTGAAACATCATTTTATTTGCTTTATTAGCTTTCAACTAGGACATACTCGTAGTTGATACCAAAATGGATCTAGTGGCCATATGGCGCCATCCTTTACTTCATTCATCTCAGATGAAATCATTCGTAAAGGTGGTCTCAGCCTCTTTCTTTTTCTCTGTATCGCTTGTCATCTGCTTTAGTTCACTGAAATGTCTCAATCAGTTGCTGTCTTGCCATGACTTTGCATTTTGTGATCATACAGGTATGTTGTACAAGTCCTTTTTTCTCCCTACTCGAAGGCAATTGATGAAGGATGGTTCCTGTTAGTTCTTATGTTTCATCTTTTTGTCAAGAGCAGAATGAATACTAATCTTTTCTCTAACATCTGAAACTTTCACAAAACCAAATGCCACATTTTTCATTTAATTACGGCTCTGCCCTATTCTTGGCATGGCACACATTATTGATATTTTAAACAGCAGAGATATGACATGCTTAAAAGCAACTTCGCAAAAAAATTCAGGGAGGAAGACAACCAGTAGATTTCCTAGAAATAAACTAATTAAATACTTGGAGGAGTTCTTCAATTATTCAGACATTAACAAGCAAAGAACAACTGCTAATTTTCTTGCAACTGAAATAGTGAAATACAATGAAAATTGTTGAGTGTGCTAATGGGAAACATTTGCTTCTGAAAAATGCAACTGGGTTAGTGCTAGATGTTGAGTTCCATAATAATATTGCTATCCACCAAATACCTCGGGTTCATGCTTTTATATAATTTTTGGAAATTTCATATTGAAGCAAAATGACTGACAACGATGAAGGTAACATGCAGCAAGCAATGAGACAATCATTTGTAAAAGAAAATGCATCCAGGAATTCAATCAGTACTTTTACAGATGCAGATATTAACATCACTGCTACGAATATTTGAGAAAATTGCTGAATTATGTTATGATGACCATGAGAAATACTGAATAATATGCTGGTTAACATCTGCACCTTAGTAACAGAAAAATTACTCATTAGGCATATTTGCTCATGATGGGATACGCCACTAAACACACCCAAAGACAGTCACCTGCTGGTTTGTCCTTAGTTGCAGCTGATGTTATATGAAAATGAATTTTATTCTAGGGATTTCACTATAGATGAAAATGAAACCATCTTATAATGCTCCTGAGAGTAAACAGCAAGAATCCCTGTTGACACCTCCTGCATCACCAACACCATGGAAACAGTTTTCGGTGGTGTCTTCTGTTGTGAATTAATTGTTATATGATACATGGAATGGCGTATAAATATGCCATAGCAGCACATATAGCTTGAAATGGAGCATACTCTAGGTATGTGCTGGTAATTCTCGAAGGCCACATCAATCACAGGAGATCATGACAAAAACTGGATTTTACCCTGCAGTATGATAGAATGCTACTCCCAAACACTGAAGACCAAATATCAGAATGGTGTACAGGACAGGAGTTAGAATCAATTATCAGGAAATGAGTAGCACAGCATTTTTAGAATATAGGAAAAGATGAACAAGACGTAAATTATAAAATAGACGGATTGAGATAACCATTTCAGAATAGGTGAAATACTTGGGTGTGTCACTAAAATTAAACCTCTCATGGGGTATGCATATTTGAGGAATATGCTGGCCAGCCTTTAAGAAGCTAGGCTTCTTGAGCCAGTTTGTAGAGAGATGTAATGAAAGAGTTTGAGCTAGGTGTTATTATGCTTCGATTATATTGCATTTAGAATACCCAGCAAGATTGTTATATCCTGAGGAGAAAATCCACTAGGTTTGTTAGAAATTGCCACCATAAGTATGTCAGGTATGTTAGAGAAATCAGGTTGGGAGCCTCTAAATTCTTGAAAAGAGCAGGCAAGACAGACTTTCAGAAAGACATGAGTTTTATTTCCGCACAGAGGGAATTATAACGGCACCAAATTATATGGGTAGATCAACCACCAGGGTAAATGAATAGAGAGATAGGCACCATCAGAGACAGATCCAAGTGCTTGTTCTTCCCTTGTATGATACCCAATTCGACAAAAGCAAAAAATTTAGATTGAACACTGAAATTTTATGAAATAATCAAACAGAAAATACTGATTGATAGGCATGTAGGCTATATAGATGTATAGGTATATACGTGAATGAGTATACAGTTATGGATTTACAAACCTTTCATAGACCTGTAAACCATTGCAGGTAAACCCGCCTTTGATTAATATTTTATTTCATCCATTCATGATAACCCACATAACGCCTCTATATTACCTTGTATACCGTTCAATATAAATTTTAGTCATTCATAAATTAGTCCATATTTTCTGCAAGAATTGCTATTCCAACCGGCTGCCTAGTGCATGTCCATCGAAAAATTGTTTCAAAATATTGCACATGTACACAGTAGAAGTGGGCAATAGATTTCATGCCATCCTTGCCAAGTTAATCCACATTTATTGCATCAATTTGCATACCAAGGTAATTCCACCTTTAAAATAATAATTTTTTATTTCTCTTCATTTCATTTGACGTCTACTTCCATAATATATTAAGAATTAGTGGGCTAATCTGATCCTGAAACTTCAATGATACATTTCATTTGAGGGCTACAGAATTTTTAAATTTGACAGGTATACAAACACACATTATGTAACCTTCATGCTGTTCCCTTTTTGGTAAGAAAACATAGAAAGGCCTGGTTTTAAAATATTCTAGAATATTGATGCCATTTTACTTATTTCTGTTGCAATACCCCATTCATACAAAGGTAATAATTTTGTTCATCTTTGCATAACCAAGATTCTCTTCCATACTATAATGAAGGGGGAATAAACCTTTACACCCTGACATCTGTATTGCCTTAGGAGCAGTATTATGACCATTGCTAAATCTCTCAGTTAGTTAGTAGATAATCTAATGGATTCATAAATTTAAGGAATCATATTATAGTCATAAACTGACTGTTTTATATTAAACTAAGCAAATGAACACTTATAGACGAATGCAGGCAGTACTGCACAATTCGATTTTCTTTTATTTGTATCTCATGTCACTGAATCTGATGCTGTTTTGGCAATTTATTAAAAAAAATGACTGAGCGACAATACTATAATAATGGTCAGGAGGATTGGATCTATACTTTTGAATTGGAAAATGCCATGACCTTGCAGAAATAATAACAAAGTACAAAGCAGTATTAGAAAATAAAAGGACAGCCACGATTATTTGAAAAAATTAAGCCAATAATCCATGTACATTAATAATTATTGTTTGTAAAAAAATAATAAGTAACATCATTGAATATTTAAAAAAGAAAATAACCTGGAATGAGGTTTCTGAAGAGCTTTCCGTCCTAAATGAAGAGATTATATGTATGCCAATCAGGTGAAGTTGAAAGAAGAATCATCAAAGAGCGATATGAAGAAGGAAGCCACATCATGGAGGCAAGAGCTTTTGCACTCTGAGGGAGGAACTCTGTCTGTGAAAAGGAGGAATCCCTTCCATCACTCAGTTATGGAGCTGATTGAATTTTCTAATAAAGGACTCTAAAGTCGACATGACTCCAATGCCACACATAAGTACATTAAACTTCCCTGTGATGGCAAATATTGCTCAACAAAGCATAGAAATAATACTACCATCTATTTGATTTCAGCTGGTAATACCCAAGAACTCGTACAGGTACGTTTCAATGCTTAAGGATTGATTTGGTGGAACAAAACCAAATAGAATAAAATGGCCCAGATAGATTGTTATTAACCTAATTAGTTTTCATGCACCATACATAAATAAGTTTTTGCCTAGCTTATAATGTGGTGTGATGCAGCAATATTTTACTCATTTACTAAGATTAATTGTGGATGAATAAAATGCTCCCATTATTTTATAGGCTTCCACATCTACAGAAAGAACATGCAGGAAAGAGAGAAAAGTAATCAAGCAATCAAACCTACTAAAAGTCAGCCCACCTACAGATAGTATTGTCAAAGTATTTAGGCAATGGGCAACATCTTTTAGTAGCATGCATTTCTATTTCGGAACTTGGTCATTGACCTAAGTCTGATGAAAATTGTCAAATGTGAAGTATTAATACATATAAATCCTATTGGTACAAACTCTCCAATTTTAATAATATGTATTCAAGCTTTTATGCATTTAAAATTCATACCTACTGTATTATTATGGCATTTAATAGCCAGGAATATCCAGTTAAAGGCAGACTTTAATTTTAAAGGTATTTTAATTTTATATCAAGGCTTGCTGTAATTTTAAAATGCTCTTTATTAATTGCCATAATTGTAGATGACTGATCTGCGTATTCCCTGACAACAATAAAGAGGCCCATTAACTCTCAACTTGAACAAAGAGCTGCTGAAGGCTCACCTGGTAATGGCTTTTGTTGCCAAGTTTATTTTCATGAATTTGATAATTTAATTAAAGGTTAATAATGAGGTCAAAATTTTTATCAAAAGAACACCAGTCATCCAAGAGAAATTTGGGGAAGAAGAAGAATGAAGAACCCATGAACCTTAAAGACATGGACTGAGAAGAGGGGAAACTTAGCATATCTGCAGCAGGCAGATGAAGCAATGAAAAAATAATAAAATGAGGGAAATAATGACAAAGGAAATTGAAATCTACAGACAATCTGTGACAAAAGGAATATCTTCAAATGGATCCACAAATTAAAAATAAACATCATGCATAAATTATGAGATATTAAATACTAATATTTGGTGTGCATTTTGATGTTAGTCATCTTTTTTTTACACTTAATTAGTAATAAAAATTTGGCCTGACCCTCAAGGGAAACAGAGTTGTTTATCTTTTAGCAAAGTTATGGAAATATGTATTTCAAATAAACCAATTAAACAACTTGATTGAATGAGTCTCATTATTATGATAAGTGTCTTGAAGATACTCCCATCTAAACCATTACCGATAATCAGCTGAGCTGTAATCTAATTGTGACCCTTTACTTTTGATATCTTGAGGACTTAGGATTTAAGAATATAACTGCTGGAATAGTTTAGAGACACCTACTTTGCTACCCTAAGTTAATGGTGAGTTCTCCTTGATGTAATGAGGAACATCGATTAGTTCTTTAAAGAACATCATTTGCTCAATATTCTTAGTTATGCTTACTCAGGCAAAGTAATATATTTTCAGCTGAATATGCATCTCCGTCACAGTAGAATTTATTGAAACCTCATATTTTGAAATGATGGCTACAAATTAATTTGTCAAGATATGATAAATCTGGATTATTTCATGGTTTTCATGTACTCTGATTTTACCTAGCTCACACGGTAGGCCATTAAAGTATCAATGAATATATGTCAACACAAAAACAGTTCTTTAACAATACTACATGAGTTAAGTTCAATTCCATGCTTTGAATGCACTCTTATGATGGATGATGCTAACATTTGAACATAGAATTTTAGGTTAAAAAGTCAAAATCAGAGCAAATAAGCACTGATTATCTAGGTGGTATGTATTTACACTAAAATATTCTATTAATCAACAAATCCCTTAAATAATTAAGAAAAATCAGCATGTTAGTGGAGCCTCAGCTTCATTGACTGGTGGAACTAGAATCTGTCCATCGATTACTGCCATATTTACTGTCGTGTCCAGATTTTCTTATAATGGCGATAGTGCTTCTTCCATACTTTTGGCTATGTTATAGAGAACAGCACAAGCTAATATTACAGATTCCTAGGAAGAAATTTGCAGGCTCATCCCAAGAGCCAGGATAGGGAATTGTGACTTACTGATACCATATTGCATTTTACCTGTATTGTGCTATCTTAGCAGGAATCCATTAGACTCTTTTCAGGGGATAGAGGATTCCTCACAGGGGTTAACAAAAGGTTTAAAGGGGAGTGTAAATTAAGTCACACAACAGTACTTTGTTGTCAAAACTCCTGCTTTTAAATATCATTGTTAAAGATAGGAAAGACACGGGATGACCCTGACAATTGAGCAAAAATATTCATCATGTTTAAATTTGCAAACAAATTAGAACATAAAGGGTAAGGGAAACCTTCGTATTTCTATAATCTTCAGAAATGTTTCCACCTGTAATTGAAAATTGTGGTTACATTCAGAGTTACTTAGGGTTATTTATTACACTTAAGTGGATTAAAATATTTGCCTGTTGAGAAAATTCCTGTGAATGCATTTATACACACTTTAACCCTTGGAAATCATATAATTAAGTGAAAACATTTTTATGTGGTTCTTATTGGTTAGAATCTTTCAGGCATTTCAAAAAAATCGTTGCTTGATGAGGCAATTGTTCACGATACCCTTTTCATTATTCTACTTTTGACATTTTGTGGACACCACCAAAATCCCCTATACTTGTAAGCATTGCAACTGCAGAATAAAATCTCATGGCCAAAAATACTGCTTAATATTTGAAAGTGAATCTCTCCTATATGCATTGTTATGATCTAATTTCATTGAACATTTTCAATACTCAGTGCCAACGTCTAGTGGTAATATAGGCAACTGATCATTAATGTATAATTATACTCTACATAATGCTTGATTTTAAATTATGTAGTTTAAAATAAAAAAAGTACTTTGCTAAGCAACAACAGAATTTCCAATATTCAATAAATCAATCTATTTTTTTCCATCTTACATGTTATATCCCATTTTTTCAAGCTTGAAACACATTTTGCCATTTCCTGTGAAACCTAAATCCATTAGAATTCTTCTTCATTCCATTCATCAATGCTATTTGTTGGTCTTTAGATTTTTCCAAGTTTTCTATGTCTAAATATTAGTTTGTCCTGGTCTCATCATCTAATTCTGCATCCTCAAAACAAACTTGCCATTGTAACTAATGTCTAATACTCTTTTGAAAAAATTATACTTAATTACTATCGAAGTAATACCTTATTAAATCAAGTTTTTTGCATACATTCAGGTGTTAAATACTCATGGCCATATTTATTACTTCATCTTTATTAACTGTCAACAAGGCAGCTTTAGTGTCATAAAATATATGTTACGTTGTCATACCCTTTTTGGAATTGTACCTAATGAATATATTATGATTGGCAAAGATTTTTAGCACACGTTTTCATGTTTTGTATGGAATAATGAAAAACCTGATCAATGCCATGTTTGATTCTTCAAAATACACTTTAATTCTTTAGGTAATGTATTTTTCATTTTAAAAACAGATATTGTAATATGTAACAGGCAATAATTCTTTGTTATTTTGCACTATATACCATTTAATTTACCCGTTTCTTAAATTAATTCCATGTCATATTGAATCCATATCAATACTACTCAGAATCATCTATTGGTAAGGAATATAATCACAATGTCCAAAACAGTGTATTCATTTCAAATAGTAGAGGCATATTTTACCGGAGAACATCTTGGGTAAGGTATTGAACTTAATCTACTCACAATTTTAATGTTTACTTCGAAAAAAGGTACGGCCTAACATAACAGCATTGAGCGTTTTGTGACTGAAAATCTCAGCATTAAAATTTTGAGTCTCTAAGGGGTAAACTGAATATCATATTTTCCCTACACTATGGTGTCTCATCGGTTCACCAAAATCTATTTTAAAAACTTTTAATCTACTCAGGATTCATGTAATCTTTTTATATTTTCTCCGGTAAAACTTTCCGTCAACTGTCTGAATAATCTTCATCCAGGTCATTCTCCACAATAAGTGTCATCCAATATCTAGTATCAATGGGATCATTATGTAAGTTACATATTATAATGACTTTTGACTATGTCCGAAAGAAATATATTATTTTAACAATGATTTGAGTCATCATTGCTGCCCACTGGCGACTGAAAACACTCTTATCAAGTTGCATAATCTTTATTGCCATAAATGTTTAATCATGGAAATGCTGAGCATTCTCAATAAATGAAAATCCTACTGGAAGAGTTTCATATGAATACGTATGCAAAGACAGTAATTTTTGCAAGGAGTAATTAAACTAGGCGTCTAGAAAATGTAAAAAAAATGTTTCTATCATGTTATGTTGTGACTCTACCATGTTAATCCACTACCATGCGAAACTTATCTGAAGATTGTATCTATTCCAAATCATAAATCTGTCTGCTCTAAAAAATAGTAGTTTCTGTCTGAGAAATTTATTTTCAAGTAACCATTTGTTATGCTATGACATGACTACGGCATTTTTAAACCACCTTAAACACTTATGCCTGGGTTAACTTATAGAGTAAAATTCGTATAAATTTGCCCAAGAGTACCTAGTTTCCTGACTACCTTTTATCATTGTTAACTGACATCACAGGAATTTTATTCAAATAATATAAGCTTAAGAATATTATCTGCAAAATGCAAATGTGTGTTTGCTTTTGAGTAATTTTAAATTCAACTTTACACTTATACTTTGTTTTTGTAATCACAACGCTCAAACTTTCTGAGCGCATAACTTACTTCGTCTTCGGTACATATACCGGAGGATATTTATACATATGAATTATTATTATATTTCACGTAAATGTATCCTGAATTTGCGTAGTACCCACGGTGCGTTATTAGTGTCTAAACCTTGGCAGTGGGACCTTTTCGTGACACAACCGTTGTATCAAGGCGTCCAGTAATACCTTCTTTATTGTAATGATGAAGCAACATGGGATAATAGCAACTAACTTATATATTTATGTCTTCGCGGACGAAATTATTCGAACAAGCAATAAAAATGCTAAAAAGGTACAACCAACTAAATCGCTTCCGAACTTTAATCAACAACACACACTGATCATTATAAAGTTTAAACATGCAATGACGTTCTCTAAAAAATATGCAGGTACACTATAGAATAATAATAGTATTTAATGATGGCAAGAAGTAATGCACATAATTATCACACAATTAACGATTATCTTGTTGCCAAAATAAATCATACATAGTAACATAACGAAAGTATAGGCATAGTACTATTTAAGTCTCTCTGCTCTTGTCACATTACTTCGGATTGCACGTTCGGAAGATTCTAAAATACGCGGGAATTCGTTTGCAACTTGTTACGCGTCACCCAAGGGAATTAATTCTAAAAAAAACCAGTTATTAACTTGTGACGAACTACAAAGGGATTTCGACGTACTTTGAAATCTTCCGAACGTGCATCCCATTGTGACAACAGCAGAACTACTTAAATAGCATTCAGCCTACGTAAATGTTACCATATCGGTTGCCATTCAACTCAATCAACGAGCTAATTGAGGAGCATCATCACAAATATTTCATAAGATTTACGTGCAATATTTACGATTATGATGGCGAAAATGAAATACTGCCATTAATATGTGCAAATTTCGTCAAGGACGTCGATCGATTGAGTTTTATTCTCGGCATTAAAAGTCCCTAAGCGGAATGCAGTCAAATTTCTTGGCTTAAGCCACTAGGAGGGTCATCTAGAAACTAAACTGGGTGTTTAGCAGTATAAAAGGCCCTAGTATAGGGTCATAGTGTACTCTATATTCTCATATGGTTGCTAAAGCTTACCAGCGATTCAAACAGAAAGCAATAACACCGGCCCTCTTGCAAACTTCCACATTTGTATGTACCCCACCCACTATCTACCAGTACTCTGCGTACTAGCTTTGTGCCAGCATCCGCACACCTAGTAATCTATTCATCTCACTTACCGTTTTCCATGAAAACTATGAGAAGACACCCAATTATCCTTATTTTGGATAGCGAAGGTGGACTTGACATGCGATCGGGCATCATTAGGCTTATCGTGGCGTGCCGGCAAAAATGTCCCTCCAATTATGGTTAGAGTGCTGTTTCAGTGAGCAGGGAATGCTGTGCACGCCACGGGTCCCTCATGGCCGTGAGTAATCTTGCAAATGCCTGCATCTATTCAATTGCTTGCATAAGACGTATTCTGCACAGTTATCATTTGTCAAGGCATGAATGACTAGAAATGTTTATTAGAGCAAGCATTTTGTTTATAAAGCAGATTTCTTGCCCAATAGACCAAGCCATACTTTCTGTAACCTTTTTGCACGCTTTTCTCATTCTTAGTATCTTTAGCAACTCCTACAACCTACATGGATTTTGATGGCATTCCTACCATATCATGGAGAACATTTAAGGGATTTCCAACGCTGCAATTGACCTCAAGCCGGAACTTCTCTATTCTGAGGAGCCACATTTCTACTCGAGGCCCCAAAATTACGGTCCCACCGTTCACAACTAAAAAAATTACTCACTCTGGTAAATATTTTGTCTCTTTACAGAATTCTTCTCTTTTGGAGAGAAGTAGAAAATAAATGCAATTAGAAAGGGAGCGCCAAGAAACAGCCGAAAGTCCAACTACTTGAAAGAGCATGATCGAGTCAGAGAATCGCATATGCTACAGGTATATACGTGAAACATATCATCTATACGAAAAAAAACTTCGTTGGGTCACGTTTATAATATCCTTTATTTTCTACAAACGAGGTCTCGTAATGATAATTGAATTGAAAATAAATGGATATGACTAGAAATGGAATGAATGGAAAATAAAGAGTCTCAAAATGTTTCTTGTTTATATAATATTGTATCAGTTTAACAATGTAATTTCAGAAGCCATGTCTATGAATATAAAGAATTTACTCTTTAAGGGAATTGTCGCATATCACATTTGATTTCGCAAAACACTGCTAATTTTTTGGTGGCAAGGCTAGCACTATATGCTCATTGAAATCAAGCATTAATGTTCTTGAATAGCTCAGTAACTCGCTCCGTTTTCTATTTAATCGAGAAATAAGGGAGCTCCCACAAATTTGAAGTACGTTGAGGGGATTTCGCTCTAATTTGCTGGTGGGCTTTCTTTCTCTGCTTCGCCGACTATGCCGCTTGGTTCTGAAAAGAAAGTCATGTTTTGAGCGACATTTTTTGTCGTATATCCGTCTTATTACTTTGATTAGTCCCCTCTACACAGCAGTTTCTTATCTCAGGTTTCATCAGGGGCCCTGGTCCTCGCCGCATTTATATTTGCCCCATCATGAGACACCCGAAGGGTCTTTAGCGCTAACTTGCAAAAATTTAATGAAATGCCGATGCGGGAGGTCACTCTGGAATTCAATTATAATTATTGGCACATCGATTGAAAATATAGCATCATAAGAGTTTATAGGCCGTGAAATGTTATTAAATTTCTTCTTTAAAGGCATGCTTGTTAAATTTTGGAGGCAATCCGATCCTGAAATAAAATAGTGTTTATCTTCCTCTTGAGCTATGAAGGAGCATAAGAGCCATGGATTTTTACGTGAGGGAAGATAACCTGAGTAATTACGTGGAATTATCGATAATTCGTACAAAGAAAATAAAAATTAACCAGTTTTGCTGCACTGACAGAGTTATTGTGAAATAAAATATCCATCTAAGAGGTAATCTAATTCAATGAAAAATGCACTTCCTTTTCCGAGGGAGCTTCGCATTTAATTGTTTCGTGATGACCGTGAACGAGACTTTCGATTAAGGGGAGGTGGAGAATAGGCCTTAGTCCTTCTATAAATATATTATGTCAAACGAGATTTTTCCCCAAAATTTGGCAGTTTACAGAAGGGATAGGGATGGTCGTGGAGGGGGGATATTCATATGTGTAGATAAAAACCTAATAAGTACATTGGAATGGGTAAGAAATGATTGTGAGATGATGTGTGTTCATGTTAAAGGTAGGAATGGAGGGAAAATTTTAAAAATAGTTGCTATGTACAGAAGCCCCAACGAAGGGATGCACGCAGTCGAGGTATTAGCAGACATATGCTCGGCTAACCCTGAGGATCACACCCTCATAGCGGGGGACTTGAACCTTCCAGGTATTCAATGGTCGGCAGACGAGGTCACGGTGGGGGGTGGGAAGGCCCAAGAAATCGTTAGTCGTCTTATAAACGAGGAGGGTTTTGTACAGATGGTGGAAAAACCCACGCGCGGGGGAAACATCCTCGACGTCATACTTGTGAGACCGAAAAAGTGGGTACATCTACATCTACATAATACCCCGCAAGCCGCCGCAAGGGCGTGTGGCGGGGGGTGTTAGGTCACCAACCGTAAAAACGAAAAATACCACATGCAAAAAACAACACGGAAAATTACACCCCAGCAGCGCACACACTCATGCAAAACTCCCTCCATCCAATACTCATGCAAACACATACACCGCAAAACAACAAAAAACTGCACCCCAGGATACAGCACGAAAGCCATCCTAAAACACGCAAGCCAGGACACAACAAGCAAGAATGTGAAACATCACTACCACATGAAAATGCACCACAAAACACTCTACCCCCCAAAGAGACAGTAAAAGGAAGGGAATGCGACCCAACGTTGCAGGTAGCAGGAATTCCCCCCCGCCGGGAGGGAAGAGGGACTGAAAGGGAAACTTAAAAACAGATTAACAGAACACGAATGATGTCATGCGGAAAGAATGGGTTATTATAACAAAACACATAAGGTTAGTGGAGGAGCATGCATTTAAGTAGAACTAATTATTTTTTAGACACTGAGGGTGGCAAGTGGAATTTTTACTATCTATAACCCTACAGTTGCTATCCCGTATTGTCCGTGGGAAGAAGGAGTCCTTGAGTCGGCTAGTCCTGGCATCTATTTCCCGAATTTTATATACATGATCCAAGCGACCAATGTATGTAGGAGTACGAATAATCTGCGAGACCTCGGTGCTGAAACATGCGGATCTGAATTTATTTAATAATTTCAGTCTTGCATTGAATCGTCTCTCTTCTAATGATTCCCACCCCAAATCCATGAGCATTTCGGTAACGCTTTGCGTTTTATCGTAGGAATTTTTTACAAAACGGGCTGCCCGGCGTTGAACCTTCTCAATTTCCCGAATGAGACCTTTTTCACTCGGGTCCCACACGCTGCATGCGTATTCTAAATGAGGCCTTACAAGAGCGTGGTAACAACGTTCCTTGACCTTTGAGTCACTTTTGCCGACAATGCGTCTAATGAATCCCAATTTTTTATTTGCTTGACCGCAGACTTTACGTATGTGAGTCCCCCAAGTTAAGTCTTTAGTGAATGTGACACCTAGGTATTTAGGGTAGGGGAAGTCGATGTCCTTCCGGGAATAAGTGACCATTCAGCTGTGCGTATGTATCTAAACTGGGAGAGGGCTCAGTATAAGGGGCTAGTAAACAAAAAGATAGTTTGGCAATATAAACGGGGTGATAGGGAAGGGTTCCAGACCTTTTTAAGGGAAAAGTATTCGCAATGGGTAAGTGGCGGGCAGAATGTAGAAGAAATCTGGAAAACATTTAAGGGGATAATGGAGGAGGGATTAAATAAATTTGTCCCGAAAAAAATTCTTAAAGAAAATACTGATCCAGAGTTCTACAACCGCAAAATTAGATCCTTGAAGAAAAAACTGAGAGTGATTCACAAAAAACGGAACGAGAGCTCGGAATGGCTCATAATTTACAAAAAATTAGCTCGTGAATTAAATAGAGAAAAGAAAATAGCCAAAGATAGTTTTCTACAGAAAATAATCGGGATAGATAATGGAAATAAATTTTACAAGTACCTCTGGAGGAGGAAAGACAACAGGGAAAACATAACAGCTTTAAAAAAAGAGGATGGGACACTAATCGTTGATGATAAGGAAAAGGCTAATACGTTTAACAATTGGTATGCAAGTGTATTTAAAGTTATGGTAAATAAAAAGGATCCTGTAGATTCAACTCTGAGTCAACAAGGAGGCGAAAAAATATTAAATACCAAAAGTATTAAAACGACGAGCGCAGAAATTTATAAAAAAATTATGAAAATGAGGACAAATAAATCAAAAGGGCCAGATGGTATCTCAATTGACTTGCTTAAATTGGGCGGTAGTGTAGTTTCAAATTATATAAATCATTTATTCAATGTTACCTTAAACAATAATGCCCTGCCAAATGATTGGAAGGAGGCATATGTTACGCCAATTTTCAAAGGAGGAGATAAGGCACTAGTTGATAATTATAGACCGGTCAGCTTGACATCAGTTGTATGCAAGCTATTAGAAAAGATAATGGCTGATTATCTCTGGGACTTGTGGGAGAGTGAGAATTGGTTGTATAGTCGCCAATACGGTTTTAGAAAAGGGCATTCTTGCGAAACTCAGCTATTAGGGTTCTGCCAAGAAATGTTCGACTCTATGGATGCGGGAATAGAGGTGGATGCTATAATAGTCGACCTGTCAAAAGCCTTTGACAAAGTTGACCACGATCTCTTAATGCTTAAGATGGGCCAATTGCCACTACACACAGATGGAAGAGTAATCTCTTGGGTCAGAAATTTCATGGAAGGTCGAACACAAAGGGTCAAATTAGGAGAAGTGTATTCTGAAAAAGCAAGGGTAACATCGGGAGTCCCACAAGGAAGCGTACTTGGCCCGCTCTTGTTTTTAATATATATAAATGATCTCCCAATAAATATTAATTCTCAGATAAGACTTTTTGCAGACGACTGTATTATCTACAGGAAAGTCGAAAATGACAGAGACCGTGACAAACTTCAAAGGGACATTAATAAAATGGCAGATTGGGTGACAAAAAATGGGATGGATATTAATGTTAACAAATGCAAATCAATCACTTTTAGCAATAAGGTAAATGGAAACAATAGGGAATATAAATTTTCAGAAAATGTCATTCCTAGAAGTGATACTGTCAAATACTTAGGTGTATATTTAACTAAGGACTTAGGGTGGGGGCTAAATGTGGAGTGCATCTATAAGAAAGCTTTCAAAACTCTTCATTGGGTAATGATAAACCTCAAAGGGAGCGTTAGAGCAACCAAGGAGAAGGCTTATCAGACCCTAGTAAGGCCAATTTTAGAGTACGCTTCTCTTGTATGGGACCCTCATGAAGAAGGTCATATTAAAAAACTGGAAAAGGTGCAAAGAAAGGCTGCCCGATATGTACTGGGGAAGCATGGGAGGATGGAGAGTGTGTCTGACATGCTAGAAACGCTGGGCTGGGAACCTCTAGAATCTAGAAGAAAAGTAAGCAGACTTTGTGGAATGTTCCGAATTTTGAAGGGGGAGAAAGCTTGGGCAGATCTTAGGAAAGAGGCGGGGAACCCAAATTTTATAGGCAGAAATGATCACAAATTTAAGATAAAATGCCGGGCACAGAGAACAAATAAAAAAAAATTTTCTTTTCTAAATAGAACAATTGTTGAGTGGAACACTTTACCTGCAAAAATATTCGAGCCCTTTCCTAACAGAGTGTATACTTTTAAGAATAGATGTAAGGCATATATGTAATAATTTGATTGATGTGTGGTGTATGGTATTATATGTAATAGCTTAATTTTTTTTTTAATTTATCTTTTTTTTCTTGCTGATAAATGGTTGTAAATGGGATGGGGATTCACTTTTTTTGTTAAAGAGATTTGTGTTTTGAAGTCTAGTTTTATGTATTATCTTTTGCAATTTTTTGGGACTTGTGTGCCACCTGATAATGTCTATCAGCACATGTGTATTTCTAATAATAATAATAATAATAATAATAATAATAATAATAATAATAATATGATGACGTCCAACATTTCCGAGCGAGTAATTAAATGCCCATTCCGGAAGAGATTTTAAAATTGTTGGACACTGCTAAAGAACTGGAAAGAAATTGCTTTCAAAAGACTGAAGAAACCGGACAGGGGCAAAGAAACAGAAAATTTACGTTAGTCATATCAATTGTAACTGCAGAATTAAGGTAAATAGGATGAATAGAATAAGGTAAATCGAATCTTCTTTCTCTTCACTCGAAAAACATAATGTCGCGAATAAAATCGCATATGTACGTTATAATACGGATTTAAACTTAAATTTAAAAAGGGTCATAATTTATCATTAAATTGCCTAGTTACTATAATTGAAGTTATTCCCGTGCTCACGAGAGATGACGGGAAGCAAATAGTTTTTCAATATTTTTGCCAAAACGATATTTGTGGGTAGATGATATCGAAGCTTTCTTTCACTGCCTCGAAGCACGTAGACCGGGCACTATCACTATGTTTTCCGGTTCAAAACATAGGTAGACTGCATTTCACATTGATAAAACACGGTTCTACATCTAAATCTACTTAATACCCAGCAAGCCGCCGCAAGGGCGTGTGGCGGGGGGTGTTAGAACACCACCCGTAATCAAGAAAGGAAAAAAAACCGCATGCAAAATCTACAAATTTATACTATCCACAAAAAAACATGGTGTGAATTCATTAAAGAACACTTACACCCCACACACATGCAAACACTTAAACTACCAACTAACATACACTCGCACCTACAAATACACCTTATGTCCTTACAATATTTAATTTTGTTCCGACTGGTAAATTCAATGTTTTTAATACTTCTAAAGTGACTTCGGTTTCCTATTATTATGAGTAATGATTGTTCAGGGAAAAAATGAGTATTTGTATCTATCTGCACTGGAATTAATCTTTCTGGTTTTATCTTTGTAGTCTGATCTACCTAAGTGGTGTGGGGCCATTTTAATTCCTTTAGAGTCATCGTTAAACTCTTTTGTTCTGAACCTTTCTAAAAGTCTAAGTCTCCCTTGTTCTCTTCGTACTTCAAGTGGCTCCCAGCCTAAATCTCCTAAGAGACCTGTCACACTTGTGTTCTTATCATAACAATTTTTAACGAATCGGGCGGATTTTCTCTGGACTTTATCTAATTCTTTTGGCCAAATTTTCTCCCAAGGATCCCAAATACTTGCGGCATATTCCAAACGAGGTCTAATTAGAGCAATATAACACCTCTATTTAACTTTTCATTACATTTCCCCACTACCTGTTTAATGAAGCCGAGTTTCTATTCAGCGGATCCACATATTGCCCTGATATGTTCTCCCCATGAAAGGCGTGGTGTTAGAACTACCCCCAAATATTTAACTTGTTTTACCGTAGTCAGTACCGAACCCTGTATTTCGTAGTTCTGTCCTGTAGTGTATGTCCTGTTTGCCACTTTCTTTTTCCCAAAAATTCAAAACTGCGCATTTGCTTGTATTAAGCATGAATCCCCATTTCTTGCACCATTCAAAGATTGTGTCTAAGTCTCTAAAGAGTAGCTCGCGATCTAGTTGGCATCTTATTTCCCTGTATACCACGGTGTCATCAGCAAATAAACTCAGATTGCTACTAAAGTGTGCGCTTAAGCCATTAATGTATATTAAGAACAGAAGAGGCCCTAGTACACATCCCTGGGGGACGCCCTAAGTTACATCTCCATCCGTTGGGCACAACCAATCGATGACCACTATTTGTTTGCGATTTGACAAGAAGTCTCTAATCCAATCAATCATTTTCTCATTGATTCCAAGTTTTTAAGTTTGTGTAACAGTTTAATGTGTGGGACTTTAAACAGTTACATTGTCACAGTCACACAACGGAGCTGGATCAATACTAATTGTTGGCCCTTTAGTGATGACACAAAGGAGGCGGCAATAGAGTAGGAATCGGGTTTGCAAGACTGGCATGGCTTGTCACGCTGATGTTCTATGCTCATGTTGGCCGACGTTTCATTCATCTGCTCTGAGGACGATGCTTCGAAACGTCGGCCAACATGGAACCCCTGACCCGGTGGAAAACCCAATAAAACTTCATAAAAAGTCGCTGATTGCGATTGCAAACAGTTACGCCTAAAACCGAACCCTGAAAAATAACATTATTAAAATTATTTTTACTGTAGAATTCAGAGCGATACCTCCCGATTAGAACTTAAAAAACACGCATGGTTAAAAATATTGCAATTTTTTTAGACGGTAGCCATTTAGCAACCCATCATAAGTGCAAGCCATATTACCCATTTTTCTTCATGCCCCTTTTCTTCATTCACTTTTATTCGTGCATTGCCATAATGGTTTCAGATGAATTCAAAATCACTTCATACTGAATAATTAAAGAAGATAATAATAAAACAAATAAATGCCGAAGAATTCCTTGAAAAGTAATTGATTGGTATTTCTGGCCCAAGGCGCGGAATGGCGAACGTCGAGAATTGTTACGGCTTTCTGCCTAAGCCTAATTTTGGTTCTGTGAGAAACGGGATCAACTCCCAGTGGTGAAATCCCTTTGTCAATTGGCGCTCAGAAAGGCTCTTCTTTTTTAGATTTCTTAATTCAATAAACTATGAAATACATGCCCGGGAAAAATATAGCACATAACTCTAAAGTATTTACTGCATAACTGAGCTACACTCCATTCATGACGCCGCAAGCTTTCTCGAATGTGGCGAACGCTTATGGTTGGTCCCCCTCTTCATGGACTGATTGACAATCCTATTCCATCGCATTTCTCCCAAAGTACATATGCAAACTTTTCCTCTCCATATTAATGATTCAAACGACATTGTAACTATTCTTTTCCGTTGAGTGTAACACATCTTAATTTGTTTTTCCCCTGACCGAATAAATTATATACTTCCTCAACCTGGCTTTCCCAAGAAACATCTCTCTTCTCACATTTTTTTTGCAAGATCCTATGTAATGAAAAAATAGTAAGGTGGAATTTCAGGGTGTCCAACGGCTGTAGTCGTATTGTACTCCATGCTTCAACGAGAAAATATCTTCTAAAAGAATGCAATAGATATGTCCGATGTGGAATCCTACCCTTCGACGGTTAGTAAAAGAACGTACTACCACCGAGCTAACTAGTTCTCATTTTACAGACCAATATCTTATCTTCTATTTTAAATTTCATTCCAAACGTTTTTTCGAACGATTAGACATTTTGCAATAGTATCTGTATACATGCGTTATAAATTTCACTTTGTCTAATCACCAATGTCACATTATTAATGCATGAAAGTTCGTTCCACTGTGTTTACTGTACGGAAAATTATCAGGCATGATTAACCTTGAAAAAAGCTGACAAATTACAAGAAGTTACTCCTGATTCAGCTGCATTAATTTGTCTGCCAAGTTTCCCGCTTGTATTCACTTGCTTTTATGCTCTATCGGAGTATATTGGGCGTTGGTTGTATTCTTTTGGATTTCAAACAAATATATGTAAATGAAAAACATTTTGAAGATCGCGTATTATTTGTACTAACTTGGCAACAGTAATTTCGCTGCACTATTCTTAGGGTTTTGTCAGGCTGGAATGACGCCCAGCAACAGTCTTTTCACTGAGTTTACTCATTCAAGGAAAATACCATTTCTACATGGAAACTAATACGGCGCAGAAAACCGCTTTCAACAATCACAAAGCTCTCTTTTCCCGCCAAGTCGTCACCGAAAATCGAAATCAGTTGACAAAAATGAATGGTCGGACCGTAAAAGAATTGAAAAATAGGAAGTTAAGCTGGAGTTTATGCTTGCTTCGGAGTCTAGCAATGCAAAACACAATGCAGTCAATGTATTACTGCCAGCCATCGCTTTGCTGTTCGATCAACCACAGGAATATGTGAAAATGCAAGAACGACTTTCTTTTTTATCTGGCAAGCAAGATTTCGCATGTGTTTTGACGTTGCTCCATCTGCCTATCGTGAGAGCAAGCGAAGGGTTGCCATAGTATTAAATGAGGAGGTAGGGAGAAGCGTAGTCAACATAGAACAGGCAACGGATAGAATATTGCTAGTAGTGATAAAATCAGAACCGACGAACTTGGTTATTATTCAGGTATACATGCCACCGAGCAACCATACGGAGGAAGAGGTGGATAGGATATACGAACAGTTAGAGGACATAATCGACTGTGTTCCTGCAGGGAAACATTTGATAGTGATGGCTGATTGGAATGCGACGGTAGGCGAAGGAAGAGACCATCCATCCATGTGTCCATCCAAAAACCTACCTTAACCGGTAGACCTTATATATATATATATATATATATATATATATATATATATATATACTCATATATACAGAAACATATATAAGGAAAAGGGATAGGAACACGTATAAAGGACGTACACAATAGAGGTGGGGAAGGCGGAATCGAACGGATCACAAGAGTAAAAATATCTCCTCAACCGGGACTCGAACACCGGATCTTTCCACTTGCGGGGCGGATGCTCTTAACCACTTGAGCTATCGAGGATATGTAATTTACCCTGAGATCCGTGGGTCTTATATATCGCCAAGCGCCCCGATTCTTTAGCCAAGAGATGGCGTCAGGGGGCTGTTTCACCCACCAAAGGAGAAATAGACAATACACAAGAGGAAAGGATAGTGGTTTAGAATTCATACAACATCATACAGGAAAGGAACAGTGCGTTTCGTGGCACGCATAGCCAGAAGAAAGAGATGAGCCACATTGGCCAAATACACATTCAAACACGAAATCCCGCCAAACGGCGAATAAATACTCATATATACAGAAACATATATAAGGAAAAGGGATAGGAACTATCCTTATTATTCTTCTATATACTCCTTCCATCTCTCCTGGATCTTTCCTGCGTCAACTATTACCTTAACCGCCCTATCTCTAACTGTTAGCATAGCTCTTCCTTTCTTACTTCCCAATAACGATTTAACTTTGCTGTACAGCGCATATATATATATATATATAAATATATATATATATATATATATATATATATATATATATATACATGCGGATGGACACAACTACTAAATAAATACATTGTGACAACAAACAAATAACAGTCCAGCAAACTACTCTACATCAGGTAATCTACCGACTATGTTAGGTTTTTGGATGGACACAACTACCACATATATAAATATTTTATTACTCCTAACAAAACACAAAATCCCGCATCCTACTCTACATCAGGTCCCTCTTCATATCTGAGTACTTCCTTCCTCCCTTCATCCCGTCCAACATCCCTATCCTGTTCGGGCACTTTCCTCGTTTGCCTAACATTCTCCCCTCTATTACAGTCTTCAACATCTCACTACCGATCAATACCCCCTTCATACACTTTTCTTGCCTCCATGGGATTTCTCCCGATAAAACCCTCTCTTCGCCCACCGTACCAAGTACTCCCTCATTTGTTTTCTTCTCGGTCCAAATCACCTTCTTTATTCTTCTCCACACCCACATTTCAAAAGCCTCCAATATACTATAAGTCTATCCTCCTGGTTCAATGACCACGATTCCGCGCCGTACATGGCTACGCTCCATGTCAAAGCTTTTACGAGTTTTTCTTAATAACCTTACTCAAAGTCCCTGTCATCAACTCCCTCCTCCTTGTGAAAACCTCTTTGCCTAGCGCAATTCTTCTCCTTACGTCCCTACTATTTTGACCGTGTTGGTCCAAAACACTACCGAGAGACGTTAACTGTTTTACCTGCTCTAGTTTTTGCCCTCCTTTTTTTAATGTTAAGCTTAGAATTTTTCTGTGTAGAAAATTGCATAACCTTTGTTACATTAATATTGATTTTCATCCATATCTGTCGCTCTGAACTTCCTTTTCACGTCAGCAACCCCTTGGCTGACTAACAAACTAGAGCTTGGCTATATATATATATATATATATATGTATATATATAAGAGTATATGTATATAATTATATATATATATATAAAATTATATACATATATACTTATATATATACATATATATATATATGTATATATATAAGTATATATGTATATAATTATATATATATATATATATATATATATATATATATATATATATATATATATATATATATATATATATATATATCCCCTCCCCGGACTACAACCTTGACGTGGTGGAAGGGCTTGTGCGTTCCGATGACCCCTAGAGCTGTGCTGGCGGGAGTAATAATTATTGCTCCTGGTAGGGTCACCCATGCCAGATAGGTCGAAGGTTAGGAGCCAGACGAAAGGTAGTCCACGCGGCGTCTGTTCCTCAGTGAGGCGGCTGCAATGGCGTCTGACCCCAGTGGGGCGGCCAGTAAGTGATGGTGTCACGTTTAAAACACTATTGTGGAAGGCAACGGGAAACCACCTCAATTATCATTCCCTAGAAAAATATGATGGACAATAGAGATATTTTGAGTCCTGGCAACCACGGGGCTCGGCCCAATCGGCCGTGTGTCGTGCCCGGCAGCGGGGGAGGCAAGGCTTCCGCGGTCGTCATCCCACGAAACCCTTGCAAGGGAAATCCAGCAGCAGCAGGACAGAATACGCAGGAGAAGAAGACGAAATTAGTTATAATAGGAACGTGGAATGTTAGGACAATGATGAGGACAGGGAAATTGGAGAATGTTAAGCGAGAGATGGAAAGGGGAAAAATAGATATTTTAGGTCTATGCGAGGTGAGATGGAAAGATAGCGGGGATTACTGGAGTGATAAGTATAGAATAATATACAGCGGCGGGGACGAGAGCCAACGAGGGGTTGCCATTGTATTAAATGAAGAGTTAGGGAGAAGCGTAGTCAACATAGAGCAGGTAACGGATAGAATACTACTAGTGGAGATAAAAGCAGAACCGACGAACTTAGTTATTATTCAGGTATACATGCCATCGAGCAACCATAAGGAAGAAGAGGTCGATAGGATATACGATCAGTTAGAGGACATGATCGCGTGTGTTCCTGCAGGGAAACATTTGATAGTGATGGGGGATTGGAATGCGACGGTAGGCGAAGGAAGAGATGGTGATGAGGTGGGGGACTACGGTTTAGGCACGAGGAATGACCGCGGGGAGAAAGCAGTTGAGTTCTGCAGGAGACAGGGGTTAGTCATCACCAACACTTGGTTTAGACACCACAAAAGACGCAGGTATACATGGAAAATGCCAGGTGACTCAGGAAGATATCAGCTAGATTATATCCTGGTTAGACACAGGTTTAGGAATAGTGTGATAAATTCCCACAGCTTCCCGGGAGCGGATGCGGACTCAGACCACAATTTAGTTGTTATGAAATGTAGCGTACGTTTCAAAAAGATAAGGCCGGGGCGGCGAGTTAGAAAATGGAATGTAGAAGCGTTAAATGGGTTGAAAAGGAAGGAATACAAACAGGCGGTAGAGAAAATCATGAAGGATGGTAAAGGGCTTAGTACTATCGAAGAAAAATGGGAAATTATCAAGAAGGGGTTGTCTAAAGCCGCAAAATACACTATTGGAACCGTTAACGCTAAAAGGACTAGGAAACCATGGATCACGGATGAGATGATTACAAAGATGGATGAGCGGCGGAAATGGAAGAATATAAATACAGAATTAGGGAAAATGAAGTACAAAGAATTGAACAATAAATTGAGGCGGGCAACAAATAAAGCAAAAGAAGCATGGTGGAAGACGCAGTGCGAGGATATGGAAAGTCTGCAGAAGAAGGGTGAAATCGGTGCGCTGTACAGCAAAGTTAAATCGTTATCGGGAAGTAAGAAAGGAAGAGCTATGCTAACAGTTAGAGATAAGGCGGGTAAGGTAATAGTTGACGCAGGAAAGATCCAAGAGAGATGGAAGGAGTATATAGAAGAAATGTATGGTAAAGAACTCAGACCAACAGAGTTAGACATTGAAAAAGAAAACGACGTAGAGGAGGACAGCTTAGGTCCAGGCATACTAGACCATGAGATAGAAAGGGCATTAAGGGAGATGAAACTAAATAAGGCCGTGGGGGTAGATAACATTCCCGTGGAACTTTTAAAATGCTTAGGAAAATGTGGGAGGAAGAGGCTATATGGGCTGATCCGTAGTATTTATGAGGAGGGAATCTGGCCGGAGGACTTTGTGAGATCAGTTTTAGTTCCGATTCCGAAAAAGGTAAAGGCCACGTCATGTGAGGACTATAGGAGAATTAGTTTGATATCCCACGCAGCTAAAGTTGTTCTCAGGATCATAAACAAAAGGATAGAGAGTAGGGCAAATGATTACTTAGGGGATGATCAGTTTGGGTTTAGGAAGGGGAGAGGTACGCGTGATGCCATTGCAGTAATGAGATTATTAATCGAGAGGACTATAGAACACAACCAGGAGGTATTTGCCTGTTTCGTAGATTTCGAAAAAGCGTTTGATAGGGTGAATTGGGAAAAACTAATGAATATATTGCAGAAAATAGGAATAGATTGGAGGGAAAGGAGGCTAATCCGCAACCTGTACATGTCTCAGACTGCTCAGGTGCGGGTGGGAAACGGGGAGTCAGGATGGGCAGTGTTAGGAAGGGGTGTGAGGCAGGGTTGCCCATTATTACCGTTGCTGTTCAACCTGTATGCAGAGGAAATGATTAAAGAGGCATGGGAAGAACTGGAGGTAGGAATGAAGGTGGGCGGGGAATTCGTAAAATCAGTTAGGTTTGCTGATGACCAAGCCTTAGTTTGTCAGTCAGCCAAGGGGCTGCAAGCATTGCTGAGTGAATTGGAAATTCAGTGCGACAGGTATGGGATGAGAATCAATATTAATAAAACAAAGGTTATGCGATTTTCTAGAAAGAAAAAGGCTGAGCTTAACATTAAAATAGGAGGGCAAAAACTAGAGCAGGTAGAACAGTTTACGTATCTCAGTAGTGTTTTGGACCAACACGGTCAAAGTAGTAGGGACGTAAGGAGAAGAATTGCGCTAGGCAAAGAGGCTTTCACAAGGAGGAGGGAGTTGATGACGGGGACTTTGAGTAAGGATGTTAAGAAAAGACTCGTAAAAACTTTGATATGGAGCGTAGCTATGTACGGTTCGGAAACGTGGTCATTGAAGCAGGAGGATAGACGTAGATTGGAGGCTTATGAAATGTGGGTGTGGAGAAGAATGGAGAAGGTGAAATGGACAGAGAAGAAAACAAATGAGGAAGTACTTGTTATGGTGGGAGAAGAGAGGGGTTTTTTGGGAGAAATCCTGTGGAGGCAGGAAAAGTGGATGAAGGGGGTATTGACCGGCAGTGGGATGTTGAAGACTGTGATAGAGGGTAGAATGTTGGGCAAAAGAGGAAAGGGAAGGAACAGGATAGGGATGTTGGACGGGATGAAGGGAGGAAGAAGGTACTCAGAGATGAAGAGGGACCTGATATAGAGTAGGATGATGGATTTTGTGTTTTGTTAGGAGTAAGAAAATGTTTGTTTGGTAGTTGTGTCCATCCAAAAACCTACCTTAACCGGTAGATTACCTTAAAAAAAAAATATAAATATATATATACACACACACACACACATACACACGCGCGCACACACATATTTATACACTATAAACGCACGTACATTCAAACATGGAAACCCACCACATGGCGAGAACATTCTATGCATGGAAATAGATATTAATAGGAAAAAAATAACGTTACCAGTAAACAGCAAAATCACAGGTACAAACTTTGGCCATTTTTTATTTGGCATATTATTTATTCTCGTAAATTGATTATTCATTTTATTTTAATTTGATTCCATGTCAACTAGCGTTATCTATGTATGTTCATTGAACTTCCCCATCGAGGTTTATGGTCTTTCGTTAATAATGTGCGCAAATATTCGTCATGACATTCCACCGTTACTTAATTTTTCGAATAGACTTTTACGAAAAATCAGAGCCTTATCTTAAAGACTTCCTTCGACTTGAATGTTTTCTGAAACAAGTTTTGAAATTAGGTTTGGGCAAAAATCTTTCTGATGCTGTTAAACACGATAAATAGCATATGAATCCTCCAGTGAGTCGACACGAGTTTCAATTGCCATGCGTATCTTTCAAAATATTCGCTACCTCACTTTTCCCCTGTGACTGTTCTAAATTTTCAGTTGTCATTTCTAACAGATTGATTTTGTAACTCGGCAACAGCGAAGGGATTCCATTTGCACCTACACTTTTCTAAAGAGCAAAGTTATTTTTTCATCCTTAATTAATTAATAATCTTGATGGTAATTCGTCAAAAATGTTCAAAGGGCCTCTTAATTTGGCCCAATCGCCTCTTCTACTGATATACTTCCGGCTGCTATAGAGTGTGCTACGCTACGGAGGAGTTTGTACCATAGCCACTTTTGACGCGTCATGGCACGGGAATAACCGTCTCGAAGTTTTGTTGGAGCCCAACAGATTTTTAACTTTTAGCATGCCTATAGAGTGGGATTGGTAATGCAAAAATAGATATAAATATAAAAGTAGTCTATGTCATGCCGGCCGGGTTACTCGGGTGGGTTACGAGTTCGCCTGCTTTAATACTACCTGCTTCCCAGTAAGTTAAATTTAAGTGGAGTGCAATAATTTATATTGATTTCCTACAAAGTTCTCATCACATTAGCAAAAATGAACCTAATCCCTCCGTAACTGTACGCAAAGATCACTGAGAAATATAATCATACATACATCTGCTTTATTCTCAGATTTCCTAATAAAGTAATTAAAATGTTGCATTGGTAGCTGCGAATTTTCCATAACTCAATCGAACGAGTCAACACGTTCCATAGCCTGATCGCTTTGATGCATTAATATGAAATAAAATTTACTAACTTACATATTAATGCTAATACAGACAAAAATATTTGCATAAGCTGGAAAAACACCGTCTTGGTACAATAAACAAAATCACCTCTGAAATTTAAAAATCAACACCTACTGGTCATTATATACACAAATTTTAAACATCTGCTCATGTTCTTTGATAAATATGCAGGTTCAATATGGGATTATGTTGATATTTATTAAGCGCAGGAAACACTAAGCATAAGCATTCCATGAAGAAAGGCCATCTTGCTATATGGAAAATGATGCCATACTACAGCGCGGACGAGTTTGTGTTAAGCTCGCTGATACTGAAGCTCGCCCGGATATCTCGGCAATATATACACAGCACGATAAGCATGGGAGCGATGTAAAACGGTGCACAGAGATTTCAAAATCTTTCGAACGAGCAATTCAAATTAATAAGACAATGGCGAAGGGACTAATATTCAGAATGATATTCAGACTACGTAATTGGGAAAAGATAGTCTACTCGTTAATTTATCGAGTTAATTGAGGAGCACCATCACTATCCTCGTCAGCTGCGTACGTTCAAAATCTAAGATTTTTAAGGGAAAAATTGAATGTGAAAAACTGTAACTGCCGATGTCGTCAAGGACGTCGATTGGTTGAATTTTTTTGCATCGCTTTTAACTTCATAGAGTGGAATGCAGCTATATTGCTTGACTAACTTTCACTTTAGTCGTTATTAGAGACTTCATCCTGGAACGAATTAAACTGGGTGTTTAGCTGTTAATAAGGACTTAAAAAAGAGTTATAATGCACTTTTTCATGCAAGAGGTGTTCGAAGTTTAACAATGACTCCAGAAAAAAGTCACAACCCTTGCCCTTAATAATTAGTAGTCGCAACAGAGTAGTCATGCATCTTGAATCCATTAGAAAGTAAAGTTTAATTAAGTAAACCTAAAGAATTTCAGCAAATGCATTGCCCTTGATCCGATATTGTATTGTTTTGGTGTCGCCGCAGTTGGAAATCGGTTGCCTCGCGTTTCCAGAGCAGGGAGTCCATACTTAAGGCGGTCCATCTTAATGCTCTTTCCAAGATTCGGTCAGTCGGCGGCCACTGATCTCCAGCGGAAAGGCAAAGAGAGATTGCGAGGAGAAGTCCATAAACATAATAAGTTTTCGTGCGAAAAGGAAAGTAAACTTGTAGAACTGAACGGAGATATAAAGAAAAGAAACCTGTTGAAATATTGATGTGGGGCGCCATATTCTGCCGCATGGAAACGACGCAGGGAAGCGGGGGAGCCGAGGTAAGCCCAGACTGGAAACTTTTATCATTAAATCAGTATGGAACGGGAGTGCGATGTTGATTCAGATATCGAGGAGGCCAGTGTTCAATTCAATGGAGATAGTGCGGAGGCTTCAGCGTAAGTGATGAGTGAAGTTCAGCAAGAGGGCAGAAAAAAATAGACAATATGCTAAGTTTGTTCCGAAGAGTGTGAATAAATATGGATTTATGACGAGAATATTAGAGGTTTAAAATGGACTGGTTGGCTCGTATCTGCATATAATAATGCGCATTACCCGGGGAGCAGACTTTTGAGGCACGTGGAAGAGGACGTTAGAGGCGCTCTTAAAAAATAATAAAGTAACAAGTCCATAAAAGGAAGATTAGTAACAATTTTTTTCAGTGAATTCCATATTTTATTGTGGTAATATATTTTCCTAGGAATGAGCAAATACTTTAAGCTACCTGTTTGATAAAATATCTCCAATAATTTGTCAGTATGCCCGGGGGAGCTTAGAGTATTGAAAATGTATAATACGTATAAGTTTTATCGCACGATCAAGGGCTATATTATTAGTGAAAGAAGACTTTGGATCCGGAGAAAAATATCCTTTTAGTAAAGTTAGGCGAGATGAATCGCTAACTAACTGACTAAGGATTTTATGAGCCATACTGTATTGAAAAATTAAATTTAAAATTAGAAAGCATTGTTTAATAATCAAATAAAAATACTCTTATATCATTTATTTGGACTAAAAATATGGGATATTTAATCCAATAACTTAAGTCATTTACACTATCGAGTTTTTCTCGCTAAATCGCTGCAAACACACCTAGTATGTGTCAGATGTTTTGGGTTCTTGTTGTTGCCCGATGGTAAAAAAAATGACGACAGAAGGGCACACTGGAAGCCATAATAGCGTTCCCTTGGCGCACATCTAGAAACACCTCTTGAGTGGTACAAGTGGAAGGCAAGGACGCTGGCGCACTCTTTAACATCTCAAGAAGTGACGAAATCAAACAAAATCTGCATACGCCCGTGGAAAGCTGTGCGGATCGCTGACGATATTTCTAAATCTAAGACGAACCATGACATAATCCAACTGATACACACCTTTTCTCCCGGCATTTCCCTTGTGCATTCATGCTGATAATGATGCTTGAACGAGGTGTTAGTTATAATAACAACCCTTTCGCCTTCAGAATGCAATCGCAGTGTCTTCGACATTATTTCCAATTCATAAGCCGAACTCTCCTATAACTCTATCTCATATCCTCAGAATTCTCTGATCAAGGAGATAAAGAGGTAACGTGGTATCTGAAAGTCCGTAAGAAATCTTACTCCATCGTTTTCCTTATTTTTCGAGTATTTATTCAGGAATGTCATTTATTTCCACGCCCATATTCAATTCATTTCCTTTAATGCCTTCTCTAACTCCCGATAAATTACTCAAGGGCGTGTCTTTCATATACATTTCCTCTAAATATGTTTTAGTCTTGTCAGAACGTGCTTTTCTTTAATTACTCTTTTACCCTTTGCATCTATAACTGTGCAAACGGAATTTCCTTTTTTATACTGGCATTTTCCTCATCTTCTCGTATCCCTGTCTCTGTAAACTCTCGCTATCCTTGCGCAACTCGTCTCAACTTCTGTCATTTGCTCCTTTAGTTTCTTACTTTGTATCTTTTTGTATTTTCCACTTCCCTAAATGCATCCATGTTCATTCATTTCCCTCTTTCAACCTTCTATCTTATAACATCTCCTGCGATCCATATATTCCCAATCCTTTTCTCATTTACGGTTCTTATAGTTTCGTTCGCCAGTTTCCTCGACCTTTGGTCAAGGTATTCCCATCTTCCTTCTTCTCTACCTTCCCTCTTATCCGCGCAATTTTATCAGCTGTTTCCTAGTGCTCTTATTTTCCTGCTTAGTCTTCTTCTGCATTCAATTTCCTCGGCCTCGTTTCCTCTCTCATTCTGTTAAGTTAAAAAGCACACACTTTATGAGCTCTAATTCGTAATCCAAGTCCATATCTGCACCCGGAAAACTATGAAGAGTTCATCACTTTATCCCTGAATATAGATTTAACCGCGCATAATATAATCTAGTTGTTATCTTCCCTATCGACCGCATTTTCTAAATGTATATAGGACCACTGCGGTGTTTAAACCAAGTGTAAGTTATATCTAAGCCATTTCCTCCTGCAAAACTCTTATGCTTTTCCTCCCCTATGCCATTTCTTTCCCCTAAACCATACTCTCCTACCTCACTCCCGCCTCTCCCTTCAGCCACCACCATATTCCAATCCCACATCACTATCACAAGTTTTCTTTCGGGTATATTCGTAATCATTTCGTCTAATTGATCAAATCTACTTCAGGCTTGTCCAATCCGCGGCCATAAATATCGTAAACTTACATCACTTAATGAGATTGCAACTAAAATATTATATATAATACTACGAGCACAATAACATGCATAACATTCTCTTGACCCATGTGCGATTAAATTTTTAATTTAACACTTTTTTTGTCGTATTCGTGAAATAATTCTTAAATTATTGTGACATATGAAATTACCGCCCAAACGAACAGTCACTTATCGAAATAGTAAAACGGGTGTTTTCGGCGATTAAGCGAGTAAAACTCAATAATGTGAATGACTTAAGTTATTGGATACTTTAATGATGTGTGAGTATTTGTATTTTATTATTAAATTTTGGTTTCTAATTTGAAATCCATTTTTATAATTCCACCATGGCTCACACAACGTTTTAAAGAACAACCGAACCCAAAAAATAAAGATAAAAGGAGATTGATAGATATTGTTCAATTAACTAGACAGATTTGGGCAGTTGACCACTTCTTTTTTGTGGCAACTTCTGAGGCTGTGGCAATTTCCTTCTAAGGGAAAATGTTCTACATTTCCAAGAGTATGTTATAAAGCATTACTCGCAAAACATCCTATGAAATGCACGAGTGTTGCATATCAAGAAATGTGAACGGAAAATTTTTTGCTATATTATTTTTCATTCCCTCAACAACATCCTTGTATGAAGTACGTGGATATTGCATCAACGTGCACCAACATTGATATTTTTAAAGACACCATGAGAGAAACTATTTCCAACCCTACATTTACGACTAGTACGTATATGGTGAAGTAATTACATATTTACTAGCAGAAGGCTCAAGGAGACTGATGAGTGTTCTAGTGAGTTGTGCTCTGCTCTCAACGGCGATCGTCAATTCAAATCTCGATAGTTTCGTTGGACGCTCGGCAGTGCATCCAAGCTGAGGAGCCATCAACTCTCTTGGTACCAGAAGCGCATGTAGTACGGTAAATACATAAATGTTCCGTTTTAACTGAATGTGTGAATATCACTTTAATCGACTCAAGACACACGAGATGGGCTCTAGTCTCTCCTTGAAAATTATTACCCAAGTTACCTTTCATTACAGCCTTAAAGGCTTTTGATATATCTTTGTATCTCCACTGGTATTTCAATTGTAAGCCTAGTGTGCGACCACTTTATGTTTTTCTTGCTTGAATCCTGAGGAGGCTAACGCGGTGGTCTCCCCTTGCCTTCCACGATGCAGTATTGCGATCGATGACTTTCACTCTCGCCCACAGATCTGGCAGTTGATTGATCCTCACGATCTGCTCCATCAATGGATCACGAGAGATCATCTGCATTTCACGAATGGTACCGGGTGGATTTTCTGTGTCTTAAATCCAGTTCTCTCATTGTCACATCTCGGAAAAATCAGATACACGACTTTTAAATCTTTGGGAATCAATCGGGTTAAGCTTTTAGGTCGAACTCCCTAACCCTTGTCTACCTCTGCCCTATTGCCGTTCATATGGACATGAAACCAAAGGCATCGGCACGGGAGGGGGAATCCATGCGAGTATGCAGCGGAAGGCAAATACGAGGCCTCCATAGCCCAAAGCACTATTAAGCCACCAGCTCACCAAATAGGAAGCCTCCAACAAATAGGAATTCAGGAACACTGCTTAATGAATATTTCGTTCTGAAGCACGTGCATTCTCCAGTCTCCACTCCAGCAACCCTCAACCTCCGGGCACGTGGATTGAGTGGTGCGTCTTTGTGAGCCCTCACTGAGTCGTGTCGACCCCCGGCTATTTTTCTTCAAGCCCTTTGAAGCATGGCAACTATTTTCCAATGGTCACTCTAAAAACATATATGCCACATCGATTGAATTTTAAAGGTGCGATTTTGTTACGCAATGAAAATGCTGATCTGAAAAATCGGAAGAATTTCGAAGACCGAAGTCGAATATCACCCACCAACTACATACTTAAAATATTCTTGTTATTTTATTTCTATATTTTCGCACGGGATACCGGTTTAAATTCTCAGGGGTATTTCGAGCCATACAGTCGTGTCTAATTACCCAAGCACCTGACAATTATGGCAACTACGAAAGGGTCACCGGCGAACTCTCACAGCTTAATACGCAAGCAGGTCCTTTTATTTAGCTATAAACCTTTCCATAGTATTACTTCATTTTTTTCACCATTAACTGTTCACCAATGACATAATTATCCAGTCGAAAGCTTCTCTCCTTCCACTGACAGCCACTCGTTATTACTGCCACCAGGTAGATCTCTGGGAGGTACGCCGAATTTCATGAGGAGTCACGAAAATCAGATCTGGAATTCTAATGGTATATTTTAAAGTTTCAATGTATGTTCATGCAATACCGATGAAAGTGTGAGCCATTCTGGCAGTACGGTTTTTCATTTCTCGCGCAAAACATGAAGAATACGTAAAATTGTGTTTTGCTGACGGCGTTTATCCTGTGAAAAACTCTTCCGTTTCCGTGTGATTAACCAAATGCTGCTCTCAGCTTATTGTTCTTATGCTTTCAAGCGTAGGAAAGATATTTTGTTTATTCAGAGAACAGGGATTAAGTCGATTTCTGGAAGTTCGAAAGCCTTCGCTTTTCTCTAGCACCTGAACTGCGGGCCTTCCCCCACCTCCTACTCCGCGTCAAATGCACCAAATGTTATCCGGAAAATTGTATCAAATGCCAATTTACATATTTTGTGTATGAAAATGTATACATTAAGAAATTAAAGCAGCGCTATTTCCCGCAAACTGCCGCAGGAGTGTAAGCACCGGGGAGTTCCGAGTTGAAGGATGAGAAGGGTGGGAGGTAGCAACATTTAGGTGGGAGCATTACGAGCACCAGAAACTGCCATTACTTATTTTCACCCAGACCCTTTCATTACTAACATTTGTTCGCCTCGAGATGGAAAACCCGGAATCCAATTAACCAATATCTTTCTAGTCGTTATGACGCTATTATATTGATAAACCTGGCGGAAATTTATCAACAAATTTCTTAAATTACAATTTTTTATTCGTCCCCATAAAATTGTAGTATCATTGGGAAAACAGCATAAAAAGAGCCATGCATTATAAATCCATTATCCCGGATTAAAGAGCAATAACGAAATCTCTGAGAAATGCCCAAGGGGTGTCTCATCTGGAACGCAATAAGAAAGGTAGGAAGTTCCAATGTTTGAACTTATATTTGAAACATTTCAACACTCTGATGAAAATGATTTATTTTCATTTTTTTATCGTCTCTCTACTCCTTTTTATTCTCCAAATAGTTCATCGTAATAACCACACATCGATTGGGGCACGCTATGAAATTGACACGATTATTTGAACTCTTGTCACATACACTTTACATATCAAACAATCAGGAGCAATAATATAAGCGAAACCACCTAATAATATGCACGCTGAATGGTTTTCCTGGCTATTGGACTAAGGTTCCCGATCAATGCGATTGCTTCTGGGGACGTCCCACATAATCTACATCAGTGTATTACCCTTCAAGCCTCGACATGGGTGTGGCGTGGTCTACATGGTCACGGTACTCTGAGTTTCTTTACGTCATTGGCGCTTCTAAAGTAACTCAATGGGTTACAATTCCACCTACTCCTTTCTTTTTACTGCTTAAAAACGAAACTAAGATATTATTTTCAATGAATAATAGCTTAAGCTATTTTATCAAAAAGATGACCTGATATCTATGCAGCATTTAATATTTCCAATACACACCGTTCCAGAATGTTCTTATGAATTCAAAGAAACTCCCTCAGCAGCAACTTTTAACTGGGTCATCGGCTTGAAATTGTTGTATTTAAATATATCCTTACCAATTTACTTATTCTAACCTACTTACCCTAACTTGCCTGACTCACTCAACCAATTTCAATAAATTACTCTGATATACGTACTTGCCATACCTAAAACCACCATTTTGGCCACGTCAATATGAATTTGACGTCTCAGAAGGTAACCAGATGCGTATGCACTCTGTACTGTTACATTTGAAAGCCTAAACGTTTTCTATGGGAATTGCATGAGGAGAGGATTGATTGATTCATTGAGCACTATCATTTTTCTAAACGTGATCGAATTACACTCAATAAGCGGAACAAATATAAACCAGAATAATATTCGGTACATTCGGTGGTACAGTGAAATCCAAGCAGTGCGAAATCATTGAAATATTCAATAGGAAGTCATTGAAGAAAAATGCAGAAGAAATTGTGATAAAATACCATTGAAATTATTAATATCACAGTAAAACGAAAATCTCCCGATAAGCTCAGGCGCTTGGCAAGCCTCGTATTTCAGTGGCAGACATGGAAGTGTCCGTGGGGAGTCGAAACGGAAACGTATAATTGATTGCTTATGCGATTATGTTCATGATTAATGCGTGCCAATTCAGTTTGTTGGTACTATATGGGACCGCGCTGCTTTCACGACCTGCCTGAGTCGAAACTTTAACGTGGGGTTTAAAGGATATTTTTGTTTTACAATTTTGATTTACTTTTAACTTCTTAAATTAAAAATAACTTGAAATTATTTTAACTTCATAAACAGACAATTCAGGTCTGTTTATGAATGATTAAATTATAGCAAGCGTATTCACAGAACGAGACCTTAAAAATATTCATCTCTGTCACGGAAACAACCGCGCATTATAAATAAAGAAATTATCTCGACGTGGTCGATTTGGTGTGGGCTCGGGCGATTACCCGGTTAATTTTACTAGCACAAAACAGTGTTTGCTGATAAGAGACTGCATTATACTCAGAAACATATATTTGTACATGTGTTGGGTAGCCAGGAAGAAACCAGGCAAGAACCAAGCAATAAATTAGCCTTTATTGGGGTTCTTGGTAAGAAATTGGCGTTCAATGGACTCATTTCCTTTGCCGATATTCACAAGGCTGCCTTTGTCTCGTCGAAAATTCAAAAATGCCATCTTACCTTACGCGCGGAAGGTGCCGGGGGGGGGGGGGGGCATGGGGAGTCCGCAACCGAGCGCTGGGTGGGGAAGTATGAAAAAATAAACGAAAGACAATTCGAAATGCGCTCGCGGTTGCATGCGCGCCGTATCCCCCCGGCTACTCGTTGGAAGTATCTCCCAAGGGTTTCGAATTAATCCTCACGGGCGCCCAGCATCACTCGGCCTCCTCTCGGCCACCCACAGCCCTCTCCCTCCGCCCCGCACTCCCCCGCGCCCCCCTCACATACACGCCCCTGTCGACCGCAAGCCCTCGCCCCAACTCGCCCCATCGCCCCTCATCCCACCGAGTGCGGTCCCCCTTCACCCGCACGATCCCCCCCTTCCCCTCCAATCTCCGGTTCGACCGCCCTCGTCCCTCCCGGGACGTTCGGCCACGGAGAGGGATGACGATGCGAGGCCGGGCACGACCCCCCCCTCCAATCTGCTCGCGCGGTTCGAGTGGCGCGTGAAGAGGGGGGGCGGGGGAGGGGGGGTTGACGGAGGGAGGGATCGAGGACGTGGTGCGGGGCATGACGGAAGAAGAGCAAGCCGCTCTGCCGAAAGCCCTCTCGTGACTTGGAGGGCCTCCGTTTCAATCAATGCGGCCGCCCGACGCCAAGCCCGTCAAACCCCTCCCCCTATCCTCCCCGTCTCCATCCGCCCCACCCCATCCCGCCGCGGGATCCCGAAGAGGGCTCATGGAGATGAAATGCAGTAATCCCACTGTCCGACGGGTGTCCTCTAGTGCAATGAATGGATCATTTTTAAGGACGCGGTGGTGACACCGAGCCTTTTCCGCAGATTCATGATGAATTTAATATCCCCACTCCAAAGGATACTCTCGAAGGCTAACTCCAAGGTACATGTGCTTTCGGTAGTAAATTTGAGCAATTTTGAATTATATTATATATTCTATTGGGACTTTTATCTATAGTTATAAGTTTGTATGTGTATACAGACATATAGACATATAATAAAGTATCGATACACTTGTGTTTGTGTATGTGAAAAAATATATGTAAATATATATATATATATATATTGAAAAAAAAAATATATATATATATATAAATGGAAAAAAAAAATATATATATACACACACACATACACACCAAATTAATGCCAAAAATATGGAACTCTATAAGGATTTGATTTAAATTGATACAGGAATATTAGGCCCTAAGTTCGGTTAGCAATTTGGCTGGGATTCGGGGAATGAGACTATGGAAATCACCTCAAGCATATCTATATTCTTTACTTGCACCAAAAACCACTTTTAACTCTCTCTCTCCCTCCCTCCTCCCTCCCTCCTCCCTTCCTCCCTTCTCTCTCTCCCTCCGACTCATTCTCCTCCTCCTGCATCGGCAGAATACTTGCCCCGAGTTCTCCACGTGTCACGGGTGGAGAGGTACTAAGGCTGGGGGCGGGCAGTTGGGGGAAGGGGCGTCGTGGGGGCGCGAGAGGTGGAGGCGAGTCCGCGAGGCGGCCTGGAGAGAAGGGAAGGGGACGTGAGGCCTGGGCACGGGAAGTCGGGTCGACAAATGCTAAAATTCTTTCAGCCCTCACCCCCTTTGAAAATTATAACACGTATTTAAAGAAAATTTTAAGAATCCCGTGGCCCAGAAGAGCTAGTACTGTCGCTATAACAATTACCTTGCTCATCTATCAAAGGCGTCGCTCATATGGTAATGTTTGCCGACACCAACCAAAATCTATGATCCTAAATTCAACACTCATCTACGGAAGGAATTGCAACATATGCATGCTTCGCAATAATTACAGGGGAATTTGCAGTGTCGCTTTATAACGCAAGCACTTCGCATCACTTATGTCACTACGTACACGGTACAGAGCAATAACTACTACTTAAATCAAAAAGGCAGTGAACATTACTCCACCACATCATAATGGATATCATTCCCAGCGGAGTCGCCACCTATCTAACTCTGCTTAAAAATGTGCACTGCTCACGGTGCAAGAGGGTGCTCACTGGAATGTATGGAGAAGGGCACCTCCTGCCCCTAACGCAAGCGATCCCTTGGACCACCCTGTTGTGTACTTTGTTGAGCTGCCGCCATGACTTTTGCACCGTGAGCTCTGTCTTCCTCCGGTTGCCCTCCTGGCCATTGCCATTTGGTCCATCCATCCCCGACTCTCTCCATACAAAGGGAGTAATACCAAGGTCGTAGCTGCTTTTTCATTCCAGAGTCGGAGAGGACGGGGTCGAATCTGTAAGGAACTTACTCTCGGGATTACAAGAATATTGTTTATCAATGAGTTCGATAGCTACCGGACATATGTAACATACTGATAGACGGTTTACTCGGCGTAATGATTAAGGATTTTGAATATTTAGGGCAAAATTCTAGCTATAAAGCAATTTCAAAGGTGCCATTCTGTAGTGTTTTGACGTCAAGTAATGGCATCCATACGGCTCGTATCAGATCTAGCAGAACTACCTATTTTAAATGGACTGCAGTTGTTGCGAGGAAATTGAAACACTTTTGGGAAACTGTTAGTTACGGCGCTCGTGGAGATATGGGCGTTGCTCAACCATCGATTTAGGAAAGGTAGTATGAGAGCCACTCGAGGAATTTTGTCCACATTGATGAGGCAAATAATGAGGAAATTCCGTGCAAAGTTCTCGTGCGATATAATCAGTTCGCAATTAGGGAACAAATTCCTTCCTTCACATATTTTGGAATGATGGTAAATGATCAGACATTGACTTACCTGGTGCCCATCTATTGATTAAAACGGGGAAATTAGTGGATAGCTTGGGATTTTAACTCTCGAGAAAGGGTCGAGGATTTACGATCACATGTGCAATATTTTCCATGACGCCTATCTTATTCCAATGTAACATGTTTCATAAAAGTAGCATCTCAAAATAATATCATTTTTGGTTGGATTTGCTGCCCAGTCCCTATCGATGCTGTTCATAATGAGGAACACAATACAAGAACACAATTAAAATTGTAACCAGATATCGCGGATATTCGTGAGCGAGAGCTTATGTTTAAGATCACTGATTTTTTTTACCTGCCGATTTGCTGGCAAATGATCCCTTTAAATATTTTTCGAGCTGGACTCGGATGGAGCAGTGACTAACTTGCTGGCTTCACACCGAGAGGGCCCGGGTTCGAATCCTGGAAATTTCAGATATTTTTCTGTGGTATCCCGATCCCTACTTGAGGTTCTTTGTGGAGAGCACTTTGAGTAAGTACACCATCCCTCGGATGAGACGTTAAACTACACCGACCCCTTCCGTTAAGAATTGGCTAATGCCGACAGTTTCTCTTTCGCACACCAATTGCGCAAATGACCTCAGCCGTCGGTCACTTCCCCGACAACTACTACCACTACGAGAAGGCAAGAATTATCCCTCTAGCCGTCATTTCTTGATAGGAGTTTTGGAGCAGGACTTGGTAGAGTTTTCATTAGCTAGATTGCCAAAATTATTTCCTTTCATCGAAAGGAAATAATTTTGGCAATCTAGCTAATGAAAACTCTACAAAAGTCACGGTTTTGGGAGAGAAAGTAAAAAAAACTGTGTTTCGGATATTGTTTCAGCATTAGGGAACAAATTTAGTTTACTAAGAGGGGTTCGGAAAGAGACAGCGGCAAATTTAGAGAACACGATGGAACATGCACCGATGCATCAAGCTGAGTAAGATGCGATCCGTATAACTAAGCTAATGATCCATGGAAGACACATAGAAGAAAACAAACATTGAATTTGAAAATCAAAAAGAAAAAATAATAGGATTCAGTGTTAGGGACGTAGGATGATGAAAAATTAAAAAAAAACCCAGCTATAGTAAGTAGGGCGGCAGAATTTGAAAGTTTTGCTCTCTGAATACTTCATCAGAGATGTAAAATGCACTACGAGTTAAAAGTACCCAAAAATTGGGGCAGGATTCGCTATAACGCATGCTCCGCTTCATATGAACAAAAGATGTGGCCGGAGGTGGCAGTGGAGAAGGGTTGATTAAAATTGAATGTACGAGTAAATGTGATATCGTAATCGAGCAATGATGACATTCAACAATCAATCGGCGAAGTTTCATGGAACACGTGCGCATAAACAAAGACGGCCGTAGAAATGGAGGTGGGACCAACGGGCACATTGAAGGCACGATGCCATCGGGAAGGCAATTACAAAAGAGAATTTAAAGAGGAATAATTATAGCGATGCGTGAAATACGCGAAGGAAAGTGCTCGAATGTGGAATGACGAAGAGTAAGGGACAGAGGAGGCAAACGGAGTGACAACTAAACAATCCTATGATTCTTGACTTTTGACGATAATAGAAGATACTTGTAAAATACCAAAACTCCCATGTCATTGCATGGCGTTCTAAGGGATGAAATTTGAAACCTACGTAACTTAATCCCGGATAGGAATCAGAAGAAAAAAAAGAAAATAAGATATACGCGTATTATCACAAAACTAACAAACAAAATGGAATTCCAAAAATATTAAAACTATTCTAGAAAAGCAACCTTAGAATAAAATCAGGAACAATTATAAAATAAAAACAAGTCAAATCCAAAATTTTTCCATGAAAGAATAACTATAAGATTGCACATTATTAAACCACCAACGGAAAAAAAGTTCATCACTTCTTAGTACCTCTTTGCCAAAATGAAGTCCACAAAAGCATACAAGAGAGAATACAAGAGATGATTGGAATGATACACTGTAGATATTTCTAAAATTACAAACATTTGTTGCATAAATGATGTTGCATTTTCATGATAAAATTAAATTTATGCATCCACATATCCAACCTTGGTAACCTACAATGACTAGTCATACTGCTTCCAAATATGATATAAAAGTATGAACCCAAGGTACTCGGTAGGTTACCATAATATCGAGGAATTCAGCATCAAGCGCTAACTCAGTCGTAGCTCCTTTATAAATTGTTTCCCATTAGCGTATCCGATAATTCTTATTGTATTTCTCAATTTCAGTCGCAAGAAAGCTTGCAGTTATTCCTATCCTGTTAATCTCTACGTAAATTGAAGAACTTTTCCAGGTATTTCATTAGTTTATTCTTCAAAAATCTACTGGTTGTATTCTTCCCCAGTGTTTTTTAGTGAAGTTGCTTCCAAGCAACGGTGAGACATGTCATATCTCTGCGGTTTAAAATATCAATAATGTGTACCATACCAAGAATGGGACAGAGCCTTAATTAAACGAAAAATATGAAATTTGGTTTAGTGAAAGATTCAGATGTTTGCCAAAAGATTAGTATTCATTCGGCTCTTGAGAAAAATATGAAATATAAGTATTAATAGGGGCCATCCTTCATCAATTCCTTTGAGTGTGGAAGAAAAAGGACTCGTGTACAATAAAGCTAATAAAGCAATACGAGAGTCTGGATTTTGTCTGGAAATACATACGATGATTCATTAAAAAGTATCTCGGAGTTGAATTCCATCCATTTTCAGAAAAATATTAATTTTTCCCTAAAATATGCAAAAAATTTCTAAATACTCCAAGTGCTTTCAAAGTACTATCCATGCAGAAATTATCCATATTCATTCGCCAAAATTACAAGGAAACCCAAATTTACGGGAACGCCTCGGTGGATGAACTGACGAGGACGTTCGACACTTCTGCGGTATCTTCCGCAGTATCTTAGGAAGTTTTTTACCCCGTCCACCATTTATAGCTTCTCTTCCTCCCTTGCCTTACGATCTGTTCAAAGCAGCATACATGTCTATCTCACGTAGAATAAAACAGATTGCTTCTTGTTTTTTGTTCTCGCACTCGAGGACGTTTACATGCATGGCATTCCCTTCAGATCCGTCACAGCTTGCCGCAAGTCGATGTGTTCCTTCTGTCGCTCATTTGAGGTCATTGAGGTCACCTTCGGTGTTTTTCAAAAGCGGTGTGATCTCTCATTAGGTTGACGATAAAAATTTGATGCTACCTCATTAGATCGATGTTCGTTTAGGAAAAAATGGTACCATTCTGTATCATGCATAGGGGACATTTGGGGTCTGGAGACTCGACCAAAACTATTTTGGTCTCTGGTTGCCATGCTACACGCATCATAATCTTAGTCCAAAAATGAAATAATATGAAAGCAATTTTCATTAACCATTTCTTTTATGTATGCATAAATTATTAAATATTAATTAAGGATGGGTCGCGGTAGTCCAGTGGGTAGAGCGTTGGACTGCCTGACCGGAGGGTCCCGGGTTCGATTCCCGGGCATGGCACTCTGGGCACCTGCAGCTCCACCCAAGCTTAAGTGATTTTTCGGGTACCAGATCTTCCTGGGAAACCATAACCGGCACAGGGAAAGGACTGGCCCCCCTACCCTGATGTGTGAATTTTCACACGCCGTATAGGGCTTAGTACTGGGTGATCTTAACCATCACCCACTAAACCGACCTTCCGGTTGATTACTGTGGTAATGGTTTTTTTATTAACTAAGGATGAACATTCAACTGCCAAGACAGCGTCGTTCTTAAAATTGTTATCAGAAAATATCTCTCGCCTTCCTCCCGAGATTCCCTTGTTCAGATATTAACTTGAATCTCAAGCTAGTATCTTAATATATGCCAGAGAGTTTATTTGTGCTGAACTGAAACATATTTTTAAATTAGTTTGTAGTAATTTTAATCCCTCAGCAAACACTATTTTCATACACTATAGTAACCCTTGACCCTATCATTATTATAAATTATCGTTTAAGGCGTCGGATAGGAGATTTCAAGGGTCTGCTGAGGGATGAACTTTTTGCTTAAATTTCTCAACTTTAGAAAATTGAGCGACGATCGAGTATATCAGCGTTATATTTCTGAATGAATTACTCAACAATTTACTTTAAAACTATACTTAGTATGTAAACACGCGAATTTAACCAATCAAATTTGAATGAACAAGAGAACATATGCACTATATATTAATTTTTGGGACATGGAAGTCGTGTGGGTTGAGCGCTGAGCAACTGATCAGAGGGACCGGGTTCGATTACCGAGAATGCATCCAAATACTCTCAGCTTCACCCAAGCAGTGTGATTTTATGGGGTTTTAGACCTTCCTAGGAAACCATAGGCGGCACAGGGAAAGGAACTCTCCCCCATATTCTGATGTGTAAATTTCACAAATTTTCTGATTTAGTATATTTTTTATAACTGCAGTTTTTGGTGGTTTAGAGTTTTCATTGGTAAAATACGCCGTTACACGTGAATTATGTAGATATATATCGATAGTTAAATCAAATACTAGATGAATGAAATTGTGTGCTAATCCACACGGTTACCAATGCATTCAAATTGATTTTAGCTGATCAACACTTGGGACACCATGTCACGAATACGAGCTGATAAGGCTTAAATTTACCAAATTATTATTGCGGAAAAAATTGATACTGTGCCAAAGCTAATTTCAATATCACTTATGACCTGCAGGTGAAGTGCCTGAAGAGCAGAAGGGAGCCATATAAACGATTATATGGTCGATATGGTGACTAAAACAGTAGCTGTTCTATTTGCACTAAACTATGATTACTCAATTCAATGCAAATGACTCTATTATGCATTTACTTAAGCACGTGGAAAATCGATCCACAATGCCCGCGAAAATTATTGTAATGTACATAATATTCCAAAGTTTCACTTGAAATTATCGTCAATTTACAAAACCTTATCATAAAAATGTGAATGGAAGTATCTAAGTTTGAGAATTACAGATGAAACAGCTCACTTATGAAGGATTCTTCACTTATCTTAGACTTGAACGAATATTTGTTTCTCAAACTTAGTTTGAAATTATCCTCCCTTGTCTTTCTGTAACCTGTCATGGGCCCAGGAACAAAACAAGACCGGGGATCGGATTTTGACTGGGGGTGGGATATTGAAGACAAGGATAGAGAAAGAAAGGAAAGTAGCTGGAAATGGAAGGGGCGAGGCACTTGTAGGCTGGGCGGAATGGAGGGAGATAGAATGTATTTTTGGGTGGTGTGCGCGGTAAGGTTGCGTCTTGTATGGCGGGGCTGAGAAATGCAGCGGCCGCCTGTGTCTATCCCAAGCCTATATTAAATGGTAGGCTCCCAAATAATACACGCGATAAACTAGCAAATAGCCATAACACAAGTGCAGGAATGGATTGGGGATGCCACAAGACCACCAAGTTGTGGGTCCCTTACTAGGAAAAAGTCCAAAAACATTATTTATGGCCCAACGGAATATAATCGCATTACCCTGGCATAAAAGAGTGGTCAGGTAAAGAGTGTAATTAATGTTGGCGGGCGCTCGGGGCAGGACGCGGCCCGCCCGCCTCTTCCAACGCTCGCCTTTTCTAACGCTCCCCTCTCCCTTCCTTCCCGCAGGCAAGGCGTTTCCCGCCATGGACCCAAAATGGCTCATTTCAGAAGTGCGAAGTCGGCGACGGTGGCAGGAGGATGTGGGGGCAAGGCGGGAGAGGGGCGGGAGAGGGCGGGGGGTGGGGGGCGCAAAGGCCTCCCTGGCGCCGCTACCCTGCCGCTCGCCGCCTCTCCTCCTCCTCATTCTCGCCTTCGTTCTCTTCGCTCTCGTCAAGCACACTTTCGGTGAGTAAATCGCTGGCCCTCCCCCCTCGCCCCGGCCCCTCTCCCCTCTCACCACCCCCAACCGCTCTCCGCGGCTCCGCACGCCGCGGCTAGAGGCGGCCCCTCCCTCGGACTCCGACCCCTCGGACGATGCACTATGATTCTTGTTTGCCTTCAGCACTCCCGAGGTTTGCGTTAATAACCCTGAACCCGACTCGATGAGATTCAAGTGGACTCATTTTGCCTAGGATTTTGCTGAATGCGGTTTTAATTTACCAAGGAGGTTTCTCCCAACAGGCACAACGCATCCGCGTGGGCTATTCAATTTTTAGGTAAGTAATTTTACCTTATACATTACCCGATAATCAATTAGGAACGGTCGTTTGAAGAAGATCAATGAAATCCTGATATGGATATAACGCGGAGTGCCCATGGAAATGACAACCGAAATGTTGCAATCAGTTTTTATTGAATATCAATGTGGAGACTATCATGCGTTCAAATTCCATTGACATGAATATTTCGCGTTTTCACCATGCAATGTCGCCTACCTTTTTGGGGTTTTGGGTGACGTATGGCGTTAACGTAATGCTTGGCACTCCTGGTGTGGTATCCAAGGACGACTTTTGTTAGTGCCTGGCATGGTTACGCCAATCTCGGCTTTTAGCCATTGCATGTTACACCAACTGCATTCCAACGGCTCCACACATGTATTCAAAAAGCAACTCTCTCGGTTTTCCCGGCCATTTGTTTGGCCAAAGCACATATGTAATCCGTGGAAAACGCTCGATCCGTACATTTTCAATACTTTTATGAGGTTTGCCTGAGGTAGCATTGCCAGTCGCTTGTGTGTTCGGAGTTTCCATTTCCCGATTCGGAACTGTGGCCACGGATTAATAAAATTAATGTGGCTTTACTCTAAATGCATGTTTTCATCGGTTACACTGATATGAATTCACACTTATTCGCGGAAAGTATTCTTTCATTTATGAGAGTAGAAGTTAATCTACTCAGATCTTCTTTTTCAAATGTTTAAAGTTAAATTATTCCTGCTGATCAAATCTTAATTTAATTATGATACTATGTCATGTGCCGTCCATTCGGGATGAATCGTAGTCCAAATGGTCAAGGGATTGGCTACGTTCAGCAGAGAGTATTCAGGGTTCAACCACCTTGAAACCAACGTATCCATTTTCTGGGCACCAAATATTCCAGGAAAATCGCAGGTGGCTCAGGAATAGTGAAGGAACATGTTCCCCTGCCCTGGTGAGTGAACTTTAAACGCCGCGTGCATTAAGATGAGGTAGGCTCCACATAACCAAAAACCTTTGGATCAATTACTATTTTTATCGTCGACTGAGCACTTCGTCCATTGTAGGCGCTTATTTACTGGATAGATAGGTATCCCATGGTATCTTGGTGTTTTGGTAAAAGATGACACATCCTTTGTCGGTTAAATTTGAAGAGAAGGATGGGAATAATAAAAGGCAAGTGGAAATCCGAGTGGACATTTGCCTTGCATTTTTTTAAATTTAAAGCGTTAAATTTTTCTTGTTGACCAAGAGAATTGGTAATTTTTATCGGTTCGTATCCAAGCTCAGTAGGATTGTTTCATTCATTTCATTTTTCTTTGGGGGCGATTTGTGGTTGATTGGCTGTTGAATGGAATAGTAGTGTCTACTTCTTTTCATAAAAATTTGCGGAAAGTGGATAATAAAATCATATTTATCATTGCATGTCATTTGGGAACCTTGATATTTCCATTTGGTCAAACAAGAGCCTTCGGTCCTTTTCAAGGTTTACAGGGTCATATTAGACCTTCCAATGGGCGAATGGTTCGACTACTAGCGGCAGGGTCTTAAAATCGGATCCCTAGATGCATCTGGATACCGCCAGATGAAATAGTGGAGATGCGCACGGAACGATAACTGAATTCGTTATAAAAGGTGATGATGGGTGAAAGGGGGTGATGGGTAAGGAACTTCTTGCCCAACCCCACCCCTGACGTGTACTTGTGCTTGTGAATTTCAGGGGTGCGCAACTTTAACCTCGTTTTCGAAAATGACTTTCAAGTTAGGACCCGCGACTGTGATGTCTAAAAAGGTTTACTTAGCAGCTAAAATGGGTCAGGGTACTGATCCACATTTATACGCACAAAGGACTATTTTGAAATCTTAAAATAAAAAAATGTATTACCTTCTACTCTTTGCTGGTAGGTAAATGACCTGACGACACTGCCAACTTTTGCTGCTGGTTTTCATGCGGAGAATCAATTATCATTACTGCAATTATAAAATAGTTAGAATATTAAATTCCTGAATTCCAATTTGCCTTTGGCTCTTTTATCACTCTTTTCATATTTTGTAGGCAACTCATGGACGCTTTAATCTTCTCCCACACATCCGATGTAAACTCTTACGAGGACTTTCCCCGAGATCATTGCCGAAGCGGAATGATTCCACATCGACCCGGCGCATGAAAAATAAGCTCGGGACCCTGCCCTCGATGCGAGCAGGCACTGATTGTTTTCGCGGATCATCTGCTTGCCACCCAGGGGCTTTGTAGCCAAGAAAACATGACATTTACTGCAGTGATACTAGTGGCGTTGGTGACTGGATTATTTGTATCCTCTTGTCAAGGACTTCAGTGAATCTTTAACTCGTTCTAGAGCTTTGTTCTCCTTTTCGCTGGGGAATGGTTGTCTTTTTAACACTTTCACAGTAATAATGCCTGCAGTGCATGAGTGACGAGTAGTATTTTACTATTTACCGGGAAATAGATAACAATGTGACGCTTTATGGGAGTGTCGTATGTGAAGACATGTTTTCGTCAATAATTTTCGTGGTTAATGATAACCGAAATGGATAGAAATATTCAATTCACGCGAAGTGGTCGATAGTATTGTTTGTATTGAGATACTGGGTCATCTTACTCTATTAAATCACAGGAACATGTGTCACATGCAGGTCGGATGTCGAATTTATAACATTTTGCGAGAATTCGTCTCGTTTTAAATAAAATCGACGATTTTGAGTGAAGCACGCGCGCGAGATAATTTTAGCCAGCACCCACACACTATTCACACCTTATTTTATAATGAAAAGTGGCGTTCGCATTATTAAAATAACTTTAAACGGCACATTGAGTTGAAAAATATAAGAATGCAACAATAAAATCAAATAAAATTCATTTCAGATGATGGAATTGAAAAATATTAATTTTTAAGCAAAAAAAAGTTACTAAATGCAATTGTGCAGCTCCTTCGGTTGGGTGAGCCTACTGCTTATATTATTTTACCCACATGGCCTGATTTGGCGATGCTTGCGGGGAGAAGGGGGAGGTTGGGGAATCCACAGAGCTTCCATTACTCTGATGCAGACAGATTGACAACCACGGACAAGTCCCTGGGCGAGAGGATTCAATCATTTGCGGTCCTCTAACATGCAAAACCTCTCTGGTTTCGACAAACATAGCCACACCTAACCTCGAAATCACTAAGTCGGAGCGGCGGGTTGGGGGCGGTAATCAAAGGCAGTAATCGAATTAAAAAGCACCCTTTTCACAGCGGAGGCGGGTGTCGTAGAGGCGCATACAGGCGATGCTGATTCAAGGTCCGATCCCAACCGCGCTTACCACAGAAAATGGGACTCCTGCTCCTCGCAATGCCTCGACGTGACATTCTAATGTCAGGATGCTCCCTGAATGCCTTTTCATTGTAAATTGCGAATGGATTTCCTCTCTGAAGGGGAAATGTGTCCACACGAACGCGAGTGCACCGCTCCCGGCAAGCGCACGCAGATTTTGAGTTCTTCGATAGGATTCAGCTACTACGCAGCACCGAAAATTCTCCAGGATTGATTTAAAAGGGCTCTGATTAAAAGTGCTCTTTCATGTACTGCTGTCCCATGGCTACCAAAGCCTCGCTTTATCATATGAAACATCTTTCTTTTGAGATAGCGAGGATAAATGAAAAGCTTTGATGCTTTGGAAACACGATGGTTATCGCATTTGGCCAAACGGTGAGGCACGTGAACGCGCTACGTAGAACAATGTACCAGCATAACTGTCACGATGAATGGAATGGAAGTTCAATGGATGGATGTGGCTGAATTGAGAACGAAGTGGAAACTCCCCTCTTATGGACAAACGTGAATTCACGGGCAGCGGTATCGGATCGGTTGGAGCCAGGGCTATTCAAAGGGTGCTCCCGAAGCACACATGCCGTTTTCCCGCGAACGAGCATTGAGACTGTAGCACTCACTGCCTTGGACTGTGAAGGGAGCCCTAACTCGGGGAGTAGATTGGAATGGGCGATGGAATTTCGACGTGGACGACCGCTATCTATACACATTTCCATCGATTTAATAGATCCGCCCGGATCGGCTGATGTGCACACTTCCTTCCGAATGGTAAAGAGTGAAATGGCATCCATCGACGTAGTATTTCCATCGCAAATACCAATAGAACCGAAATACCGATACCTCGAAGACCGATTGCCCGAGATCGGCCGAGGAGTGCGAAATTTATCTACGAAGGACGCAATTTCACGCGAAACGCGGCGATTGGAAACTCCTGTAGAGGATGGCATGGGATCCTTCGGGCCGGCGAGGGGCATAGAATCCTATCCATCTCCCCGGCAGCATCGATACTCAGCTTACCGTCGCCTGCTTAGGATTTGGTGTCCACATCTCGGAGGACCCGAGAGTCTGGATTTCTAGACTCAGGCGCGGCTGTGTTCACGGCGGAACAAGGAGGTAAATGGGCGCTTCTCGTCCGCTCCGGGACGAGGTTCTTGGCCGGCCCACTCCACACGGTGGACGGGCGACCGAACATTCCGGGATTTCGCGTCCTCAGCACGGCCTTACGTTTGGGACAATTGAATCCGCTCTTCCCTTTCACTCCCTCCGCCACGGCAGCATCTTGCCTTCTTTCCCGCCTGACGGACTGTGCTTCCTTCTCCTTCGTGAAGAGGGTGCCATATGACTCGGGGGGAGATGACGCAAGTGGGGCTCCCTATTTCCCGCTGCGAGCGGCGGCCACTACTCCTCCCGCGGTGGCGGACCAGCCCCTCTCCCTCTGGGCTCCCGGCTGGACTCCTGGTGATGCCCGGGCCGTTTAGGGCGCCTCGAATTTGTTTCGTGCCACGAAGGGCACCCTTTGTGTCCACCCCAACCACCACAGCCGACGAAATATGTTTTGGGGGCATATTGATTCCACTCCAGTTTTCCCATCGAGTTTTCGCAAGAACGAAACAATGGCCGCGGCGATGCGAATAATGAGTTAGATTAAAGTCAAAAAGGCATTCGTTGCTCTAATTTCACTTTGGCATGGAATTCTGACTTAAATATCAATATTCCAGATAGCAAGTTTATCATGATATTATGTATCACCTAAATTATTTAATATTAATCATTTAGCAACATATCTGAGAAACAATACTTTTTACATGTGCACCGAGTCTTATGCAAGGTGATTTCTAGTGTTTGCTTACCCGTAATTGTTGTTAATTTCAGTTTTTCAATTTAGAACGAAATTTAAAAAAGTGTGATTAACAACAACTATAGAGTAATCGTTAATTCTATTTTTGTCGTTGATTGTCAGAGCATGACTCCTGCGCGTAAGGCCCAATTCCATTGATTTTCCCCACACTGTGCGAATTATTCCAACAGAAGGATATATGAATATTACATATTTGGAAATGATTACTCTTACTTGTATCTACAGAACTGTATTTTAATCCTTATTTTACAGTATTCAAGTGCAACCACGCAGTGTGCGTGAACTGGAGCAGGAGAAAGATTTTATTTGTTTTCAAGGTTAATTTTATTGTGGCACGACAAACTTTTTATGGATATAATTCACACAGGTATAGCCCCGCGAAACAGTTTTTTGAACTCCTGAGGATTCGCAAACCTGTCATTGCCATGAGACCACCCGAAGTAGTGGCACAGTAACGAAATCTATGTCGTGTCATCAAGATTTTAACGTGGAATTACTAAGTGTTTTGAGTTATTTAAACATTGAGTATTTCCACGAAGTTACACTAAACAACCATTTTCTACATTCTGAAGAATTACACATGTAATCATTGGAGTGAAACTTAATAGAATATTGCGGTAACGAAATGTTTCCCGATTGGTAAATGGGATTACGTTATTTAGAAATGAGAGTAATTTTTTCGTCTCTCCTATCAACTCCATCCAAAATAAGAACCAATGAAACCCACGAAAATACCCAAAATTACCCCGTGGTGAACCACTGACACGTGGAAACCCTACAGCGTCCCAGAGCCTGTAACGCAAATGGAGTGTTTGGGGTCGAGCGCGGTTTTCTGCTGCGCAATCCATTCATCCAGGATTTCAGCCGTCGCAACTCTCGAATCACCTGGGATAACTTGCCGGTCATTTTGACTAATATAAGAAGGGTTAAAAGCAATGAAATGTAAATGTCGCTGCCTGACGCAAGAGGGACCTGGCTGGACTGCGCGAAGAGAAGGGCCAGGTGATCGACAGTTGTTGGATGTTAATGCAGCTGGGCCGTCATCTTAATTGAACACGACTTTTGCGTGCTTCACAGGTTCCCATGATGCCCTGTGGAAAGCACAAATGCGTATTCGTCCAAACGCGAGAACATTGTACATAGTTCTGCTTTTAAGTATACGTATCCTCAGGGTTTACATCTATCTGGAGGACAGGGAAAATCTTAAATACTAAGGGTTTTATTTTTCTTTGGATGTGAAATACGTAGAAAAGTCAGACTATCAATGAAAAATCATGGGGTTAAAATACTCTGGGTTGTCTTTAATGCCTGCAGTGTCTTTCTCCTTTTCGACAGGGTATAACTCAAATCGTAACCGGAGTTTATAAAGCAAGGCCGATTCGATTATTTTTCAGGAAGAGAAATTTGTTACTTTTTTCCAAAAGCTCTTAGATTTTTGCCGGAATTATTTGATAAAATTTCATAAAATTGACAGTTTGATTTTTTTACAATATTCTACAAAAATATTCTATGCGTGCATGTATGTTTTGCTTGGAAGCAGCAAAATTCATGTTATTAAAATTAAACTTTAATTAAAGTCACGGAAAGGCGTATCTGCTCTGGAAACTGGGGGAGTCAGGGCGTAATGGCATCAGAAATGAGTTGCAACTCTGGTTCACTTCATCTCCCTCATCACGGAAGTACGGGCGTACCCGGATGCATCTAGTATCTGAGATAATCACGCTTGAGTATTGTCATCCTTTTGTTCATTAGTAATCATAAACGTTTATTATTCTCGTTTTTCAAAGTCCATGTGTTTGTGCACTTTTAATGCTTCATTCGTTGCCTTCGTGTCTTACTGAGTATTTACTTACGACCAGTAGTTATAGATATTAAGGAGGAAACCAGCGGCTGAGATGACATGTACCACTAGGGACGAATGTGGGTAATTTGTTGGAAATGAGATAAACAGGGAAAGGAATAGGGTGGAGGAAAAACATGCGTCGACGTTCTCTCAAAGAAAAGCACCTAAGGGTTCACTATTAAACGCCCCGTCCTAAGGGCGGCACTCGAAGGGCCCCCCACATAGCAACCAGATAGGGACCGGTGTAAACCTGTACAATTCTACGACCGCCGTTACTCGAGCCCCCAGGTGGGTCGGGATGCACTCCCACCAAACCGATCCCCCAGTCAAACAAGGGCAGAAAGAAGCCTTCGGACCTCAGGCCCAACTCGTGAATCTGCATAGCCCTCTTAATTTATACCTTATATTCAGATCATATCAAAGTTCAAAACGTTGCCACCCTATGACGATTCCAAATTGACAGAAATTGCATGCATATCTGCTGTCTGCTGAGAAGATTGTGCTTCATTTAAAGGCGATTTTCTCTGAAACTGTGGATCTTTTACTTAAAAATGGGGACATTTTTAAAGAGAGGGAGACAAGGGTAGCATGACTACCAGGTTTCATTGAAATCCGGCATCCGGCGCGCATTGGTCCTCGGCTTCTAAGCTAAGCACTCCTGGGACCCCCTGCCTTCTAAAGTGAGTGTGGCTCTGTGACTCTTCCCTCCTCCCATTTCTCCTCCTCCGTCGCAAGAAACGGACTTTCTTGAAGAAAAAAGGAATCTCCCGTTCGGAACTCACTGCAGGCGGTGATTGCTTTCGAAAAAGCATTAATATTTATCTCGCTGGAGAGCATGACCGAGAGAGCGACGCAGGTCGAAGGAGGAAAGGCAAAAAACGGAGGAAGGTCTGCGAAATGGCATTTTGAGGGTGAGAAGTCGAGTCGGCGGCGGAGCGGAATGTCCCCTGGGATGGCATCCGCCACGGTTGTGGGATTGGAAGGGGTCGAGACGGAAACCGCGAAGCCCCGGGGTCTCCACGAGAGGTGCGGCATTGCTAGAATGCGGGCAGTCCTGGCAGAAATCAGGAGAATAAAATATTAGTGTTTTAATTACGAGAGTTATCGAAGAATCCGTTTCTTATCAAACCTAAGATTAAATTTTAAATTTCTGGCAGAGTTTTTATACAGAATCTTTTGATAGCCACAAATTTGTTCCATTTTTCGTTCATGGTCTTTTGAAAGAGATATAAAATAAGGTCTCTTCCATTTCTCTATCGGAGAAACTGTGTGCGTTGGGGCTCATAAAAATTATGCATTTTCCTCGTAATTTAATCCTCAAAAATCAATTATTTATGTTAATTGACGTTAAATAAAATAGATTTTACAAAATTTATTCAGCATGTGCCCGTACATTTTGCAACATATAATCTTAATTTCCTCAGTATGATCCTAGGGTAAAGATAAAAACTTAATTTACCCCGAAATGAATGATAAAAAGTCCGCAAAGTTTTTATTTAATTCGAAGAGGGGATTTTCTAAAGTTGAGCCGACAACCACTGGACTGGGCTTAATTTACATTTTAAAACCGTACCTAAAATACCAATTGATATGTTGATCTTACTACAAATTCTAGCCTCTAAAATGTAAATTTATTTTGAAAGACTTGTAACAAAACTTAAATACTCTAGTGTACCTATTGTGGATTTGAGTGTAAAATAAGCGAACGTAAAGAAAACAAAATCTCTGAAAGTTGCCCGTGAAATCATTCTAATAAGTTTCACGCTTGCAAAAATCAAATGAAATAAAGTCAGCCAGGCATCATCACGGAATAGATAAAACCCATCACTGATGATTTCCTTGATAGGCGAAGAAAATGAACTGCCGCTCAAATTAAGAAATGGCCGAGGAAAACCGGACACAGAATAGTTCATGGGCGTTTTTATAGCCTAGATTGAGCTGTTCCTCTGATCAAGAAAACCGTTTGGATTGTCATTCGGAAAAGCCGATCGAAGATGAACTTTTTACATTTGTGAGGGTAGAAAATGCAACATTTTCACGGAAAAATTGATTGCAGATGACAGCTAATTACAGGGATGAGGCGGTGAGCTATATTTACAGCCTTTTTCCTCATGAAATCGTTTAATTGGCTAGGAATATACTGAATATTTTACTCGAGAGATATTTCTTTGTCGTTTCATTCATTTAAGCCAAGATAGGCCACATCGCTTTCCGGATTGATTGCAGTTAAGAAATGGTGAGAAACCATCTACATCTACATCTACTCAATACCCCGCAAGCCGCCGCAAGGGCGTGTGGCGGGGGGTGCTAGGACACCACCCGTAATTTAGAAAAGAAAAAGAAAAAAAACCGCATGCAATAACGACAAAATCATATATAAAAAAAAAACATGGCATACATTCATGCATGAACACTTACACCCGTCACACATGCAAACACTCAAACTACCAACTAACATACACATGCACCTGAAAGTATACCTAACATCTCTATAGTGTTTAATTTTGTTCCGACTTGTAAATTCAACGTTTTCAATATTTCTAAAGTGACTTTGGTTTCTTACTATTATGATTTCTGATTGTTCGGGGAAAGAATGAGTATTTGTACCTATCTGTCCTGGAATCTATCTCCCTTAGTTTATCTTTGTGGTCTGATCTACCTAAGTAGTGTGGGGCCGTTATAATTCCTTCAGTGTCATAGTTAAACTCGTTTGTTCTGAACCTTTCTAAAAGTCTAAGCCTCGCTTGTTCTCTCCGCAATTCAAGTGGTTCCCAGCCTAAATCCCCTAGGAGACCTGTCATACTTGTGTTTTTATCATAACAACTTTATCATAACCATTCGCGAACACCTGGATCTTCGCAGCTTTGGCCCATCACTCACCATGGACGAGCGGGGACGAACGAGTGAGACCATGCATCTGTAACCTTGATGAATGTCACACGACCCTGATGACTAATTTGATTGGAAAAACCACGTTGTTCTCTGGTGTCAGAGGGAGAATAATTTAATTTCAGCTATCGTAAGCAAAGGAAGCTTAAAGTCAAGGACAAGATGCATCTCCTGAGGGATGCATCTTTTTAGGCCTGGGATTTTATAAGGAATGACGAGCCGAGAGAGAGGCAGCTCAAATAGCGGTGCTGACAGAGAGCTGCGGGGAGAGCGAGAAATTCCATTAATCCGGGCCCTGAAAGCGAAATAATTGCATCTATAGAATCGGATGACGTGGTAACATCGGGAAGAATTTTGTCTGAATGCCATACCCAGATAATCAAGTCCCAAACTGCATTTATCAATCCGAAAGATGATTGAATCTAGGGTATGTATTTCTTAGGGGGTGAATAAAAAGGACATTTTTGTTGGTGAAACCAATTTTGGGTTAATTTGAAAGCCATCAGGCACACTTGAGACTCGAGAGAAAATTCCGCGCAATAGAGAAATCCCCGTCCTACCCAGGGAAATTATCAATACCAAAATCATTTGCCGAACGGGTGGGAAATAAGTTCATTAATATTAACACTAAATGGTCACCAATTGCGGAGCCGAATCGGCCGGGCAATCTGCGGGATCGGGTCAGCTGGAAAATCCCCTGATCCTGGAAGGCTCCGCTGAAGAGGCGCCGTTGACAGGATCGCGCTCGGGGTGTCAGCGGAAATTGCCACGCCGGCCAACGGCGGCCCGCCGGTGGGTGACTCACCTCGTGAGGGCTCCGAACGGCTCACAATCATCGTGAGGATCGAGCCGATTAATTTTCGATGGACAGGCTCCCGCCTTCTGGTTGGGGAAGGTCCCGCTTCTTATAGCCTCGTCCCGCAGATACGTATGCAGTTCGTCGACAGGGCCTGACCTTCGCCCGCTGACGCACCCACCCCTCCTCGCACGGCCACGGGAGACCCATGGGGCATTGCTCAAGTCCCGCTTTTTTTGTGGCGAGCTTTCATGGGAGGAGGGACGCGGTTGGGAAGGGACACGATGACCGGGAGTGTGTCCCTCGCCGAGTGCTGGGGATGCTCCAGCCAGGCTCTCCCTTCTTGATCGACGGCGAGTTATCAGCGGGTTGAAGGGTGCGTGGCGGGGGGGAGGGGCAAAGCTGCGTTTCTACTTAGGCCGGCGGGTGGATCCAACCGTGGTGGGGGTCCCGCAGTTCCGCCCCCCCCCAATTCCCTCTCTTCCTCCCCCTCCCCCGCGTACCTACCCACCATAGGTTATCCATCGCTCTCGGAAGGGATAGAGTCCACAAAGCGAAGGCAATGTAGCCGAGACTTGATTGGTTCCTGTAATAACTCCCTCCCTCCCGCTCGCCCAAGCCTCTGCTCGTGCTACTTCCCTCATCCGTTGGTCGAGGGAAGCCCAAGGCGGGCGGAGTCGGGGAATGATCGCGGGGACCCGCTCTTCGCTTTACCCCTCGAATTATGATGAAGCACCAAGTGTGTGTGTGTGGGTGGGTCCGCTTTCGCCGGGGCGTAGAGAATGAAGCCGTGCGATTTGACGTGTTCAATGGTCACCGCGCGTTCGATTTTGCAGAGTTTGGCCCCGAGTGCGCGCTTGGGTTTCACTGATGATCGATTGATTTCTATCGAATCAAGTGTGAAATCGACGCTGACTGGAAGGGAAACTACGGGGGCTTTCCTTAGATATGTTCGACGTACAATTACGACGATTCGGACACGACCAAAATTTATTGACGCTTGGCTTTCTAAAAATGAAGGGCCTCGAGGTATTCGACCATATTTTTCCAGAGTGGCTTGAATTATTCATGAAAAATTATGGCGACAGTCGCTGTAAATTAAATAGCCAATGGTGAGCTTGGACTCAAAATAGTTTTATAAGCTGTGATAGCGTCAGAAGAAGCTCGAGACATGTAGATACGATTCTTATTTATTTTATATAGATACACCCGAAACGTTTCATATCTTTATAAGCTACTTAGTGTAGTAAATAAATGTATTTTGAAAGGTAAATACAACAAAATCTCTTGGTAAGCAACAGCAATAAGCTGGTGCCAGAGGGCGTTAAGATATTAACGAATTGATGCACATTTATTGTGACAATTAATTTCGCAATATTCTAAAAGTTAACATGTAGCATAGTCTTCTTATGGCATTGAATCAACACGGAATACCGTTAATGAACACTAAGGAGGCCCCAGTGTTGATTGGCGAGGACATTCCTCGAGTCCTGTGATAGAAATACTAGAATGTGTTAATTTTGCTATCAAAGACATTTCTCAAGCATGACGATGTCTGATTTTGTGAGTTATTTATGATGCTTCCTTGGCAGTGGTGGCTTTTCCCTGAATGTTATTTTTGTCATTCAAAAACGTATGAATCTAGTAGCCGTGATAACTCTCTAAAAATTAATGTGGTCCATTCAAGAGATGTACAATCAATACCGTGAAAGTTTGGCATATTTAGTTTAAGTCCCAGTGAGCATAATCATGATATGGCCATTTCATTATTATGCTAACGCCATGTATTCATGGACATGGCGTATAAAATGCAAGGCGCTTTTTTGTGACGACGATATTTATCGGCTGATGTTGAAATAAATACATGGGATTCATGTTAAATAAGGTGGCTTCTCTTACTTTCCTCTCCACGAGCATCCTTAATCCAAGTAGAGCCATTCCAATAATAAATTTTCACTGCAATATAATCAGAGTTACGGTTTTAAAATGTATTTGCTTTGCCGTATTTGATGCAATTAATGTGTATATATATATACACATATATATATATACATATATATATATATACATATATATATATATACATATATATATATATATACATATATATATATATATATATATATATATATATATATATATATATATAATACACAGTAACACATAATATAGAAACACAAAAAAAGAGAACACTCACACGTATTTTCTTGATATTTCGACGGAAACAATCCGTCTTCCTATGAAGATATAGAAGTAATGCTTCTATATCTTCAGAGGAAGACGGATTGTTTCCGTCGAAATATCAAGAAAATACGTTGAGTTTTCTCTTTTTTTGTGTCTATATTATGTGTTACTGTGTATTGTACTATTCGGCACTTCCGTGTTACGTCTATGAAAGTATATATATATATATATATATATATATATATATATATATATATATATATATATGTGTGTGTGTGTGTGTGAGTGTGTGTGTGTGTGTGTGTGTGTGTGTGTGTGTATGTAAACAGGGTTCGGCACCATAACTTCCTTTTTTTCAAACGCAAAACGCTTTCAAAAAAGGAAGTTATATTTCCGCACCCTGTTGATGGTTTTATGCGTGTATATATATATATATATATATATATATATATATATATATATATATATATATATATATAATTATACATTAATAATTATATATATACATTAATATGATATACATTTATTAAATTGAATTCAAAAGGAAAATATATGATAATTACAAGGTGTGCATTTTGTTTGTGTGCCGTATTGCCAACGAGTGCAGGAAACACCAAAACTAATCGTAACCGAAAGGACGGTGAGAAAAATATCAATAAAAAGTAATGGACTGAGTGCAAAAAAGAAAAAAAAGTATGGAAAGAGCCTTGACAAAATCAGAATTTGTGGCAAAATATTTGCCCACAAATTATTTCACGGTCCGTCAAGATGGGCGAAATATTAGTCTAATTTTTTTGCCAAAGATTGTCGACAAAAGACATCTGGGAAAGGAAGCGTTGACAGCTCGCTGGGTCATCTTTGAAACGACAATATTTCCCCGGCAACCGTCGACGTAAATCTCAGGATTGCATTGCTCCCCCCTCCCCCATTCCGCCAAGTTCGAAACTATCTTCAAATTAGATACAACGGTAGAAACACTCTCTCAACAATTTGATATAGCTCTCAAATTTTAAAAGGATATTCTCGTATATGTGAATGAATAAATTTCACTTTTCAGCATTGCTCGTACCAAGCAATAAATGAAAAGTGCACTGTTTACGTTTTCTAGTTGGGCCGGGACACTATTGACGAGGCAATCGAACTAGTTCCGTTGGCGACTAGTGCGGCAGTCGAGCGTTGAACTCGGCCGTGATCGATAATGAACCACTATCCCAAAGATATTAATGGCCGGAGCTGGTATGGTAAGCCTGACATTCCATATTGAATCGCGCTAGAGTCAAACTCTAAGAATGACACAGTTTCAAGGCTAACAAGATGGAAATCCTTCGTGATGAAAGAAGATACTTCGTTCTTCCTCATAGATGTTCCCCTCGAAGATCTTACCTTGTAACAAAACCTAGGTCGTCTTAAAAAATGCTCTGTGGGAAAGCAAAAAGTCTTCTTTCATCGAACTCAAGTGTTTAATCGCCGCTTTTGAATGAAGAAAGAAGTGAGGATCTACTATTATTTCCCCTAGTCTGTAGTGTCACCGGCCCGCCGGTGACGCCGGTTGACGGCCGACTTAGGGAAATAATAGCACATCGTCTAGGGGCAAAGGGGGGCGATCATTCCTTCGGGCGAGTCAGAGAACCACGCACATGTGGTAGCCGAACCTCTCTGGTTTGTATTTGTCTGACCAACCGGGAATTGTTTCTCACTTAGAGACCACAGTCAACGCCTCGACGATCTCGACTGCTAGCAACTCCATCGTTACTCAAAGATATTCCCGGCATGAATTCATCATCGAAATTGCTCGAAATACGTACTAATTATCACCGGCCGGTGTGACCTCAAAAATTCTATATCCTGTTCTTTATATATGTAAGAAATAGGAGATCGGGATGGTGGGGTAGCAAACGTACACCGAGAGCTTCCCACCGAGAGGGACCGGGTTCAAATCCCAGAGACAAAAAATATTTTTCAGTGGTATCCCGATCCCTACTTGAGGTGCTTTGTGGAGAGAGCTTTGAGTGAGTACGACGTCCGTCGGATGGGCTGTTAAACTGCGGACCCCTTGGCGCCTTTCGACAAGAGAAGGCTAATACCGACGCTGGGTTTCTCTCCACCCTTCCTTTCCCATCCATCCCTAATGGCGCAAATGACCTTAGCTGTCGGTCGCCTCCCATAAAAATTGCTACTACTATCAAAAAATAACGACATTGGGTATTAAATGAACAGCCGGGTTCGGCGCTCAGTCGATGTAAAGGCCAAATACAATGTCTGAATCGTTCGCCCCGCCGTGAGTGCTAATGGCGTACTTTTATTGTTTATCTCGGTGAAGAAATCCCAAATTTTGGACAGGAAGCCGCCTTATGCAGCAGGAGGCTCCGTGGTGCACACACAAAGCAAAAGGCCGGAGGGGGGCTTCGAACCCCGTGTGGTATTGAGGCTCCGTGTAGAGGAATACAAATAAATGGAATGGTAAAACAATGAAACGCAAGTATCGCTGTTTTTGTGCACGGCCCTCCGCCCTCCACAGAACGTCATCCACAAGAAAAACCACGCCACGAAAAATCTTCGCTCACGCGGTCCTCGGAAGACGTGGTATGTCCGGCCATATTAGGCAAATGCCCACGGAGGGAGCTATCCGCCCGTATTTCTTTCTTCCACTATGAAAAGGGAGTGTGAACTCCTCACCCCGTCCACGCTGGGGTCTCGATTCCACGACGGGAGACGACAGTCGGCTGACATCGATGGACCATGCGGGAATGAAGAGCGAGGAGGGTGCGCCTCGGGTGGGGACGTCCCCCTGCCCCCAACACCGCCCTTTCCCGCCCCTCCCCCGTCCTCATTAAACTCGCCCAGGACCACTTATTCCTTCCCCTATCCCTCGCCACTCGCGCCGCCATGCCCACTTAGTCATTCACTTTTTCCTCCCCACCTCGGCCACCCCAGCCTCCCTCGCCCCTCTCTCCCTCGCCCCCGCCGTTCCCCACCCACGCCCCCTCCTCCTCGCGGGCCGCCTCGCTCCAGCGCCTCTCATCGCCCCCTTCCTCCTCCCACGCCCCTCACCTCGCCTCCGCCCTCCTCGGCACGTATCACCTGCCCCCCTCCCCCTCCCTCCTTCCCCGCCCTCCCCGCGGCCGCTTCTCTCCCCCGCCCTCCCCCCCACTTCCGCCCCGGAGATAAGCGTGGCTGCTGCCCCAGAGATCCTTAGTCGCGTGCGGAGTGGCAGACGGGCAAGACCGAAGCGGCGAGAAGGCGCGGCAGATAGAGAGAGCGAGTGTGCGAGAGAGAGAGAGGCAGAGAGGGGTAGAGAGAGAGGCAGAGAGGGGTAGAGAGAGAGGAGGGTATTGGGCCCGTACTCGCCACCTCGGCGTCTCCCGCGACCAAGGGAGGAGAGAGGCGCTCAGGGTGAGGATCGACGCTCCGCCCGCAGCAACAGCAGCCATGGTGGCCGTGGCCATCGGGTGCATCCTCATCCTCCTGGCCGTCTTCATCCTGCTCATCATCTTCGTGGGGCAGTCGATGGGGGACCCTTGAGCTCCGAGAGGGTGAGTACCCCCCCTCCCAACCTTCCGACTCGCTCTCGACCCGCCCCCGCGGGGGTGGCGGGTGAGAGCGAGTCGTCCTCTCTCTCGCAGTCCACTGAGGATGCCTCTTGTCCTTGTGCAACGATTGCGGGGGGATCTCCCGCGGCCGCCTTCACACTTTCTCTATCCCTCTCACACGCGCACATACGCGCGCTTCCTACGGTTGAATGGCTCCGATTTTGGGGTCCTCTTCGACACTTCGATGCATTCCAAAGTTGTCCCTTTAAAATGTCCCCCTTTCATCGATTTTTATATCTTCCACGCCTCGTGGAATTTATCTTCTCTCCTCCCAACTGCACACACATGCGCGAAAGCCCCCTCAGTCCGAAGTTTACATTCGGGAATTCTCTTGAGTGGATTCCATTAATTACTCGAATCTAATTGATTCGGCATTCCACCCACTCCCAAGCGGTCGTTACCATTTTCCAGCATTCAAAATTTTCGTCAGTCCCTCGAGATTCAGGGTTTCGGCCCGTCGAGCTTTTTTTAATGCTTCTTGTTTGCAGCGTTTATATTTCCCACAAATTCCGTCCCTCTCTCCCTCCCTCGCAACCTGTGGGGACGCGGCCCGCGATGCTGCTGCCTTTTCTTTTTTCTGGAAAGCCTAATGGTCGTTTTTAATTCTCCTCGCTCGTATGAAAAGGAGCATCTCGTTTGCCGACGGTGAAGACGTCTCTGTTTTTTTTATTTCCGCGCACAGTTTTCTCTCTTTTCATCCTGGTCATAATTCTTCGATCCCTCCATCCTTTCGTGAATTTCAGTGGACGTCGTAATTGTCGTCCAACGGATGCAACTTGCCTCCCACGTCTGTAACGGGGCTCGGGCAGTTAGCGCGACGGTGCTTGCTCCCGGTGATCTATGCGATTGTTTTATTTTTGAACATAAACAACTTGTTACACATACTCTGCGTTCCCTCCGGTCTCCTTCAACCTCCAACTTAAAACGGATTAGATTTTTATCTTGACTCGAGATCTCCACCAACTCGAGCTCAAATGGTTTATCTCACGTGGTTAATATGGGGCTTGGGTAAAAGCGATCGCGGGGTGGTTCCGGAATTCTCCTCCGCAGCGAAATGATATACTATAATTTCATACTCGGACCGCCAAATGGCGCTCGTCATCTGTCCTTTTTCTCTAAGTTCGCCATTGCTTGTGGATGTGATTTAACGGACGTGAGCCGGGGGTCCGAAAGCCTCCCGTTGCCGCTCGCCTCAGCCCTTAGTCCACCCTGGAAGCAACGCGTGTGTGCTTCCCTGGTCTTTTCGCTTTTCAATGTTCTGCGCGCGGCGAACGCCTGCCTAACCGTCGACGGCTTCGCGGGTGTTTCGAACGGGTTGGAAGCGAGTGTTGTGCTCGGGGGTAAATCACTGCTCCTGTCGGCCAACGGGACAGGGCGTCGAGATGACCGTATGCGTCACCTCATCCGCCTGGTGTCGAGAAAACGCGAAGGCGAAGTACACGCCACCAAACAGGTGGGCAGGAAGACGAGGACTGCTTCGAGTGTTGTGGGGTGGGGCATGGGCTCCGCGGGCGGGGTTGACGGCCGATCGTCCCGTCCACCAGCGGGGAATCAATCCGGGATTTCGGGCCTGTAGCCCGTCGAAGCGCCCCAGACTAGTCCGAGGTCAAATGGGGGTTCGCGATGCCACCTCTCTCGTGAGCTGTGGGCCGAAAAGGACATTGTTGAGGTAAATCAACCCGAAGTTCAGTTGAAATAAATACTATCTGGTGGAGTTAACCTCGAACTGAGCCCTTAGGCGAGTGAAGTTCAAACATTCGGCGTTCAGACATGTGGACAGGAGTTGAGGACAGAATAGCGCCAACTCTCTACCATTCAATTCACTACGAAGGCTCGCTGACCAGTAAATTTAACTGCGTAGACTTAAGATGGGATTGCCTCAAAGGATCAGTCGGGATTTGGACCTGGAGACCTCCTTGTCAATAGGCGAACGCTCTACCCGCTGAGCATGTCAGAATGGAGTAAAATTCTGTTTGAAATGAACATAACCTACTAAAAGAATCCCGGGAGGTTTCATCTGAAAAACCTAGTCTTGTGCTCTTCTCGGAGCGGGCAAGAGTGTATTTAGGATGGGTAATAAATATATGCCTGAGTGCAGCAGTAAATATCGGCATAGAGTACTGCTACCGAAACACCTCAAGAGATCCTCAGTTTATTTCAAATCCCAATAAAAGTTCCGCGCTCGCACTACCGCGGCTGTATTAGTAGTATTTTAGCAGTTAATTGTGGCATAGATTCCAAAGTGAGAATCAAAACAACCAGGGCTAAGTTCACTGCTCTGGGGATTCGAACCCGAGATCTCTGTGCTGGAAAGGCAATGTTTAGGTATCTTACCAACTCCGAATCGGCAAGAGTGTGATGTGGCGGAGTACGGCCGCGTCGGCCGCCCGTTGGTATCGAATGGTCGAGTTCACGAGCGGGAGGTGTGGACGAGAATGGCGGAAAATTGCACGGCGCGGCGTAAAATATTTATAAGAGCTTGGGGCCATTGGAGGTGGGATGGAAGTGGGGGGAGGGTGGTGGTGGGAGGGTGGAAAGTGCTGTGTCTTCGTTTGTATATTTTCGTGTTTCAGCTTCCGATGGGAATCATCAAAATAAACAAGGATCTCCGGACCAGCGCCAGGCGCGGTGCGCAAGATGAAACTCTTAATTGAATGATCGGTTTCTGTGTGTACTTCGTTTCCTCATGACTAAATGCGTCCGACAGCCGATGAATAAATGGTGATAAACCGTTGGCGAGAGAGAGGGCACACATGCGAACGCTTGCGGCGTAGTTTTGAAATTTATGGGGAAAAGTGGCGGCGTTGAAAGGAAACCTCCGAGAGCGAAGGCGTCTGGGGAGGCGGACACACAGATGCACAGAAGCACACAAGTGTGTATGTTTCCAAATATATAGTCATATATTTGGAAACATGCACACCAAATATATATAAAAACCATATAGCCAAATATATATAAATAAACCATAAACACAGTAATCAACCCGAAGGTCGGTTTGGTAGGGGATGGCAGAGTTCACCCAGGACTAAGCCCAACGGCGTGTGAAAGTCACACATCAGGGTAGGGAGGCCAGTTCCTTTCCCTGCGCCGGTTATGGTTTCCCAGGAAGACCTGCTACCCGAAAAATCACATAGCATGGGTGGAGTTGCAGGTGCCCAGAGTGCCCTGCCCGAGAATCGAACCCTGGCCCCTCCGGTCAGTAGTCCAACGCTCTACCCCATGGACTACCGTGACCCGCATATATATATATATATATATATATATATATATATATATATAAATATATATGCGGGTCAGGGTAAATTACGTTTCCTCGATAGCTCAAGTGGTTAAGAGCATCCGCCCGGCAAGTGGAAAGATCCGGTGTTCCAGTCCCGGTCTAGGAAATTTTTTTACTCTTGTGATCCGTTCGATTCCGCCTTCCCCACCTTTATTGTGTTCGTCTTTTATGTGTGTTCGTCTTAATGAGTATTTATTCGCCGTTTGGTGGGATTTCGTGTTTGAATGTATATATATATATATATATATATATATATATATATATATATATATATATACATTCAATATATATATATATATATTTATATATATTGTGATGTGACTTTCACACATTATTTTATGTGAAAGTCCCACGAATGTAAATGATAATGTACAAGTATATCAAGAGAGCACAAGCGAACAAAAACGAAAACACAGAAAAGAAAAGAAACTCACACGTTTCCGAAGTTTAGGTGGTCAAACCACGTTTCTCAAGAGAAAGAAGGAACTCTCACTCTCTCTCATATATACATATATATACATATATATACATATACATACATATACATACATATACATACATATATACATACATATGTATACATACATATAGATATATATATATACATACGAGGGTCATCCGGAAAGTAGTACCCGTTCGTGCCGCATGAAGTGCTGACGACGCGAGTAGCCGCTGGACGAGGTCAGATAGCTTCAGTGGCTTGTCTGCCTTCTCTGAGCCAAGTTGCGTGACGCTAGCATTGCCTGTGTTGTTTCTGTGATTGTTTACAATGTTTAAAAAAATTGAGAACGCCGCCAGTTGTGAAGTGAGGGCAGTGATTAAATTCCTCAATGCAAGAAACGTTCGCCCATGTGATATTCATCGCCAATTAAAGGAGGTGTATGGAGACAATGTAATGGACGAGTCGTCTGTTCGGCGGTGGTGTCGCAACTTCAACATGGGGAGGGGGAACACACACGACGATGAGCGTTCGGAGAGACCGTCTGTCATTACAGACCAACTGGTGAGCTCAGTTGACGAATTCGTGAGGAACGATCGGCGCGTCACAATTGATGACATCTGTGAGCATTTTCCCAATGTTTCTCGAACAATTGTTCATGAAATTGTTAAACACCATCTGCATTATGCAAAAATTTGTGCAAGATGGGTCCCTCGCGTATCTCAATGAGCTGGCGGCGAAGGACTATGCAGCAGGAATACAGAAACTTGTCACACGTTATGACAAATGCCTTAATTTGCTTGGAGATTATGTTGAGAAGTAGTTTAAAGTATCCTCTTTCAAATAAAATTTTTTATGTTTGTTAATATTTACTTTTGTCTTTTTATTTCACGAACGGGTACTACTTTCCGGATGACCCTCGTATATACCTACATATATATTTTATACATGTACATACTTGCGTGTATCTTCTTCCATACCCATAGGCCGTCGGCGCTCTCAAACCCACGCGAGGACACTGCACTCATAGAAACGAGGATAAACAATCTCAGAGTGATTGAAACGACCGTGCGAGTGTGTGAGTTTTTTTGGAGGAACGGTGATTCTTGATACGAATGGAGGGAGTGGTGGGTAATTCACTAATTTAAAAATAGGGAGAAAAGTTTCAAAAAAGACGGGATAAGCGTCAGCGGTCAATTTGGTTTGCTTAGAAGAATAAACTGTGGAGCGGGCAGCATTTGTCCGAGGCGTTTGCAGGGCAAGGAACACGAATGCTGGGGGTGGGTGTGAAGCGGAACGAGGTGAGATTTTAGTATGTCGCGCACGTTAACGGGACGTTTGAAAGTGCTGTGGGGCGTATTGGAAGGAGGAGGGGCGTGAATTCACTCGTTTCTAGCGTGTGGTAATGCTCCCATCGAATGTGACGGATTTGGTGAGTGGCGGGGAAATAGGCGGTGACAAGGTCGAGGCCATCAGGGCTGCGCGTTTCGGTCCGAGGAATGTGTGTCTGGCAGGGAGTGGTGGGATATTTCTTTTGGATAGCCCGGTGTATACTTGGCACATTAATAATCAATAGCGGCCATTCCCTCTCTCGTAACCCTCTCAGTCCCCAACCGACTCCCTCCGTCTCGCCTTCGCCCCGAGAACGTCGCTCCTCCTCCGTCGACGAGGGAGGAATGACCGCCGAAGTGCGAAAGGACCCGAGTGTCTGTTTTATTTATTTCCATGCTTCAATAATGGCTTTAATATATGCCGTGTATTGCCGAATAGCCAAATTAATTGATGAATAAATCTCTGCTAAATCTGTGTCGCCGAAGGATTCCTCAGAGAATGGAATCGTTACGGGTTTCCTCGCTCTCATTTTGCCGTTTCAGCCACGCTACGCAGTATTTTTCTCCACGGACTGGACGGGAAATCAAATTTTATGACCCCGGGACTAGTACCGCGGGGCACAAATCCGCAGTAGGGCCGTGAGCGTTTCGCGGGATCCCTTTCGTAAGTCCCCCTCGAGCAGTGAGCGAGTGGAAACACGGTCCGCGTGATTCACCGGCGTGAGTCTCCTCGCGGGAATTCTTGATCGTGTTTATCAATCGATCTAATCCGTAACTATTTCCAGCGATCGGTATAAAATAAAATAATGTATTCGAACAAATAGTCTTGAATTCAACTCTTCTGGGAAACAGCAGAAGAGTTAATTTTGGTATCGTCGTCATATCTCTCTCGTCATATCTCTCTCGAAACGAGCGGTTAGCCGAGGGATGAAATGGAATCGAGCCCTGGCAGTGGCGTGAGGTGCAAAGGGTGGCGATGCACGACGCGTCGAATGATGTCTTCGGCGAGTATTCGCACACGGGCCTGGTGCGGCTTTCAGGCCGCGAGAGGGGGCTTTCCCGTCGCCGCTCCTCCCCTCCCCGGCCATCTCCGTGCGAGAGGTGCGGGCGGGCGTTCTCGCTCCCTGGCCCCCCCACCCCCCTCCATGCCACCACTCTCAAAACTCGTGCATCCCTCGGGAACTCCCTCACCCCCTCCACTAATACCCTCTTACCTCCTCCACCCCCCGCCCCCCTTCGCGGTCGCCCGTCGATATAAGTAATGGCCTCGGTGGTGGCGCGTCGCAATTGCCGTTCCCGGCGCATGCATAATGTAAGAGGCCGATAATGATGCGTGGAATAATTGTCGGGGGACGGGCGACGGCGGAGGGTGCCCCCTAATGCACGATGCACTCGGGGGAGGCTCGGCGGGAGAAGGGGGGCGTGGGGGAGCGGGCGAGAGTGGTTGTGCCCGGGGGGGGGTAGCCCGCAGTGTCGAGAGGGGCGCAGCGGGGGGAGTGAGTGCGGCGGGGGCGAGGGGGAAGCGCGGGGAGGGCTCGGCTCGGGGTGCGCCTGCTTTGGGTGTTCTACCGTCGACGATCGGGCTACGGCTTCTATTGCTATCGACGATAGGGACGCGAGTGACATCCTCAAGGAAGTGCTCCTTATCAAGGAACCCGAATGAAACGAATCCAAATCGTTGGGTGATGCCAGCAGGAATTCTCGGCTAGTTTTTGTTTGAAAAATTACTCGAATGTTATTATTTTTGCTAACATATTTACCATTGTCGGCGAGGAAATTTTAGGCTGTGGCGGAAAAAAGCGGTATCTCCGGAAAGAGGGAACATGTAGCCGCGGACAAGAATTAGTCAAGTCAGCCGACAAATCTCGGTATAGTATTCATAATAGTAAGTGTCACGGGTGAAAATACACTGGAGTACTACTACTTATTTACCTGAGCATATATTGGCTAAGCATTAACTTCAATTAAAACCAAATAATCTGATTTCTTAGATTCATTTATCGGAGAAATTAATTGTAAACAACAATGGGAAATGACAAACAATTTAATACACAAGTACAATATCTAGTTACTCGAATAATTCACCTCTTGCACTTTTTTTTTTAATTTTTCTGCGATAAGGACGCCTCGGGAGAATCGTACCCTACGGTGGGTTATGATTACCTTTCATCGGTCAGAACACGTTTCCCAGGGTCCGAAACTAACACAACACACATTCCTCAAGTTGAGCTCGGACTAACGATCACGGATTCGCGTGATTGAGTCGTCACCGAACTGACAAAAATCCATCCGTCGGTCATGGGAAACGCACACACACACGCACTCATTATTGTCCCGCGGCTTTTCAATCCTCATCCCGTGAACGTTCCTCTCGCAGCGAACCCATCCTGAGGAATCCAAGATGTGAAGACCAAGCAACCGACTCGGGGGTGGATCTCATACCTTTGTTTCCACCCGGACGTGACCGACTTTTCGCATCGCATTCGGGTGCGTTTAATCTGCCGTGTCCAACGAAGTGATTCAATAAATAAATGAATATCCGTTTTGGAGCGGAGAAAAACCTTTAATGCTTCAGGCACTGTGTGTATACAGCAATTGTAAATATTCCTCGATCTATGTGTATGTATTGGACCTCCTCAAAGACATTGCACCAGTAAGGAATCGAGATAAATAGGTGTACGAAAAGACAAGTTATTTTATTTCCACCGAGTTCATTGAATATACGTAGAAAGTTGTGTTGCTATAAATAAATGTATTTAACTCACGGAAAACAATTCATTTAGAAAATTCTCATCAAACGTATGGGTTGATAGGTGTAATTCTTTGTGGTTTTTGTGCGTCAGGCATTAGCTGAATCAAGTGAAATACCTTCTAAGAATGTTGCTATTTTAGGCATGACAATTGATACGATTTTTCCATAGGATATTTCACCAAATACAAATTGAAGTCTTCTCTCGTGGGTACGGTTTTGTGATTCATAATACTGACTGCCTATTTCGGTCTAAGGTTATCCAATTATTAGTCATTTTGAGGTTGTTTCCTTCTCGATGCATGGGGATTTCCTACTCCAATGTATTTATTTTAGAACATGCTAACCGCTGGGCTACTGAGTATATAATGCTCATAAGAATAATTCTTGTTAAATTTAAGATTACATAAATTATAAAATGATGACAGGTGCCATCGATGATACAGAAATATTGCCATATTACAATGGACATAGGCGTAATTATATAATTTTCAATTTGAATATTCTAATCATTGAACGGATATTTATTGTACAGCAAATCTTGGCACACCTCAAAACCCATACATAACACCTCACTACTAAATATAATTTATTTTTCTTCTGCTTGTACAAAAAATGTTTAGATGCCAACTAAACTTGAATATTTTTACGGTCTTCCAAATGAATCAATGATCGTGAATGCTGGAGTACTAAACGTAACAGGGAAATATTACCAATAAATGTTCTCCACAACCTTCCATGATTTCATGGAAGCATAGAGAGATGATAACAAATATGCTTTTTACAGGGGCCTTAACATACATAGAAAGTTAAAGTATGAATCGTTACACCTATATTTATTCAAAAGTAAGATTAGAAGATACAAGTCATTGTAATGAAGCTCCGTGTGTACTGTACATGTGTGTACCATATATGGCAATGTCAGAACATTACAATGACTTCAAATTCTCGATGAACTTCACGCTTATGATGTCACAGCATTTTATGTGCGCGCCACTATGAAGTTTCACACTGGATGACGCCTCGTGTCCCCACACACTGATATTACCTGATTGGATTTATTGAATTCTCATGAAATGTGCTCCCATCACACAATTACCGAACATAAACCTTCATCCGGCCGTAATTGTCCGTATTTCTCCCTTCTAATCATCATCGAAGGACCACCACAAGGGTTAAGAAGTCGAACGTTGCAAGTTGTCGGCTCGCCCCAGGAGCCTTTGTCGAAGTTCTTCCAGCATGGCTAAATCAGGTGCTAACGACCAAAGTTTTAGCAGGCCCGAGCCTCTCTTCAGCCCGAGAGGGCCGCCGCATCGCGGTCCTTACCCGGGGCCACCGGGCCCGGCCGCCGACCCCTCCCACGGAGCGCGGCCTCACGGGGCGAGCGAGCGGCGGGGAGGAGGCGGAGGCAAGGGGGGGTGGGGGGGCGGGGAGAACAACAGCCGCGGCGGCGCCCCGAACATCCTCGGTGCGTGAGGGGCGGGCAGCACCATCCGATGATGACGTGCGACGGAGAGCGCGTCCCCTCCCCCTGCACACCTTGCCACGTACCCTCCGCCAGGAACCAACCAAACTCCGCCGCCCCCTCCCCCCGCCCGATGAAAGGATCCCTGAGCACTCCCCCCCCCGTCCCCCTCTTGCGCACAATGGGGAGGGGGGTGCGGAGCGGATCAGGAGCAGAGCGGCGGCAGGGGGAAGGGGGGCTCGAGGGAGAGGAAAAGAAGAGTGGCGAAAAGATTCCCGAAAATTGATCCGGTCCCAAATCGCCACTCGCCGCATCGAGCGGAGGCATGAATGGGGAATAAAGTCGTGGAATGCTCTTGGAGAGGTACTCTTGGGTGGGTGGGATGGGGGGGGGAGTAGGGTTTGATGCTCGAAGGGTGGCACAGGAAGGGCAGGAAGCCCCCCCCCCGTCACCTCTCCGCGCTCCCCCGCCGAGCGGCTCGAGTGCGGGTTATGCCTCCGGGGGAAGGTGTGGTGTCGGGGGAGTGGTCTCTGGGAGCGAGGTTGGGGGTTCCGGAGCACGAGGGATTGTACCGTACCTTCGCGATGAATCCCTTCTGCTGCTCTTTGATAGCGTGTCGTGCCTCCATGTTTACTCTGAAGTAAGTTCGTATTTGCTCAACAATGTAGGAAGTAATTACTACGGCATTTAATTTATTTACTCACCTCCCAGGTTGCTGTATAAATGCGTCATCTTTAGATCTGACTATTACCCACTCGGTGTAGGTTGGAGGCTTTTGAAATGTGGTGTGGAGAGGGATGCAAAAGGTGACATGGACCGAAAGGCAAGCAAATTAGGAATTGCTAGGTATGGTGGGCGACGAGAGGGGGTTGTAGGGAGAAATCATAAGGAGGCAGGAAATGTGGATGAAAAGCATATTGATTGACAGTGGGATGTTGAAGACTGTGACAGAGGGGAGAATGTTAGGCGAACGAGGAACGGACAGGAATAGGATAGGGGTGTTGGACGAGATGAAGGGAGGAAGGAAGTACACAGAGATGAAGAGGGACTTGTTTTAGAGTGGGATGTTGGGTTGTGTTTTGTAAGGAGAGACAAGAGAATTATTTGGTAGTAGTGTTCTTCTAAAGCCTACCATAACCGGTAGATTACATAGTAATCATATACATATATATCGATATAAATAAATATGAATATATATATATATAAATATAATTATATATATATTTAAATATTTTCCGGCGTATTTAAATATTCATATATATATATATATATATATATAATTAAGTAATCTACCGGTTAAGGTAGGCTTTTGGATGGAAACGGCTACTAAATAAATATTTTGTGACTCCTAGCAAAACAAAATCCAGCATCCTACTATATCAGGTCCCTCTTCATCTCTGAGTACTTTCTTCCTCCCTTCACATATGGGCTAAAAGGATCCTAAAAGACTTGGCACATTCCCTTAAGTGCGTTGACCCGAGAGCAAGAAAGACTTATTAGGAAATGTTATTTTACTTGAAAAACGGAAAGTAACCACAATAGTAATTATGGAAATATAATTGGTGGGAATACAATAGAGCTTTTTCTTGCTATTATGGGACATTGGTACACGTCACACCTGATACCTGATAACATGACCTATTGTTCGTTCAGACTTAGAGAATTCATCTGTTTCAAAATTTCTCGACCGTCGGTCCGTTTCCAGTTGATCTAGGCGGTGGTTTTTCATATCCATGCCGCGGCATCAGGACATTAATAAACAATTCCTTTTGTCCCACATTGAAAGTCCCCTGATACTTATTTTTCCTTGCTGCAGATCGAAAGTGAAACAAATAATGACTCGACGCTAGTGCTGTTAAAATACCACTTGCAGAGCCGATCAGGTATGACGGAAAAAAGCGCTCTCCGGCCGGCTGGGGTTCTCGGATTTGAATACAACCTCGGGCTTTAACGCCCTCTAGTTAGTTGGATCTTCTCGCATCGAATTCATCAGGTATTTCCAATGGAGGAAGAGGTTTCAGTGGGTAAAATAGTTTTCGGGACCTTCTCACCTTCGTGTTTCCCCACTTTTCCTGGCATTTTTCGTCGGCTATCGTTGCCGCAAGCTTTACTCTTCCAAAGTTTTCCTCTCCCTTGAAGAAGGAAACCGTTCCTCACCATCATATTCTTTCCAGAGAATAAAACTTGTGCCTTGATGCCGATTGGCGGAGTTACTTTCAAAGTTGGAAGTGAATAAACGCGAGCGGTTTAAGACGGAGCGTTACTCCATCTCGACCAGACGATTTGTGATGTCAAGTGTCACCATACTTACTCGTTACAGAAGAAATGGGTTCCATTCTGTAGTTTACTGGCTAGGAAAATTTAGTCTTTCGCTGCGACACTTCGTTGTTCTGATTTGTGTGTGTGATCTGTTCAATTATCGAAATTATAATACGGTGAAAGCATTGAAAATAGAAGTATATTCCCTCAAAGATCTCCAAAGATTTTGAAAAATGAAAAAAAGACATACCTCGATATTTAGTTTATTATCATGTCAAGTAATGCAATATATGTTGAACTAGCTCCCTTCGTATTTTTTGAGGTGAAGGATGTTGCTCAGCCCTTTCTCGTATACTTTTGGTTGGCCTCGTTGTTCCAGCGTCATGAGTACAGGGCAACGCTCTATTTTCGCCGTAAACGGAGAGATATTAGAACTTTACTGTAACTTACCCTCATCGATACATGAACAGTGATAAAAACACTTAGGTCACCGAGTGAATCTTAGGTCAATAGGAGAGGACTGAGCCTGAAATGTGCCCGCGCCTTAATGCCTTATAAGTGAGCCTTGGGAAGCCAATGAGAAATTGACCCATCGCTTCCCTAAAGAGGGATGATTTATTATGGATCGCCCTTTTCCGTGGGCCACTGCGGGATATTTCGGGAGACCTTGCATACGGTAAATGCTTTCAGATGGAATTGAGTGAGAGTCGGTCATTGATTAACAGAAATTAAGAGAACATTGAAGAAGCAAAGCTCTTGGTGCGTAAAGGAACGACATCCTATGAAGCAAAACCTTTGAGAGATAACTGAAGAACAGAATTTCATTTTATTTGGTTTTTACTTTATACTTTTTAGGGTGGAATTTGAATGAGGAATGAAAAGCGGTGAAGATATGTTTGGCCTTTACATAATTACAAGAATGTAATTGCGACTGCATAGGTGCTAATGTAATGCATTTAGTGTTTTCCTGTGTAATGCCACTGGATTATTTTAGATGGTGAATTTTTATACTAATTCAATATTTTGGTTTTATTCATGGAATTTTTAAAACATTTTTCCCTAAACAAATAATTGTGGCGTGTTGTAAGAGCTTCATCATTTTAGTGGTTGCATTTCTCTCTCTCTACATATATATATATATATATATATATATATATATATATATATATATATGTAGAGTGTATATATATATATATATGTCCACAGTTTTGAAACATTTTCGGTTATCCCCGTTATATATATATATATATATATATATATATATATATATATATATATATATATATATATATATATATATATATATAACGGGGATAATCGAAAATATGTTTCAAAACTGTGGACATTTTCAACAAGCTCTGATAGGATTTTTTTATTTTGCATTAACAAATAGAAATTAAGTCCAGAAAGTAAACCTTCCCGCATGAATGTTTAGGATCCGTCTTCAACTTTCTTTTGCGCTGTGCTTCTTCTGGCCTCTGACCTGGTATGGGCTAGATTTCTATGAGAGGTCTCGCACTGTTTCCTTTGTGAAACTCTACTGACCCTTAAATATCGGTGCTGACGGCAAGGGATCCGATCCACCCCTGATTTATATTAACATTTTTCTGTTCAATTTGATGCATTTTACCCTCTCCTTATCCCTCCTGTATTTACCTCCTCGGCAGGCTAAACGTTTGAATCTCATCCATAGCTTCAATGAAAATTGTCACGTGACCACTAAAAGTTTTAACTTAGTCAGACCGTGCACGTGTAATAAATTCAGGAAAAATTGATTGTACTTAACTTCTGCTGTGCAATTTAAATATCGATTCTGTTTTTTGCATCTAAACAAATGGCTCGTGACATAATATGATGTTATCTCAGCTGTTTGTATGAGGGCAGGGAAAAAAGGGATGTCGTGTTTATATTTGTATTATTTACAATTTCATAGCTCAAGGGAATCAAAGTAGTAGAAGATTTATATGAACATGTTTGCCGTGGGAATACAAGCTGAGGTTAATTGCAGATCATTGCAATTGGCTATTAGAGTAAGTCTTTTATAATCACATCTACGCTTGGTTATAGTGGGATTGCGGTGTGGAAACGGTGGCAGTTGCAGAGAAGAGATCACCGAGGTAGTTTGTATACATGCATGTTACCATGCCGATGATGGATACATTAGAAAATGTAAAGCGCGAGAAAGAGAGAGGAAATATAGATCCTGGAGATGCGACGGAGAGATAGCGGGGATTATTCGAGCGATAGTTAGAGAGTAATATAAAATGAAAGGGTAGAAGGCCAGCGATTATTGGCAGTGGCATCGAGCAAAGTTGATAAAGTGTAGCACGCATCGTTCAGGTGAGTTATTGACCCACGAATTAGGTTATTTTCCAAGTCTACATGCCCCCAGGCAATCATAGGGAGGAAGAAGTGGACGGGATGCACAATCAACAAAAGGAAATAGTCGAGGAAGAAAGGGAAGAGAAATTCAATAGCCATGGAAGATTGGAATGCGATGGTGGGCGGATGGAGAGGTGAGAGTGAGGCAGAGAATCACGGTTTCGGTGCAAGAAATGACTGTGAGGAGATAGCAATCGAGTTCTGCACGAGGAATGACTTAGTGGTTTGAACATAACGAAACTTTGGCTTAAACGCTACAATGGACGTGGAAAATCAACTGGAATTGAGAAATATATTACGGTTAGGCACAGATATAATTCAGGCGTGATTAATTCGTTTAATTTCCATGTAGGAGATGAGGATTCATTTCATAATTTAGGACTAATTAAGCGTGATGTCAGTTTCAAGAGGATAGCACAGAGAAGAGTGGGTAGGAAATATTAACTTAATTAATATTAAATGAATAGTGGGCAAATTCATATCAGCATCAACTGGGACGAAAATGAAGGAGTATCAGGAAGCAGTAGGAAAATATTCTGAGTGAGGACAAGGAGGCTGGTAGTGGAAATTAAAATGAAATCTTACCAACAAAGATATATCAAATCCCGCAGTGTAAAGTATGGGAATTGTAAATAGGAAAAGAACAAGCAAACCATAACATATAATTGAGATGATTAACACGATTAGGATAGGAAATGGAAGAATACAAACACAGAATTAGGTAGACGGAAGTAAAATGAGATAAATAATAAGGGGATGCCGGATGCCAGTAGGACGAAGAGAGAATGGTGGAAGACGCGGTGCGAGGAAATGGAGAAAATAGGTTGGCTGTACGGAGAGGTGAGCGATCAATCAGGAGATAAATCCGAACATATTATGAAAGCTGTGGCAGGTAAATTAATAATGGAAATGGGAAACATCTGGGAGGAATGGAGCCAATACGTAGAGGATCTATACGATAAAGATAACGAGACGGTAAATTTAGACCTATAAAGTGAATATGACGTAGTTAGAGATAACATAGGACCAGGTATGCATAATTGCGAGATAGAAAGAGCATTAAGGGAATTGAACTCAAATAATAGCGTAGGGATAAATAGTATTCCCGTGAAATTACCGAAGGGTTCCACAGATTAGGAAAGCGTGGGAGGAAGAGTTTTTATTGGTTTAATTGTAGTGGGTCTCGAGGACAGACACCGGCCGAAAGATTTCATTATATCCGCATTATTTCTCATTACAAAAAAGGGAAGACATTCATATGGGAGAACTATAGAACAATTTTAAGTTTCACTCGCAGCAATAGTAGTTCGTGGAATCATCAATAAGATTATATAGAAGAGGAAACTGATAGGGGATGATCAGTTTGCGTTCAGGAAGGGGAGAGGCATATGTGATGCCGCAACGGTTATGAGACCACCAATAGAGAGGAGCACAGAACACATTCAGGATATATTTTTAATGTTTTTTTATTCCGAGAGGGTGTTTAATACATTGGGCAGACTTAATGAGCGTAGGGAGAAAATAAGAGTAGATTAGAGGGATAGGAGACTAATCCGCAGCCTGTACTTGTCACAGAGTGCTGAGGTGCGAGTGGGGGACGGATGAGCAGGGCTGGGAAGAGGAATAACACACTACCCATTATCATCCACGGGCTTTAGTTCGCGTGGGGCGGGAATGGTGGAAGAGGCACGGGAAGAGTTGGAGATAGGAATTGAGACGGCGGAGAATTCATGAAGTCAATTAGGTTTGAGGATGATGAGCATAAGTGAGCCAGTGGACCAAGGAGTTGCAACGCTATAGAAAATCAGTCTAATAGGTATGAGATAAATACACATCTTAAAAATAACAAAGGTAGCGAGGCTTTCAAAAATAAGGAAAATTTATTAATAATTTTATATAGGAGGGTATATCCTAGAGCAGGTGTAGCTAGGTTTTCTGTCTAGGTCGTGTTTTGGGCTAAAATGTTCAAAGTAGGAGGGACACAAGAAGAATCACGTCAGAGAAAGAACCTTTCACCAGGAGGAGGGAGTTCATTGCAAGGACGTCAAGTTAGGATGTTAAGAAAAGTCTAATGAAAAATTCGACGAAGAGCCCAGGGTTGTATGACACGAGAAAGAGTCTTTGTTTTTAGGCGTAAGATTATACAGGTAGAATTTGCAATGTCAGTGGAGAGAAGGATGGAAAATTAAAATAGACGGCAGGAAAACAGATGAAGAAGTATTAGAAAAGTTGGGAGAGGAAGGAGGATTTTTAGGAGAAATCCAATGGTGACATGAAAAAATGAACCCAGTGCATTTTCGTTGGCTATGAAAGACGATTTAGGATCCAAGGTTTTAGTTCATGGGGTGGTGTCGTGAAGGCAAGATGATTATTTCGAAGAAACTACAGGAATGGAAATTAATGCAATACATCATACCGTAATTAAAATTAAGATAAATATGATTCTTGAGTACCTGTCGAGCGTAGTTATTTACTTGTAATACATGAATCCAATCTTGTTCGTTGGAGCTTCGGTTGAGATTTCAGTTTGAAAATCAATGAATCGAAAAAAAACCCCTCCACACACACACACACACTAGTCCGAAGCTCGATTTGAATTCGGTTTCATCAGAAAATAAGTCATCCATGTCACCTGGATGACACATCTGATGAAACGTGACATCATTTCGACTAAATATGCCGTATTCGATAGGAGGCGTGGCCAACCCCCGCTGACGCCCCTCCCCTTCCCGCCCGCCGTTTGGGGAGAAATGGCGTGGCGCGAAGGTCCGCGGGAGCAAAGGTCGGTGCATTCACGATATCGTCTTTCTCCCTCCCCGGCCGCCCCCTTGTACAAGCGGAGAAGGGGGGCCACCGGTGGGGTCAGGGGGGGGAGGGAGCGAGGAGGGGGGCCGGAGGACGGAGAGAGGACACGGAAGGACTCCTTTAACTATTCAATCGAGGACATACAAGCTTCGCTCTCGCGCCAAACCTCATGGCACGCGAATAAAACCGTGTGTTAAAGAAAGAGCAAATGGAGGTCGTCACGTGATTTATGGGTCCGCCGGGAATGGAGCTCTTTAAACGTGTTTCCCTGGGTCTGATTTTTGACCTCGGCAGTTTCCGCTGTGAATATCAATTTGTCAACGGCAGGAATACATCGCGGGTAATTATTCCATTTTTCGGAGTGTGCCGCCGCAAATTAAAGTAATATTGGCATGGGCAGGAAGGATAGAAGAATTAAAAAAGGACGTACTTACGGTGCGTACAAAACAGGCAGTGTTGGTCAGAGCAGGAAAATATGAGGCAGGTGGGATAGGTATTGCAGGGGGCGTTAGGCAAGGATCCTGCCTGACGCCAAATCTCTTCATTTTTTACGCTGAACAGCTTACTAATAAGGACACAGTAAAGGCAAAAGGAGTTTCGTCAGAGGAGAAAGGATAAGGGCCATCAAATATGCAGATGATAAAGCAGTACCGATGGAATCAAAAGGGTAAATACAGTATATGAGAGGGAGTATTTTAAGAGTGAGGTGAGAATTCGGAATGAACATAAATATAGGGAAGACAGTAGTGTATTGAGTGGGAATGAAGAAATCACTGAAATATCCATGGAAGTAGAAACTGTCGAGCAAGCTAAATAAATTCAGTATTAGGGAAGCTTAGTAACTTGGAATGGCAGCTGTGCCGAGGAGATGAGACAGAGAATATTTTTGGGCAAGAAAGCTCTTGGAAAAGCGAAAAGACTTCTGACAGTAAGTTGATCTCCAAAAGAGCTTGAAAAGAGATTTACTGTCATGTTTGGATTTGATGTGTCATGCAGCAGTAAAACATGGGCGGGTAAATAAAAAGATGAGAAGAACTTAAAAAGTTTTGAAGTATGTTAATGAGAAGATTACTTTTGGTAAAAAGAACTGATAGATTAAGAAATGATGAGGTGCTGCTGATCAGAATATGAAAGAGAACAAAACTGCCGAGAGAAAGAAAAAAGAGAAACCATCGTGGTTGGAGTTTGTAGGCATAGATTATGCCGAAATTGCTTGCTGAGAAGGGTCGTAGTGGGTAAATTGAAAGGAGGACGGGAAAGATTGAGGGAACTTGAAATGGCACGAGTTACAGGCAAATGAAGGAAGGTGCTGAGGAGAGAGTGAGTGGGATGGAGGACATGGAGTTGAAATGTGTCGGTGGGCAGCTCCTCCGGAGGGAGAAGACGCGATTCTGAGGGGAGACTTAAGAAGGGGTGGAGGTGGAAATGCGAAGGAAGAGACCATCGCCAGGCCAACTGAGATAAGTTATATCAGTTCCTGCCGAGTAATTGCTTTGTGTTAAACTGAATTTCTGGGGCAAGATATCCGATAATAAGTTGTGATGCGTGTACTGCATTAATCTGTGCTTTGAAATGAGAGAAGTTGTGGAAAGGAGAAAGGAATTAGGTTGGGGATTGATCTTCACGATCCATCCTCACCCATACGTTTTGGAAATGATAAATCGGGATCTACATAGTGACCTTCAAGCAACCGACAAGGGTTCAGCGTACTGATTCAACTCCAGCCATATGCAATCCATTTTGTTTTTTGCTAAAATTTTAGAAGGAAACTGAAAGCCTTTAATGCATATGAAAAAAGTAACTAGAAATAAAGATAGAATATTCAGTAACGCAATATCGAAAATGAAAAAATATTTTGCCCCAGGTGTGAAATTTTCCATAAGGTAAAACTTTTTATGAGATCAATATTTCGATGTATTACGACAGCATCTAGTCTGGCAATGAGCCCGAAATGGAAAGTTAAATAAGTCATCTTTCAGCGAATTACTCAACTTGGTAAATTGCATCTAATAAAACTAAATCTGAACAATTAACTGAAGGAAACAGTTGAGGGAAATATGTAAAAGTTAAAAAGCACAGAGATTCCTACGATGCCGAGGATGAACTCCGAGGAGCAGAAAATGGAAAATGTCAGTGCCATGAGCCAAGAGGGATTGAAGTGATTGGCAGGGAGCGTGATGGTTTCAGGGGCTGCTACAGTATGATCCTAGAATGATGATAATCATCCACACTGAACTTTGAGAAGAAGTTATTTGGCCAAAAGGAATTAAAAGATCCCATAATTAACGATATCACTGACCTACGCTACTCTGAAAAAGATTTTCTCTTCTCAGCTGTCTTATCCAGTGTCTCAAGCGTGTTCGTAATGACCGCTTCATCGCGAAATTTCAGGTGCTTATCAAACATTCATCCCAATCAATTTATCGGTTTTGACGTACACGACCACTTGGGTAATTCATCGTTTTCCGTGACTTATTTTTCATGGGCCGTATCGTTTCACGTGCTGAAATAGTAAATTCTCGGATTTAGTCATTATAACTCCTCTTCGTCGAGTGCATCTTGTTTGGTTGAACGGATTACGGGTGATCTTAGCGCCGTCATAAAATATTAAAACGCAATCCCATTATTGGGGGCCACTTTTTTCCGCCGCCGCGGATCACTTATCGTCACGTTTTGAGGATCGTACTCCCAACATGACGTGACATCGGCTTCAATCAGTCGCCGCCAAGCCTTCCCGACCACTCGTAAATTACCACTCACTGCCTCTCCACACCCGTGGATCTGGCGTGCAGCTGATTTCCCGATAGAAATGTACACGTGGAGCAAACATCCCTTCCTCCCTCCCCCGCGAACCCCTCCACCCCCGCACCGGACTCTATATCCCCGTCGCTGAGGGCATCCTTCCACGAAGGGGAAATGTCAGAGAGGCCTCCTCCCTTGCTCGGCTGCACACTCGGGCCGTTGACAAATCGGTGTTGATTTCTAGGGCGGTGGGGCGTGTCGAGGGCGAGGCGGGGGCGGGGCGAGAGGCGACCGAGGAGGGCGCGGCGCGGTGGGAGGGGTGGCGCTGCTGACGGCGATAGTGCTAGAGAGGTTGTAATTAACGAAACCGAAAATAATTGCCAAAGGTATCGACATTGGCGGCTCTGAGGCTCCCGGTTTAGGCGAGCGGGGGTCGGGGGTGGGGCGCGGTGCGGTCGTGCGCGGTGCGGTCGTGCGGGGCGCGGTGCGGTGCGGCGGACGCGTTCGACGAAAGGCCTCGACCGGCGAGCGCCGTGCCGGGAGGGCTGAATGGGCTCTGACGCTCGCGTGGGCTGCCTGGAGACGCGGGGCAGGTCGCTGAGATGACCTTTAACGCCCGGCTGGCCTAGTAGCTCTCTCGCGGTCGAGGATTTCCTTGAATTCTCCCAATCGCATAATGATGACTGACTGACGGAGGTGGGGTCACACCCCCGGCTGCTAACCCAGAAGTTATGGCTTCGAGCCATCATTTTTTAGTTCGACCGTGGGCTTGGGTGCTAGCGAATGCCCCTGTTACTCCTTTATGATTTTTTCCCACTCAAACTGCCAAAAACTTGATTGTATTCTGATTAACATTAAGTAGGAAATTAAACAAAAAAAGGGATGCCTGACATACGACCCACCGTGAAATCTACCCAACTGTCTTTAATAGACAGTAATTAATATTACATGCAAATAGAAATTTCAATTACAGCAAATAGAAATTACATGAATTGTGCCAAGCGTAATGCGGTGGGAATTGAGGTAAAATAAATGACCGGCACATATGGTGCTGCCCAACCCCTTTTTCTTCACGATGGCGGCTCCTCAAGATTTAGCTTTCAGTTTTTGGGGGACCTAATGACGTCGCCTTGGAATTGAAACGTGTGGTAATATCCTAATAATAAGTAGGTGAACGGCACTACTCAGGTCTGCCATTAATGTTCAATATAAATGAAAGGCGGAAAGCGCAGTTGTTTCTCAAATTCAGCGTTGAGTATTTTGAGGAGAAGAGAGGTTGGAGACAGCATTAGAAACAAGGATCCCATGGGCCAAAATTTCAGTTTTGGCTCTTTTGTGAAAACTCGGAATCTTTGGAAAAGGGAAGAACAATGACAAACTTTCCCCCTTTCCAATATTACATATGGCGGCAAATTATTAGCATCGGTATAAAATTTAGAGGAATACATTTGTAGAACGAGTATGATTGTTAAAAAAAAGTTCGGAGCAGGAAGGGATGATCGGTCAAAACTGTTAAGCAATATCTATATTCATCAATAGAGGGTGTTTCAAATTCGCCAGAAGGTCCTAAAATAGAGATATTTAGTTGCAAATCTGATATCGGGGGCGTGGATTAGCACGTAGAATATGATATTACCCAAAGTTAAAAAATTATGCCTCAGATTTGAATTGTAAGTGGGACTTGCAGTCTGTTCTGATATAGCCCTGACAAATCCTGCAGGTTGGCCCGCTTTTAGGACTCCGAAATTGTCTGAATGCAAAAGTTTAACGAAAAACTATTACATCCTTCAATGATTGAAACTGCAAGGTAATTTTGGCGTGAAAGTACAGTCATCGGCATGTGTGATGCTTTGCAATTTAATATTCAAATACAATTTATTTCCGTACCCTTCGTTGTGTTGTTAATGTGGCGAAATCGAAAGACACTACGCTCCTAATGACAGACATTTTGAGCTGCCTATGTCTCAGCTACGGGTATTACGACTCAACCTCACGGTATTCCCAATTGCAAGTATTGGTAATCAATGTTGATTAAAACCTAAATAAGAGGCAGTTCCAAACTGTGCTCCACTTATTCCGAACCCGTTCTATAATTTCTCGTTAGAAACCCTCGAACCACTGTTGTTAATGGCGCGTAGTGTATGACTCGCGGGAAGTATTGATAAGCGATATTGGGGTGCGGGGTCATCAAGCGCCGAGCCACGCGAGAGGAAGCGATCCCGACTCCTTATGAGTCGGCTCCATGCCCGAGTTCGAAGTTAGTCCGAGGGGAACCCACTGGGGGGCGCTCGTTTGGCCGGAGGGATGGGGGAGGGGGCCGGAGAGGGGCGGGCAACGAGGCGATGGATCTCGAGTGCCGATAATTTCGTTAATTTCGTGGCCAGACTGACGGAAGTGGGGAAAGGAATGGATTTTAGCTGAAATAGATGAGATGGAATGGCTGCGGTCGACTTGTTATCCTCCCGGGGGAAAGAGGGTGGGATGACATGAGAAAATTGTGCAGTCACGGATGGAGTGAAGTGGCGAGTCAAATGGTGTCAACATTCTATCGTTACTTAGAAACATTACGGAAGAAGAAAAGATCCGCGCATCATTTCGATATGGTGTCATACATAGGGAGACCTTCACTGGACCCTCCTCATGGAACCCAACCCTCTCGTGGTGGAAGGGCATGTGCGTCCTAATGATCCAGAGAGCCTTTGCTGTCAGTAGCAGGACAATTGCTCCTTGCGCATACTGTCTCCCTTGCAATATATGTCAACGGAGAGGAACCAGATGATAATCCTGGCAGCGAAAATTCCTCGGTGCGGCGGTTGCAAAGGCGTCTGACCCCAGTGGAGTGATGGTGCCACGTTTAAAGGCATCATTGAGGAATACAACGAGAAATCATGCCGGTTATTTAGCCCAAGAACTCATGATTGGGCCCGGAAATTATGAACCCTGGAAATCACGTGTCCTGGAAACTAATGGACTGTGCCCAGCTCTTGTCATCCCAAGAAATCCTTCTAGGGAGAAGGGCAGTGAGCGTGGAACAGGTGAATGGCAGGATAGAATCAGGAGAAATGAGAGTAGGCCCAGTCGTTCTATTGGTAATGCAATACATGGTGGCGAGCAGTTATGGGAAGGAAGAAGTAGATAGGTTGTGTTTACGATCGGTTGGACGAAATAGTCAGGTAAGTGCATGAAATGAAACACACAAGGGATGAGGGAATGCGATGGTAGGTAAAATGAGGGACGGCGGTGAGGTAGGGTCGTCAGATTTAGGTGAAAGGAATGACCACCGGGAGAAAATAATAGGATGTTGTTGGAGAAATAGGTTGATTATAACTAATATCTGGTCAAACACAGCATCAGATCGAAGTGAACGTAAAAATGCCGGGAGGTAGAGGAAGAGATCAGGCGGAGGTTATTTATCATGGCTAGCCATATGTTTTTTATTAGTATGACTAATTCACATGGTTTACCGGGAGCACATGCGGCTATGAATCATAATTTACTGCTAATGGCCTTTAGCGTTGAACTGAAGAGAATGAGGACTGGGAGAAATGCAAGAATATGAAGAGATTTTACTAAGATGAAAATAAAAAAGTTGCCAGGCCGCCGTGGATAAAATTTTGAAGGATCAATGACGGGTACGGATACAGTCGAAGAGAGAAGCAAGAGATGCATCACAGAAGAGTTATTAGGTAGAGGGATGGAAGACGGGACTGAAAGAGCGTGAACACGGAGTAAGGGAGCTTTAAGTTCAAAGAGAGATGCTATACTAAACTAAATGTATAGAAAACTATGGAAGAGAAATTAATTGGGCAAAGAACAGGTGGTTTGACGAACAGTGCGGGGATATGGAGAACTTGCAGACGAGGGACGAAATAGGTGTGCCACACATGAAAATTATCCAAAACTGTCATAATGTAAGAAAGGTAATTCAGTGTACACTATTAGAGAAGCAAAGGGTACAATGTTTTTTGAAGGAGAAGAGATTCTGTAAAGATAGAAAAAAATTAATGGAGAACTATATGACAAAGATTAAAGACCAGTGAATATTTCATAGAAAGGGAAAAAATGTTAAGAAAGATAGCCTAGAACTCGAAACAATCGAAGTCCAGATAGAGAACGCATTAAAGGGAATTAAACCAAAAAGAATTCCTTGGGAGTAAAGAATACGTGGTTTGTATGAAAATTGTCGAGAAAGGTTTTGGAAAATAGATTTATTTCAATGATTGCTACAGTGCTTCAAACTTCTTCGAAGTACATCCCTTGAGCGTGGACACACTTTTTCGAGAGGGTTTTCCACGACTCGAAGTCTCCCTGGTTGGCGGATTCCGGAAGGTTCTCAAGGGTGCATGCACCAGCTTCTTTGACGGCACTTAGGACGGAGGTGTCCTTTGAGGGGGATTTAACTTTTGGATATAGGAATAGTCTTCTGGTGCCAAGTCGGGACTGCAAGGGGGTTGGGAAATCGTCGCAATATCGTTTTTTGTCGGGTGGTTGGTTACCCGGGAGCAGGTGTGGCTGGGTGCTTTCGGGACAAGTTTAGTGTAGTTCTTTCGCATCACCCAATTTTCATTGATAAATTGGGAACTAGAGATGGAGTTTCAAAGAGTAAACGAAGCAAATAAATAATTAATATTCTCAGGAGGAGTTTCATGGTAAGATTGATGACTTAGCTCGGATCGCGTGCATGCCTTAAACCACACAGGACGCCGTGGATAAAATCTTGGAGAGTCTTGACGGGTGTTCATTATCAACTGTGCTAAGAAAATATGGGCGGAAGAAATGGAAATGCTGTTTGGAGAAATTGAAATAAGGTAGGAGAGGCGAATGCAGAAAATACCGAGAGGAAATGGGATACTGAGAATGGTCAACGAGGGGAGAGTGCTAGAAAAGTGTTAAAGGCATTTTGGATAGAATTAAGGGAGAGAGAAAGAGTGCAGGGTTAATAAGTGTGCCATTGTAATATACACGTAATATGTGTCTTATTGGGTTTAAAGATATTTCATACCATGAAGATTAGGGCTTAGGAGTGGAGTAGTTAGTAGTTCAAGGGTTCTTGAAAAACTCGACCCAAGGCCGATAGATTTCTTTTAATATGCAGAAGCCATCACTGCCGGCCACTGTTGAGGGTTTGAACCAATTTTCACGATGCGGGAGATAAAGTCTTTGATGTCGCGTCTGAATTTATCGGGAACTATAAATGTGAAATTATGATGCAATGAGCGTCGGTAGGCCGACCGACATTTTATAACGATTTGGGACCTCAAGGTGCTGGAAATTAGGGAAAAAGTACCGATTTCTCAACCTGGCTTGATGATAGAGTAATAGTTCCCCGGTTGGTACTTCCAATGATTCTCGGCGTTGTCAACAGCGGCCGCGCTGAAGTTTGCAAACCATCTTCCTGAATTGCTGAACTTAGTCTCACCCTGACGTTACCGCAGGACTATTTGACATCGTTATCGAGTTAATAGTTTCGGTTCCATTTTAGGTAGTTTAGGAGTACTTATCGGATAGTATTTTAATATAGGAATTACTGATACACGTGTAATTTTATATGCGTTGAGCTCTCGCACTGATAAGAAAATAAGGCACTCGCTTTGAGGAAATTAACTTTTCTATTTCGCTTGTATACATGTTCAAAGTTAGCACGATGCCGTCGAGGGGAGACCGAGAAGGGCGCAGATCCACCAACGAAGTGTCACGGCGCTAAACCCGGCCTAAACCAGGTCGAATTATTGAAGAAGAGACTGACTCTGTCAAGTCCTTAAAAACCCCAGAATGATTTTGATCCAAAGAAGTTCGGTATTTACCATTACAGCTCTGTACCTGAAATCAATCGGAGTGTTAGTAAGGTGTCAATCCTATGGCCAATATTGATTTTTAAGAACCCGACGCCGATATTTCGGTCAGTTAGGTGATGCCATCAACGGGAGTGAGAATTTAACGACGGGGAAGACAACAATAGCGAAGTGCTGCCCGTGGTCAAGTGGAAGGAGGTGGGGGAGGTAGCGGGGAACTGATTTCTTCGGGGGGAGGGGAGGGAGGAAGTGGGGGAGATGCGTTTTATATTCTACTGTGTAGCCTGTGCACTTTTGAACTCGGACATTGGAAGAGTTCAACAGTGAATATTACACTTTTTCTCCGAGTAACATCCAAAACGCTTGAATACATATTACCATCTCGGGTTGGATGGGCTGAACAAAACTCCATCATAGCAGGAAATATGCATAATGGTTTTTATGTAGAAAATATTTTTAATATGATTAGCTTTGATAATTTTACGTCATTAGCAAATGAAAAAATTAGAGGACATTTAAGAAAGGAAAACAATGAATAACATCGAGACTAATTACATTGTAAACAATTAAATGAAAAAATAACTGGTTAAATGTCATGGCATGCTCTTGAATGGGTCATATTGGACCCCGAGGCCCCCGAGGAAATGGGTAATCGATGAAGAAAATTGATTGATACGCCGTACATACACTTGACTCGCTTTCCTTTGCTCTCTCACGCCCTATGGTCGATCGAAATCCGCGGAATAATTGGTGTCGAGACTCTCTCTCTTTCTCTCATCGGAACGGAATTATGGGGTGGTCGTCAAAGGCTTCCCTCTCATTTGGGAGGAGTGTCTAGTTTGTGTTCGCCGTAAAGGATGGAGGTCCTCAGCCCATTGCACTCTTCATCTGGTTCCACTCGGCCGCTGGCGTTACTGTGCGTTTCTAGTACTATGAGTTGGTACCAATGTCGTTAGAAAGATGTTGTTATTAATCAATTAATTATTCCCAGATCCGGAATGGGGACATGGTCCCGAGGCAGGAATGATATCGGCGAATGATGCCGGTGAGCCCCATTTTCGTCCTAGTGTCATAGAGGTACATACACCCTGTAGATTTATTATTAGGGGCTTCTTGGTTCTCTTATAGGAGATTTGGAAATCAGAAAGTTAATATTTTAAAATCTTAAGGACTGGCTGAAGCTTATTATCCTATTTTTACGTCTGCTCCCCTGACAAACCCTGCAGTAAGTCTTATCGTCTTCGTGTCCGCAGTGGCGTTGGGCGCAGCGGTGTTGGGCAGAAGGAGCAGCAGTCAAGGCGCTGCCTCTCCCTTAGTTATTGCAATGGCCTTGACTTTTTCCATTGTTTACATCTAATGTGAGTTGCAAGTTGACGCCAATAATGCCAAGTGTTTCCATGGGAGCGTTACGGTGCCGCTCTAATGAGGGGATGCTAGACAGGCTCCACGGTCCCATGGTCCCTTCTCCCACCTAATCCCTGTACATTACATCGAAGACGATCATAAGTACCCAAGCCCTAGGTGGAGGAGCACTCACCTAGGTGGGAATCGAACCCGCGACCTCTGGGTTGGCAGGCGAGGTCGTTACCCCACGGCCACCGGGGCCGGCAATAGAAATGGATGGGAGTCAAGCGTGATAGGTCGGCTTGGTAAGGGCGTCACATTTTTTGTGACCTGGTAGCGCACACTTTAAAATTCCAGTTCCGCCAAAGGAAGAATGAAAAGCCGATATAGCTGTCTCGGGGAATTGGGAACAAGAGTATTTTGGAACGGCTTTTCGAGAGTGTAAGGTATAATTATAAGGCCAAGGACACCAAAACTAAGAATGATCGGGTGACCACGCCACGGAGAGGAGAGAGTACCATCGAGAATCAAAGGAAACGGCATTAGCGTAAATCACTCCATCCTTGATTTCAAATCAATTCCAATCCATGGATTTGAGATAGTTTATTCTCTAAAATTTAATGCCTACTTTTTATATTTCTGAGAAATCAGGGTCTTGGAAATTAAATTAAATATTTAAGTATTATTCGTGAAACAATTAGGCAAATAATTTTGCGTTTTTCCAAATATCACCGTTGTTTAGGTTTTTTTCCCCGTACTCTTTCAAAGCTGATCCAGTAGTCTAGTCTAAACAGCCATTTCTGGGTATCCTTATTTGGATTACAAACTTAGTCTGCTTCTACATCTTAACAATAATCCGCAAGCCTCCACGAGAGCATGGAGCTGGTCGGGGGTTGTTAGATCACCAAACATACGTATGCTCATGCATAATATATATTCATATACACACACGCACGTACTGTCACTTGCAAAGGTCTTGTGGGAAACGGTGTGGTATCATTTTCACCCTTCATGGATGCATGAATTGAACCAAAAACAACTTTCAAAGTTATGTTCCAGTACAGAGTTTAGGAGGTACGGTTTGGGGTAAATATACTTTCACTCTTTGAAATCCACGACCGACACTATCGTGGCTATATTCAGCTTGGGTCTCATTAAACCGCGCTAGAGAGACTGCTGCGAATTTGTAGACCGTGCATATATGTTATTGATTTGCTGTAACACTTAAATCGACGAATAAAATTTACACTTTGGGGTGTCAAATTCTGGGGAAATATATATGATTAGCGTTCAACAGAATGCCCGTGAGCAAAGTGTCCAACTATATTTTCAATGCAATCAGAATTCAGGTTGATTAAGGTAGCGGTAGAGAGACGAAGATACTGAAAGGAGGCTAGCTCTGTGGCAAAATCCATGGGAACATAGATGGTGGAATCGTCTCCATCGAAATTTTAATTTAAATTGCAAATGCTACACCGGAAGGCACCGAATGCTCGAGGTAGGATTTCTTCATTATCATCCGGCAAAGTCGCTTCACCGCCCGGAGACGAGTTCGCATGAATTTTGCGGAATCTTGCATATAGACATTCAAAACGCAGTCAGGGACTTCTTCATTTTATCCTACAAAAATTATTTAGAAGTATACTACGGAACTTGGAGTTTTGAAGATAAGAAAAGTTGAAATATAGAATTTAATTATTAGTTGGTTTAGTGTTCCATCAGTCAAAATATAATCTAGTATAAGTTATATTTTGCATATTCTTTAAAGCACGAATAGCGCAACATAAAAATAACTCTGGAAATAATAGCATGAGCTTTTAAGAAGTGAAGTCGGCTGCAGTTTCAGAATCTTTTGCAAGGACACCATATACAGGAAATATATATATATATATATATATATATATATATATATATATATATACATACGAGTGTATATATATATATATATAGTATATACACCTGTAGAATGGCTGAAGATTGCATTGGGATTCAAACGGAGAAATGACACGTTTTCTGGGAGAAGAGTGAAGGAAATGGAAGGAAGAGACACAGAAAATGCAAAAAAGTACAGAAAGTGAAGTGATCAACTGAGGTGAGTAACTATTTGTGCAGAAGTATGGCGGAAGGCGCAGGGTGAGGATACGGAGAGTTTACAGAGGTAGAGAGGAATGGCTGCGCCGTATAGAAAGTTGCAAGAACTATTAGGAAGTAAGAAGAGGAAAATCGTACCCACTATTAGAGACACGGCAGGAAGATGATTAATCCAACAAAGATGGGTTCAAAAGAAATGGACAAAATACATAGAGGATCTACATATATAATGATGATATAAAACGAGCAAGTTTAGACACAGAAAGAGAAAACGATGTGAAAGTTGATAGTTTAGTTAATTGCGATATGGGTAATCGAAACGAAATAAGGCAGTGGGGATAAATTACATTCACTAGGAAATGCGTAAGGGTTTAGGAAAACCTGAAAGAAAGAGTTTTTATGGATTAACTTGTAGGATTCATGAGGGTGGAGTATGACTGGAATATTTCGTCAAATTATTGTTACCTCCCTTCTTTAGAAAAAGGAAAAGTGGCCATATTTGAAAACTATATGATAATAATAGACGCAGATAGAATGGTGGTTAGAAGCATCAATAAGAGAATGGAGATGAAAGTATATTATCACTTTGGAGGTGATCAGTATGGGTTCACGGAGGTTGCTAATAACCGCATCACTGCAATGGCGCGCGTGGTGCCATAGCAGGGATGAAGTCACTTTTAGAGAAGAACATGGTAGGAAATCAGAATGTACGGCTCGGAAACATGGTCTTTGAATCAAATTGATCGGTATGAATAAGTTTATCTAGAAATGCGGGATTGGGGAAGAGTAAAACAAGTAAAACAAACGGAAAGGAAAACAAGCGAAGAGTACGCGGTGGGGTGGAGTGAGGAAATATGGTTGAAATTCATAGGAGACGTGAAGGATTGAAGGAGAGACGTTTTATTGACGATGGCATGCTGGAGGCTATAATAGAGGGGATGAAGTTGGCAAAGAGAGACGGGGGAAGAAAGGAAGAGTCATGTTGGATGGGATGAAGGGAGGAGGTACGCGGAATTGAAGGAGCCCTTGTTATTGCGTCTTCTATCAGGTTAAGTTTTCGTAGGAGAGGCAAAGGTCTAGCTTTTCAGTCTGTGCTCAACCAAAACCTAGCATAAACGGTAGATTGCTTGTTGATAATTGGAAACTATGTAATTCAAATTTGAACCATTACATTTCTAGCGTTTAAAAAAATAGGCTCTTTTGCTAACTGCGGCGCTCAACTTTTGGTATTTACGATTTTAAATAGTTTTTGGACGAATTCTAAGGTACTTGGCTCTAATTTATGGAATATGATGATGGGATTGGAAATTAAAACGTCGTAGGTTCCGCTGAATGTTATAAACAAGCGATCGGTTTGATCGGATAGTCGACACCATCAGGTCGGTTTTTAGACTAATACGACGGAGGATTCACGTTTCACATTGCCGGACGGATTAGAATCTCCTACACGCTGACGTTATATATAAAACATTTTAATAATTGTTTGGGGGAGGAGAGATATACGTATAACTCCTCTAGGGAGATCTGTCTCCATTTGAGTTTCAGCATTCGTTCCCCTTTGCTAGTGCTTAGCCATTCCAAGCGAAAGACAGAGTTTACAAGCACTCAGAAATTCGATAAAGAGAAAAAAGCATTGACTCAAAAAGGGGAGAAATACACATTTTTCCCGAGCGCATGCACACGTCAATTAATGTATACATAGCCATACTTACGCCCTCATTGATGACACAAGCAGGGACGAATGAAAAATAAAAGATAAAAAAACAATTTACGAACGATTCAGAGGCTGAATAATTTTGTATTTTGAAAATCAGACGCTGAAAGATTTTGTATTTAGTAATACAAACTGATATTTGCAGATCAGAAGAAAGGAGTTTATTTAGCATTGCGTTTCCTGGAAGGTTCCAGAGTACGCCAGCTGAATCTTCCAGAAAACTTTGCTGGACCTCGACCCCATTACATTACCCGATTCACCTCAAACAATACGAAAGTATTTGCGTATATGTGTTTGGAATAGGGTAAGCGGCGCATGCGATCGGCCAGGGATACGCGCGACGTGAGCAAAGCATGACGGGCCGGGCAAATGGACAGATGGTGGCGGTTTTTGAAAATTGCGACCCACGCGATTCAATAAATCTTTTACAAGGACTAAGTAAAGGGAACACACAAAAAATGTAATGTTAACCTCTTATGTAGGTGGGTATTAATTCAATGCCGGCGATCCCTGAACCAATCCTTCATATCTCTCCTTGCCTATTTCTCTAATTGGCGCCATTTGTCACTTATCGTCCTGGATGGAAATCGGTCTTCAAAACCCAGATTTGAAGGGTTCATAGTGTTTTAGAATTGGATAACCTGCCCTCATCTATCAAACCAACAATCATAATCAACTACTCATAAATCATGAACGTACAGTTTTTTCCAAAATATCTTCATTCAGTTTTTTATGCTCTTTTGGGATTTAGCATAAGATTTATTGCAATTTTCCAATCATTTATACCCTCTCTCCATCAGCTAAAAGTTATTTTAATTGCATTTTATTTCTTCAATATTTGTCTCTACTTTTCGTATATTCCCTTTTCTAGACTGGCATTATCGTCGTATGGAATATCATATATTATGGTACATAGACATAATTTGGTATTGTAATTTTTCCTTAAAATTTAAATATTTTATTTAAAATACTACATTTTTTATTTATTACTTTCCCCTTATTCTGTGACTGTAATAAACTTATCAATAATATATTTACCCATAGTCAGTACATATGTTGTGGTATTTTTAAGAATTGATTATTTTTCTCTGAAATATTCTTTTTAATGCTTCATTATATTTCGTTCTGTGTGTGAAGGAACGTAATCTGTCCTATGCTAGCAACCATCAAATTTCTTTCCAAAAGCCATTGTCAAAAGAAATGTTCGAACTAGGTATTGAATGCAATATTGGCAAAAGTAACATTTTCCATGATTTCTCCAGTTTTTGCTTAACCTTTTCATAAAAAGGAAAACTCTTAATCATGATATAGATGCAATGTATGCCAAGATCAATATAATTTTGAGAAATTATAAAATGTAAGAGGAAGAAATAAACTCGGGGCGTATTAATATTTACCTTTGCCCTGAATCTGCGCATGGAATTACCTTGAGTCCTTTATAGTCATAGATAATAGGGCTTCGATCACCCGCATAGAGGGCCAGCATCTCCAGCTATCGATCGAGGGATACATATCCATTCATGAATCCAAGCTTTTTCCCTGGCATCTTTTTCCTGCCATTATTAATAATCTATGGAATTACTTGAATTTCCAACAGCTATTAAGTATTATTATTGTCATGCCTACACAATAAAATCATTCCCCTTTGAAAGTATGCATTCCTTCCTTTCAGGAATATATCTTTGCGTTCGTAAGGAGCGCCCGATTAAACAAAGTCGATATCCATATTATTTTTTTAAATGTCACGTGACCTACGTTTCCTATGTTTGTCTCAAAACAATAGCGTCATGCTCCGCCTGTTTATATTAAAGCTCACTCTCTGTTCTCACCCGAGGTGACGTATCTAATCGCATGAATAGTCATTTTCAAAAAGAGTGAGTCTGCGAGTATCAAAAAAACTAAGAGGGTGAGGTCGTGGATACTCAGCGCCGTCTCTCGTCTCCCTCCCCCCCAGGGGGAGGGAGACGAGAGACGGCGCCATGTGGGTTCTTTCGTGAAACCGTTCGATCGCAGATACGTTACTAGCCTACTCTTACATTTGCGGAGAAAAATTTAATAGATGATAGGGCTTCGATTGCCCGCCTAAAGGGCCAGTATCTAAAGCTATCGAACCAGAGATACATATCCATTCATGAATCCAAGATTTTTCCCTGAAATCTTTTTCCTCCCGTTACCAATCGATCTTGCTGAGGGAAGTGGAGCGTTGGACGCCGCCAAAGTTTCCGTGTTTGTTTCTAACTTATCGGCAATTTTTTTGAGTCTATGCGCAACACGCAAGGAGTTTGGTATTGTACTCAATTGTATGTTGTGATCCATGCGGCAAATTCTCCTGGTTATATCGGTAAAAACGTATATTAGTGATGTGTTTCAGTGATTGTTACTCTAAGGTTCATTAATAAGAGGTGAGTTATTGATAAATGGAAATCTTAATTATTTATAAAAATCCACATTTGCTACGGGCACAGATAATGTCTTCCATCACCAATCAACTGCAAGGGATTAATTAAGGGATTAATTAGTTTCGCTAATAAACTACGATTGTGTGAAACAATCTTTTGCTGTTTTATGCTGACTGTGCCTTCATATGATAACTGTACAATATTGTTATAGTTGGGCACCCGTATTGCAGGAGAAAAAATATTAAGATGCCCAAGAGATACATATTCTGACAATAAAAAGTGCAACGGTAATGAACTCCATTTGAGTTCTTCAAACTTCACTTTGAAAAGGAGTAACAATGCATTCAGCAACAATCCTTTATGGAGAATGGAAAAGCGTACTTATGAAGACGGTTTGCCCACACGAGTTGCTGCTAGCCTTATGGACTTATGGGAATCCCATTGGATTGCTAGAGATACTTGTAACTGCCGCTAAGCAATTTAATTGAGGGAATACTTTGAAGAAATGTCGTAAAATTTGATTGTAGCGATGAAAACTGGAGTGTCAAAGTTAGTCTTTCCAAAATCGAATGCTCTTTACGGTGAGTGAAAATCCTTCCCCATAGGTGACGATGAATTTTATCCCTCGATCTATGCATTGATTAATTAAAATACCTGAAATATTTATGACAAATAGTACTTGGTTTTAAGATGATTGAAATCCTTGAGCAGACACGCACTTTGGCGCTGAAAACGATTGTCATCGCCTCTCAGTTGTTTATTGAAGCCATTTCCGTAGTGCTACGGTGGATAGCGATGAGTATCCCTTTATTGAGGCGACGGTTCAATCGACGATCGGTTTTACAAAATAGTCCCGAAGGGGCAGGTTGGTTGGGAGGGGGGCTGAGGAGAGTGGCGGAAGGCGGGAGAGGTTAGCAGAGGAGGAGCGAGGAGATTGGGGGCGACCGGGCGGAAGAGCGCTCGTTAATAGAGTTCGACGTATCCTGCAAGCGGCTGCCGAACTCGGAAAACACGGGGAAACATATTTCTCCAATGCGCCGTAAACACGGCGCTCCCTCGGCGCTAATGAAAGGGGTGGTTCGGCTCATTCGATCATCGGTTTCATTTCACCCGGCTGAAGAGCGCTACTTCAAACCGACCCTTCCAACCCTTTAATATGCTCGGAGAATCAAAACGACATAGTTTTTGTTGACATTATAAATTTGAGAAATAAAATGGAGTCGGGGGAGTAATATTTTGAGTGAGCAAAAGGCAGAATATGAGGTCATCAAATGTCGAATTGCCGCCTTGCTGCCGGCAAAGGTGTTTGATGATGATATACTTTTGTAGGTGTTGGTAGACCGCACAAAAAAGTTATAACCACCGCATAGTAAGGTGATAAAACATAGTAACCTACCCGAAGGTCGGTTTGGTAGGTGATGGTGGAGTTCACCCAGTATTAAGCCCGACGGCGTGTGAAATTCACACATCAGGGTATGGCGGGCAGTACCTCCCCGTGCCGTTTATGTTTTCCCAGAAAGATCTGGTACCCGAAAAATTACATAGCTTGGGTGCAGCTGAGAGTGCCCAGAGAGGCTTGACCGAGAATCGAAGCCTGGACTACCGCGACCCTACTTAAGGAGTTTAAGTGTTCAATGTAAACGCACTAACATTGTTTAAAAATTGTTTGAGTAAAAAGGAGAGAGTGCCAGGCCGGAGTAGGAATAGGTGTGAGTAAGGATAAAAAGATAGAGGAACAATAGATGAAAGATGAGAGCGTATCAAAAAAGGGATATCGAAAGGTACAAACGAAATTTCAGGAAGAGTTGATGGAAAAAGGACATGGAAACCATTGATTAGATCGAAGAAAATGGAGAATTGTGGGCGAAGAATTAAGAAAGATATTCCAAGGGGTTAATAATAAAAGAAAGAGAGGAAGGAAAAGGTCGAAAGAGGTGTGGCGGAGGAAGTAGTGCGAGGATCTGGAGAGTTTACAATGGAAGGGTGAAGTGGGTGAGGCGCTTTGAAAAATGAAATACACGTAACTAAAGTAGAAGAAAAAAAACGCAAACACTGTTGAGCATACGGTATGAAAATTAATGACTCAATTAAGAGAGATTCAATAGGGACGAAAAGAATACAAAGAGGATCTATATGGTAAGGATCGAGATCAGCAACTGTAGACTTAGAATAGAAAGAGAATACGAATCAACATCTACTTAATACCCCGCAAGCCGCCGCAAGGGCGTGTGGCGGGGGGTGTTAGGTCACCACCTGTAGATGGGAACAAAACCACATGCAAAATCAACACATTCATGCAAATCTATACCCACAGTGGCGTATACATTCATGAAAAATCCTTTCAACTCACACGCATGCAAATACATATACCATCAACTGACAAACCATTGCACCTTAGGAGACAGTAGGAATGTATCCAATAACGTGCAAGCTAGAATTTGAAAAGTAAGAAGCGGAGTTCCATTACCACATGGACATGCAACATACGAAGGTCTCCTCCCCAAAGGCAAAGGTAGGGAATGTGAGCCAACGCTGTAGGTAGCGGGGGGGGGGGTCCCCACACAGAGAGAAACGAAGGGTGGAAGGGGAAACTTAACAACAGACAAGGTAGAGCAAGCAATCCTGTTAAGAGCACTACATTATTTGATGGCATTCTAATGCGGTTATGCGGGAAGGGTTTTGACAACTAAACACGCGAGGTCAGTGAAAGTGCATGCAATTGAGTAGAAGTAATTATTCCCTTAGACGCTGAGAGTTGCAAGTGAAATTTTTGCTATCTATAACCCCACAGTTGCAATCCCGTATTTTCTGTCGGAAGGAGTCCTTGAGTCTGCTAGTTCTGGCATATTTTTTCCGATTTTTATATGCATGATCCAAGTGAACAATGTATGTTGGAGTGCGAATAATTTGTGAGACCTCGGTGCTGAAACATGCGAATCTGAATTTATTAAGTCAGTTCAACCTAGCATTGAATCGTCTTTCTTCTAGTGATCCCCACCCCAACTCTTACACTCACAAAGTATTTTAATGACGCTTTCCGTTTTATCGTAAGAGTTTTAAACGAAATGTGATCAATTAACAGGATCTCTTTCTTATCCCAAAACACACAGGCCTTTCCGGCAGATGCGATCGACTTCGCTTTCTTTGGCGCTGAACCGCCGGCTTCCACCCACTGCTTCGACTGCTGTTTCGCTTCTGGCATGCAGTGGTGGACTCATGTCTCATCCATGGGGACAAATCGTTCCACAATATCGGTCGGTTCCTTTTTGCATCGGTCCAAATATTGCTGCGAAAATCGATTGCGCATTTGCTTATGATTGGCATTCAGCAAATGCAAATGCGGCGCCCACCTTACGCAGATATTTCGCATCCCTCATTCTTCGTGTAAGATCAGTGTAAGTCTCCATCGCAAAACAGGGAAAGGCAACCGTATGCCTGGACTGTAGATTTATAAGTTTAACTTTTCACGCAGATAAGTTGGTACTTAGGATTATTAATAACAGATGGAGAGGAGGGAAAATGTTTACTCAGGCGATGATCAATCTACAATTAGCAAGGGGAGATGTGGTTGCATAGCAGTAATGAGGGTACTTGAATACTACCGCCACTATGTACAGTATTAGAGAGGAAATCGAGTATAATCAGGATGTATTTGTTTGCTCCATATATTTCGAGCGGTCATTTAATGGAGTAAATTACGCAGAATTAATGAACACATAGTGAAAATATGAGTACATTAGAGAGATAGGCAAATCACCCGAAATCTGTGCACATCGCAGACCACATAGGAGCTTGCGGTGGATGGAATGACGATAGATGTAGGGATAGGAAGGCGAGTAATAGTGTGGGGCCCATTATCACTCGTTCTTTTCAACGTACACATGAAGGAAATGGAATAAAAGAGGCACCGGAAGGAGTGGAGATAGTGATGAAAGCTGGTGGGGATTTCATAAAACCAGTTAGGTTTGCTGATGGCCAAGATAAAGCTAGATAAAGCTTGATAAACATAACAGTTTCAGGTTTAACTCTGTGGAATTCCTTCATTATGAGGGTAAAGAGACACTTAACATTTCCACCATAAAGATTTAATATTTCACGACCATGGTTTCATTGTCACGGTTTTATATTTATTAAAACTTTCACAAATTTGAGCCGGTAACCTTCCAATACAAACCCTCCAGCTCCCCAAGACCACTAATAGGTTGCTGCACCTAAACTGAACTTACTCCCTCTCCCTTACCCCCTCTCCTCTCCCTTACTCCCCTCTTGGAGCCAGACTAATTGAGTTGAAAAAATGTTGATGAATGTTACCTGATGATGATGCACAGCATCGAAACCATGGTCGTGAAATATTAAATCTTTATTGTGGACATGTTATGTTTCACTTTACCCTCATAAGATAAAGCTTGTCAGTCTTCCAAGGGGTTGCAAGCATTTCTGAGTGTATTGATAAGTCAGAGCGATCGGTATGGGATGAGAAAAAATATAAGCGAAACAAATATTTTGTAGTTTACAAGTCGATGGGACCAGGCTAAACATTAAAATAGGAGGGAAAGTTGAAGCAGGTGGAGGAGTTTACCTGTATTGAAAGTGTTTTGAACCAAGGCGGTGAAATTATCAGAGGCATCGGCAGAGACATTACGCAAACAAAGAAGCTATTAAAAATAGGAAAGAGTTAATAACAGGATCGTTGAGTAAGACTGTAATGAAAAGATTAGTGAAAATCAGGATATGGAGCGTGATTTTATATGGTGTGGGAACATAGTCGTTGAAGCAAGACAATAGGCGCAGAATGGAGTCGGTGAGTGTGCGAAAGAATTGGTAGGGCAACATGGACGGATTGGGAAATCAAACGAAGAAGTACTAGGCATGATTGGGGTGGAGAATTGAGTTTTTGGAAGAAATCCGAGGTAGGCACGAAGGATGGATGCAAAGCATTCTGATTGGCGATGGAATGCTGAAGACTTTGATAGAGAAGAGAAAGTGACGTATGGAGAAGATAAGGATAGATATGTTGGACGTTATTATTTCGTTAATTATTCCTAGTACTCCAATTGTCTTCTTTTTCTACTTTCCCGCGTAATAATGTATGAAGTTTTCCCATATGCTATGGGAATGATAACGTAAATCTTTTGGATGCCAGAATAATCGAAATAAATATTGATAGAGAATTGGATCGCCACCACCAGCTGAGTTGAAGTAGTATTGTAATTGCCCCTACCAGTACGAGCAGAGTTCAGAGTAATGATAATGCTGCAGTAATTACTGTACATTCATCAAGATTGTTCAAGTGGAACTCATGAATTTATATTTAAATGGGGTTTCTTTTTCTCAGGTATAAAATGGATGGGTCCATCGCTCATGTGGGGCAAATGCTTCCCTTTACACCTTCACCAATTACTTCTTCCACGCCGGAAAAATGGCCACGAAGCACTTCGATCCGCTGTATCTTCGTACATAGTATAGCCATTGTTTAATAGTTGAAAGGAGACTCCTCGCATCAGGATGGTATTAAATAAGTTTATGCCAGAAGTATTTTGTACAAGTGAAGTATTTTTAAATTTCTCATATCGAACGAGAGTCGCCGTATAATGAAAGGGTTTTCGGAGCTTGCGTGAGACCCGGGGCGATCCCCGCCAGCCGCCGGAGTGCCCAACAGCTCAATTGCCTTCGTGGCCACCGCTGGCATTCGGTCCGCTCTCCTCCCAGCCATTGATCGCCACCACGGTGACCGTGTGCTCGACTTGAGAGCGTTCTCTAATCCACACGTTGGAGGTGTGAGACCGTTGACAGGCCACCTGCGCGTGTCTCTCAGAACACCGAGCTTAACGGCTTAGCGTCGCTGCTGCCCTTGCACCGTAAACACTGATCCACTCCTCGAGTCGAAGTTCGCGAGGGCCCGTGTTTGACACGAGCGACATGTGTGACTACAAAATTGCCCCTTACCTCAAAACCTACGTCTCAAAAGTTACCACTGCGGAAGTTCGGAAAGGTGAGGTGGGCGAGGCTCAGAGGGCATCGTTTCGTTAGGATCGCCGTCAATCTTCTGCCCGGCTTGTCTCTCCGGGTTCGTGTTGTTGTCCGCCTGGCGGGCGAGTGGGGAGACGCAACCGGGCAAAATTTCCTGGAGGACGTCGGCAGACTGGAAGAGCCCGGTGGCGTGTTGCTCGGTCGTTAGCGAGCGACAGGCGCGAAAATAATTAATCGGAGACATTCGCTCGCGGCAGCGATCGTGCTTCGAATACGAGGGCGTGGGAGGAGGATGTATTTCCTCGCGTCAAACATCGGCGATGAGCCAACGGAGCGTGGGCGGTCTTTGTTTTCTCTCCCTCTCGGGCCGAACGTGCGTTCCTTTTGGGCTGGGAACTCCGCTCACGGAGCCCTTTTCACGGGGAATGATTTATGCACCCCGTCCGTGAGGCGCAATCCAGGCGTCCACATTTCCCCGGGGCGATAGGGGTCGGGGTGTGTCCTTGGGGTGGAAGGTCGCGGCGCGGCTGGGGAAGGAAAGAAAGGGTAGGGCGAGGCTTTGGGGGAGAGGGTACTCCGGTAGTTCGAGTGGTGAGACCTTTGTAGGCGTTGGGCTAACGTGGAGGAATTACAAATGTAAACCGCCGGCACGACACAAATGATGTCCGCCGGGATTCGTTTCACGGAAGGCAGCCGGTCATCTGGCAGTCGAATGTCGAGTGTACGAGGTGGAGGAGGGCAGACAACACACCGTGAAAAGGTTCAATGTTAATCTTTTAAATAATTTAATGATTATTGTACAGTTTTGTAAAATTGATAAGCGTGTTTCATTTTGATCATTTTAAGGCGAACGTATCACAAGTACTATTTTTCCCGCTGAGCTATGGGCAACCCCCCACGATTGCTTCATGAGAGCTTTTCATGAGAAAGTCTATTATGTCATCGTATCCAGTGGTTAGTGATGTGATGTTGGTGCTCAGACATAAATGTGTATTGAAATATGTGAAAGAGCGGAAGAATGAGAGGAGCGTTTGGTGCATGGAATGGTGGGGTAAGATTTTAATGGTTCCTATCCTTCGTTCTGCACTATTATACCAATCCTGTGTTCTGTTCAATTGCACCAATCGGCCTCGCAGATTTCGTTGGCTTGGCCGCAACACGCCTGCATAACTCCCTACTCACTCCATCGCAGGACCCCGGGATATCCCGTGGGCCGGGAACTTTCATTCCGTTTGCAAAGTCGTCTTTCGTTCCCGGGGCGACTCCCTCTCATTTATTGCGCTTTTGATTCGTTTTCTATCCTCCCAAAAACCCTCTCATCCCCACGTCGGTAAACATCCCCCAGTTCGGCATCGCGGGGGTTGACTGTGGGGGGTGTGCGGGGTGCTCGCAGGGGAGGCGACGGGTGGGCGCCCCCGGGGACCGGGAGGTGACGCGTCTCTGCTGTCACCCTCGACTTTTCTCTCTTATTTATTCATGGCCCGGATCCTTCCGCGACTTCTTCCTCGACTCCGGCACCCCGCCCCACTCGGAGTCTCGCCCTCTGGCCGTCCGCGGGGCGGCGATAGTGCCATGGGAGCGGTGAAGGGGCGGGCGAGGTCGTTAGGCGCGCCTCCGGGGTCGGGTGAGGGAATCGGAGCATAATGTGGCGGGTTACGGGTTCGAGGGCGCATTCGGCATGAGACTAGTCTCCAAGCCGAAGCCGGGGTCCGCGGTTTTCACGTCCCACCTGGAGAAGGGCATCCATTTGCTTGCCGTGCTGTCCGCGTGGCTACAGCTGGACCGCCCGGATTCGAATCCTTGTCACGGACGTAGGCGTCCAGTAGGTACGTCGGAGATGACCCTCTTTGGTTCATCAACGCTGAACAAATATTTGCGAGCTTGCCGGCCGTTTAATGAAGATTTGAGTAAATACGGATTGATTCCATATATTTGAATGGTTTTGTTCACAGTATTGGGTACTCTCGTTTCCAGAATGCGTGAAATTCCATTTATTTGGTGTCTAATAGCTGGAGGCCCCCTCAGCCGCGATATTTTAAAGTCATGCTCACACGCCTGTCAGTGATAGCAAGCTAATGGGTGCCAATACAACGAACGTTTTCATTTTTCTTTAGTTATTGGCGCGCTGGTGACTGATTTTATGCGCCAATCTACCCGAGGACCCACGAGACCCCGCAAGGGTGTGTGCCGGGGTTGGTAGCGCACCAACCATGCATGCAGAAACATGAGAACATTCACGAGTGTATATTTGCCCATGCGTAAAAACGCACGTGCACATACCGCCCTATTAACACGATACAATAATTGGTACGTTTCTCTAAATCATTTACTTTTGGTTTCTAAAAATATTCCGGCGCTTTAGTTCTATCTTATTATTAGATAATGTATCGCACCAGGGAAGAACAAATATTTGGGTGACGGTGTCTATCTCACTTATTTTGATCCATATGGGTGTCTCTGCGAATAAAATCAGCGGCATTAATAAGTTAAGCAACCTAGAAGATCCTTTGCCTTTCTGAAATTCGTAATCTTTAATTGCCCTTAAAGTGGATCGAGCCTAATATTACTTAATCATTTCAAAATGATTATTAATGATTTCTATACACTGCAGACTTCATGCATTTCGATGGTCTACTGCGGATGACTCAAATAAATTAATTATTGCGGCATCTCCAGTAATTGGTTGACTTTGTCACAAGGGAAATTCCTCTTTGCTTCCAACGAATGGACTCTGAATAAACGTTCGCACTATAACCATCGCTAATGAAATTGTGTGTTCGGTAGTTTGTTAAAATATCTTGATTATTTTAAGCCCCTGTAAATTCATGGCGTAATAGCAGCCTTTGTTAGCTTAACTTGCCAAACCACTCGGATGACAATGGAAGAATATGGGTCTCGGTCAAAGGGAATGATCATTACAGTACCATATTCCTGCATATCCATGTTAGGATTGTTTCAGTAAGAAGGCTATATGCACATGAGCGAGCTACAATTTCTCGGACTTAACGTTTACCTATAAGGAATTCCTGGAGATGGGAGAAAGATTTAGCATATTCTGGGGGCTTTCAGACCACGTCTGGCGTGTGGCTCACTTCAAACAATTTTGGATCAACGTTAAATTTTCCGTTCTCATCGGATAAAAACAACAATTGTGTACTGAAATAACTATTGAGACCGAGGTCTTACCTCACCATGCAGTTGACGTAGAATGACTATCACTGCATATTACAGCATGCTTGTAAACTTTGACCGGAATGAACACTAAGTTACGTACTACGGATGGGCCTTAGGGCATTGGATGGGCTAAATCTCATTTATAGCCAAGTTATTGGTGATTTCCCGTTGAAATTAATTTTAGCCAAATCAAATCAAACTTAAATTTTGAGATGGGTTTACACAAAAGTAGAAATATTCACGTTCAATCATCACGTGGATTAAATTCAAATTTGAATTTAATCCACGAGCTGATTCAGCAAAAATATTTCTACTCCCGCGAAAACTCATGCCAAACCCCTTGCTCATTTCTCAGAGAGAAGACGACTGGCGTGGAACCGGGTGAAAGTTGAAATTCTCTGTTTAGGGTAGAAGTACATAATTGAAGCTGAAGTCTTCTCGCTCTGTTTCTCCTTTCGCCTCGCAATGATGTCGACTTAAAATAATTCTCAGGCGACCTCCCTTTCGTCAGTTGGACTTGTCATGGTTAAGCTCAGTTTACACGTCCATTTAACGTTAATACTTTAGTTTAGACGTTTAACACGTTCAGGCACCCAAATCTTCTCATCGACCGAAATAGGACACGAAAAGCTACTTGAAAGGTCAATGAAAACACTGACACCATAAAAATGTATTAATCGATTCGTCCCTACTATTGGACGCATTTAGATATATCAGTTCTCATCGGGGTGGAGTCATGAAAAAATTGCCATGCACACTATTTATTCAATGGCTACTTTTCCTTTGGTTTTCTGAAATTTCCGATGTGGCCACGAGTGTAGAATATTGCGGCGTTGATGTTAAGTAATTGCGCCCAGAGGGGGGCCGCGTGGGTAGCAATTTATTGGTTCCGTAGTGTCCGTTGAAGGCCCTCTCTTGATTATCTCATGAATGATTCATATTCCCAAGGAGACTTGTAATGCACGCGATAGAGCGAAAGTAAATGTACCCGGCGTAGTCGACCCTGTAAGCAATCAATTGAAATTCGAACTCATAATGCCGAAAGCGTTAGGGCCATGCGCTCGATGAGGCATGAACCACACAAGCCGGAAGCGTGCACGTGTGGTTCGTGACGCATTGACGGTCTCAAGAATAAACTGCTCCGGTTAAATTCGATGATATTCTCGCGACAGAAATAGATACATGATGAATTAGCTGGTTACCTGACACCACCTATCACGGGCGTAGGAGTCGAACTGTTTGCTAAATACCAAAATCGCCACGTGAGACAAATTTTGACGACACTACTTGTCCAGGATGACGCCATTTTCTCCAAGCACATCTAATGCCACGTCGCTAACATTCGTAAATCATGGGAGGGGGAATTGTGTAGACACTACAAATGGGGAGTTAATTAAAGTGGTGAATGATTCTTGCGAAAAATGATAGGATAGGAAAAGAGATGCGTATGAACACCTGCAAATATTTGCTGTGATATTAGGTGTAGGTGTGTCCAAAATTTTGATATCTAAGGACGCAAAATTGTGGTATATCATTATGGAATCTTAATAAAAAATCGAAGTGAATCTAGTTTACGAGGATTAGCTAGAAGGTTTAAATGCGCTGAGTATAAAATATAACTCCTTATGTGTGTTGTTGGAATAGTAGAGCTGGAGTAAGGAATAAGTGGCTCATGAAACAATGTTAATTGGAGATACCTGCAATTATAAAGTATGGAAAACGTATACTTCGCTTTTTTGTCAAGTAGAGAATGGATCAGATAACCAGAGAGATATGTGAGAAGAAACCGAGGACGTCACGAATGGTGAACGGGGTCGAAGGGATTCTCAAGACGAGTAATATTGGATGTCTCAGGGGCAGAAGAGCACGTATGTAGCAGTTTGTGTGAGAGAGAGAGAGGCGGAAGAAATGTGCAAGATAAGGGCATTGTGAAAAAAAATAGGTAAAAGAAAAGAATTCCCTCAAATAAATTGAAGCGAGATTTTTATAGCTTTGTCTCCTACCCGAGACATGAAAGGACTTCTCATTGAAAATCCTAAGAGCTGATGGTTTGCACTATATTTGGAATTTGAACATCGGAAATATTTGTTTTAAGTATGATTGGAAGGATCGCAAGAGTATTCTAGCACTCGGCCATCCCATACTACCAAATCACATTCGCCAACCAGAAGGTGGGTTCGATGGTTTAGGGTAGAGCTCATCTATTACGTGTGCTAAGCCCGACGGCGTGTAAAATTCACACATCAGTGTAGGGGCTCCAGTTCCTCTCCCCGTGCCGCCTATGGCTTCCCGGGAAGTCCTGGTATCCGAAAAATCACAGATCTCGGGTGAATCGGAGAATGTCCGAGGGAGTTCCCGTGAATCCAACCCGGGCTCAATCAATAGCCCAACGATCTGCCCACTGGATTTCCACATCCTCTCCATCCTATAGATTAAGTGACTTTAGGTGGTACAATATTTTTGGAAATTAAATGTATTCATTTGCATGACACGTCTATTCTATTAATCCATAATAAAGTATATTAATTTAATTCTCTTCCACCAAAAATTGAAAATTTTCGGCAAATTTGATTTTCTCGTTCGCATTTTTTAAAAGGTTATGCAAACTATTATGTGAAAACAACTGTATTATCTCGGTCAGGTTGGAGAAAGATGATCTTTTACCAAACAGCAATACAATTTCTGGTCAGTTTATTCCTTTTTTGTTACATTTTGTGCTATTCTCAAAACATAATGTATTATGTAAATATGCATGCATATAAATATAAGTCTGACCTGAATAAGGCCGCAGAGAAGGCGGGAAGCTGAAAGAATCTAAAATGTGAGTGTCCTTTTACGTGTTTTCTATTTTATGTTGTTCTATTGTGCCGTCCAAATGTTATATGTACATAATTATTTTTACAAATGCTTGAATGAAATGAAATTTATTTACCTAGCATTTGTAAGGTTAGTGTGATTCCTTAGTTAATAATTGAAAAAATAGTTTTTTGAGTATTGTGGGCAATAAAATCCTTGGAACCCACTTGCTCAACAATAATGTTATTTCTCACTGTGTGAAAATAATATTTTATCTTATTTTCTAAGTAGATGTGATCGATATTTCACTTGTAATTTTTCATTTCAAGTTGCATTATTTCAAATATCGTTAAATCTCTCTTTAAGAATGGTATTCTGGAAATAAATATGATATTGCTATTTTACCATACCATGCCAGATATTGGTACTTATCTCGGGCGTTTACAAAGCTTTAGTGTACAGAACTGAAATGCATTTCAGTCCAAAATAAATGTGTTGTAGTGCTGGGCGCAGAGCTATTATAACGTGTTTCTATGTAGCACTGTGTGCAGCGTTTTCATCCCTAATAACCAAAGTGAAAATGAGCACTTTCCGATGCCGAAAGCAAATGAATAATTATTTCCCGTGACTGTTTAGTAATTGGTGTCTGGAACGCGGCAAAAATTATGCATCATTGTATGACTGAAATTTCCTGACGAGATTTTGACGTTTAGGATACGGCTGAAATTGACTCATTTAGGGCAGCCGATTTTGATTCAAACTCTTGAGGGCTAATGATTATGATAATGTATTTTTCTTACTATTAAAGTATTAAATGTGTTTTGTCCATTTAGCATAGAAAATGTGATGAGAAATTGATTCTTCGAAAACAGAAAAATGTGGCTCAGTTAGAACGTCACACTTTCACCCCACGTTTGAAAGTCCCTCTCTCTCAGAATTCCTTTCTTTTGCACCTCTACGGTATTCATTGGAAGACAATAGACCTATCAGCGAACCAAATCAGTCGTGGACTTCAACTACACAATCTTTGTTCCCAGAAAATGCCTCTTCCTTCTTGCCTGCCCTTGAATTGCGGGAGGGAATCGAGGGGGGTCGGTATCAGAGGTCATCCCGAGGGTTCCCCTCTGTCTCTTGAATTAAGGCTTCCCTGAAGCCTTGTTATGTTTCAGATGCCAGGGGTCGGGACCCTAATTAGAAAATTAACCTATAAATTGGCCATTATTAATTGGTCATAATCAGAGCAAATGATTCGAACATATTTTGACTTGGGGTTGATAAGCGAGGTTGGGGCGCGCTCAGAAAGAGTGGAACTCGCAAATATTAGAAACGCGGACCAGTTCATTCCTCTGGGCCGGCACTTTTCGGTTTTCGCGAAGTTCATGCCTCCTGAAACTCCAGAGAGGTTGGATTTTAGATGAAGCTGTTCAAAATTGTCACATCTGATTGGATCCACCATTGAGGATGTGACATTTTCTATTTACGTGACGCACCGTGTGATGATTTAATTTCCTTCACCGTTATTATGAGTCATAGAAATGAGACTAGAGTTAGGTTTGATTGGTGCCAATAGAAGTGATATATTGTTGACTCATTTTAGTGTCTGAAATTTAAACATTCAGGGTGGTATGACCCCAGAAGATCACGTACCCGAAAAATTGTATCGCTTGGATGTAGTTGGGGGCGACCAAAATTATCCTCTCAATTTAAACCTGGGACCATGCTGCCAGGGTCATGGCCCTCTGACCACTCTTTAACTCAAGCATCTTTCACCATAGTTACATTTCCATAAAATATAAGAGGGTGTGGAAAAATCTCCTGGGGAAAGAGGGAAGCAGCAAAGCTATTGCTTGTTTGCTATGACCCAAAGGCCAGCACCGAATATATATTTTCCTCCGTGTTCGCACACGCCTGACTTCAGGGTGATCGGCTGGTAAGCGTTCCCACCTTTTACTTGAGTTTGAATCCAACATATCCTTTATTTAACTAAAACATGACGAGAATTTTTTGTCGCACAGAAAATTTCACTACTTGAAGAACGTACACCTGGAATAAAGGTACCTTGAGCGATTTGAACGCGAGACACTTGATCAGGAGCCCGGTTCTTTGAACACTACAATTTACTTCCAGGCACGAGGCCAAATTTTCGTACAGCAAGAAAAATGATTGCATCATTTCAAATGCAACAAAGAAGATATTGTTAAGAATTTCACACAATTAACAAATGTTTGAAATAGCCTTACCCTCATTTGTCTCCCGCAATTAGTCTGAATAATAAGGTCGCAACCAGTAATTTGTCTAGGGTGATTCTAGGTAAAAAGAAATATTTACAGGTGTTTGGTGCAAAAGACATGTTGGCTAGTGATCTGCAGGCTTGCTGCCGATGAGTGTAAAATAGAAAATCCTGGAATACTCGAAAGGATGGAGAATATATCGCAATGGGAAAATTCCTTGGCGTTTTGGGTCACTAATATTACGTTACAGATGATTCCGTCCCATTTCATTCCCAAACTTTACCCCTACCAAAGACTGCGGTCAGAATTAAGTTTTGCTTCTCCTCTGCATTTATTCCTTTGGACTAAAATTCGAGCTTTCGAGGAACGATTACTTTGGTGTCGTCCGACACATCCCATGTCCGAGGGCCGCCAACCTCGCTTCCCTTAACCCGGGGGCGGCCGGGCTGGGAGCTCATCACGTCCGTGATCCCCCGCCCCCTTCCCCCTCCTCGTCCGCTGAAATGGATCGCCTCTCCCACACGGGGAACATTCCTCCCCGCCCTTCGACCCTCCACCCCCACCATCGTTGGCCACCGCTCCGTGCGCGTGGGCCGTCTCCGGTGGACGTTGGTGCGCGTGACTGTGCAAGGAAGTGGACGGAGCGCCATTGGCGACACGGGTGGTGTGTACGGCTCTCCGATCCCCGGGCTTCCACCTCATCGGGGTTGATTGAGACCTGAGAAATGCCTTCTGTCTCGTGTCTCTGTCGAATTAGCAAGCACACCTGGAGTACAGCTTGGATCGGCGGAAGTAATTTCATTCTTTCTTCCAGGCTGCCTGGAAGGTCGTGACCGGATAATTCCGATTCTTTTTCAGGTCTGGTAATTGCCTGGAGGTAATGGTGGGCATGATTCGAAAGCTTTGTGACTCCAGAATGAATTCATTACCTAAATTTTGTATTGGACTCTCGTTTTTAATTTTAAATTCGAATGTGCCATCCCGAGGAACTGAGTTTCCCTTGATTCTCACAAAATTTAAATTTTAGAGTGTTTTGTACATTGATGACGTGGTATTTCAACCAACTCAAATTTTGCGTTTCTACCTTTAGGTGGCATTAGTTTAAGCATTAGTCAAATGATATCGAAGAATATAAATCTAAACTTTTGGTGTAAATGTGAATAAATTCGTAATACATTATATGTGAATGTCATTAATTTTGCAATAGTGTTTCATAATAATCCCCCTGTCCATCCCGAACCATCCTGAGGGGCTGTTACAAGTTTACTTTTTGAAAGCGTAATGCTCACTGTAGGCGTACACTGGTATCATGGTTTTACACAGCTTACCACGGTAACAACGTTTTACTCAAGGAGCCTGAAAATACTCGATACGGTGAATAATTTTATTTTTCCAGTGTCAAGTGACCGGATTGAAGTTGGCCACTTAAATAGCAGCATCATAGACCATTTATTTTTATTAGTATATTCATGCTATAAGAGGTCGATCCTCGAGGTTTAAATTTTGTCCTTTTACTTCGCTTTTTGCTGTCTTTGTCTTGACTTGAAGACTGGTGACTAGAAAAATAGTAGACAAAAGTGCTTTATGCCAATTCTAAGAAATACGGTTATCGTGTGTTGCAAAGGCCTGGTTTTTTTGAATGTTTGCCAAAAAAGCAGTAAACATAGCAGCCGTTGGGACATTTATCACCTGTTGGTAGTAGTTAAGAAAACTGGCAGGCATGCCAGTCAGGATACTGTTGCAATGTTATCAAAGTGGCATACGTAATTTGTAAATGCTGTGTCAAATGCTGTGAATTGAGGAAGTGTTCAATAATAATGAGAAATTTTAGGGAAATATATTGGAGTGTTTAAAACTGTCCTTTTACGCGACTAGGCCTCCCTCCTCCATTCCTGCGTGGGGAAGGTAAGGTCGAAAAGCCAAGATCAACCGCGCTCTGTTGGTGGACACGGGCGGAGCCTGTTTAACTTTCCAACAGCATAAGGGAACCAGCACTACCCAGGTGGGAATTGTCAATACTTAACTTTGCTTGCAGGCAAACAATCTGTAAAAATCCTAATAGCATCTTTGAGTGACAATAATGCCTCCAACGGCGAATTCACTCTCTGAGTGAATCACATGATGCGCGTAATTTATTATTCATCAACATCGTATTATGAGTTCCCTGTTTTCAATTAATCAGCACATGTGGAGTAAAATAAAAGCGGGCTTTGAAAGAGATACAAGATGTTAATAGAGTGTTAATGAGCATGCAGATTTCTCATCATGATTGGATGTTTCATGGAATATCAGTCATATAAGTTTTATTTATTCCAATCCACCTTACTTCCCAATCACATTGGACTTTGTACTGTGTCATAAGTTACATTATTGCAAATTAAGATAATCTCCATGAAATCTTGGTTTTCATTAACAGGGAACACATAATACGATGTTGCCTGGGATTCTCCCGGCAAAATACAGTCCAGCAACCCACTCTACATCAAGTTCCTCTTCATCATTGTGTACTTCCTTCATCCCGTCCAACATATCCATCCTGTTCCTGTCCTTATTTCTAACATTCCTCGTTCCCTAACATTCCTTCCTCTATTACACTCTTCGATATTCCACTGTCGATCAATACCCCCTTCATCCACTTTTCCTGCTTCCATAGGATTTCTCCCAACAAACCCCTCTCTTCGCCCACCATACCAAGTACTTCCTCATTTGTTTTCTTCTCTGGCCATTTCACGTTCTCCATTCTTCTCCACACCCACATTTCAAAAGCCTCCAGTGTACGTCTATCCTCCTGCTTCAACGACCACGTTTCCGCGCCTACGCTCCATATCAAAGTTTTGACGAGTCTTTTCATAACATCCTTACTCAACGTCCCTCTCATCAACTCCCTCCTCCTTGTGAAAGCCTCTTTGCCTAGCGCAATTCTTCTCCTAACGTCCCAACTACTTTGGCCCTGTTGGTCCAAAACACTTCCGAGATACGTAAACTGTTCCACCTGCTCTAGATTTTGCCCTCCTATTTTAATTTTAAGCTTAGCACTTTTATTTCTGGAAAACTACATTACCATTGTTTTATTAGTATTTATTCTTATCCCATATCTATCGCGCTGCATTTCCAATTCACACAGCAATGCTTGCAACCCCTCGGCTGGCCGACAAACTAGAGCTTGGTCATCAGCAAACCTAACTGATTTTACCTTTCCTCGCCAACTTACATTCGTAAGTCAAGTTCTTTCCATGCCTTTTTTAATATTTCCTCTACATACTGGTCGAACAGCACTGGTGAAAATGAAAAATCCTGCTTTACACCTCTTCCTAATACTGCCCATCCGGACTCTCCGTTCCCCCTCGCACCTGAGCAGTCGGAGATATGTACAGGTTGCGGATGAGCCTCCTGTCCCTCCAATCTATTCCTATTTTCCGCAATATACTCATTAGTTTTTCCCAATTTAATCTGTCAAACACCTTTTCAAAATCTACGGCACATGCAATGGGCGTAAGCTATCTTCCTCTACACTATGCTCCTTTTCTATGTCTAACCTTGTTGGCCTAAGTTCTTTACCATACAGTGCTTCTATATATTCCTTCCATCTCCCAAGGATCTTTTCTGTTTCAACTATTATCTTACCCGACTTATCTCTAACTGTTAGCACGAATCTTCCCTTCTTCCTTCCCGATAGTGATTTAACTATGCTGTACAGCTACCAATTTCACCTTCCTCTGCAAATTTCCCATATCCTCGTACTGCGTTTTCCCTCATGCTTCTTTTGCTTTATTTGCTGCTCGTCCAAATTTAAAATTTAACTCTTTGTACTTCATTTGCCCTAAATCTGTGTTTACATTCTTCCATTTTTTCTCTCGTCCATCTTTATAATCATCTCATCCATGATCCGTAGTTTCCTTGTCCTTTTCCCGTTAACGGTTCCTATAGTATCTTTGCGGCTTTCGACATCTCTTTCTTGATATAATCCCATTTTTCTTCAATAGTGCTCAGCTCTTTACCGTCCTCCATGATATTCTTTACAGCTGGCTAGTATCCCTTCCTTGTCAATCCATTTAATGCTTCTACATTCCATTTGCTAACCCACCGTCCCAGCCATATCTTTTTGAAACGGTCGCTATATTTCATAACATCTAAATTGTGTTCAGATTCCGCGTCCGTTCCCAGGAAGCTGTGCGCATTTATCACACTCTCCATAAACCTGTGTCTAACTATAATATAATCTAAATCATACCTTTATGAGTCACCTGTGATTTTCCATGCATACCTGCGCCTTTTGTAGTGTCCAAACCAAGTGTTGGTGATGACTAACCCCTTGTCTACTGCAGAACTCAATTGCTTTCTCCCCGCGGCCATTCCTCCTGCCCAAACCGAAGTCCCCCACCTCATCACCATCTCTTCCTTCGCCTACCGTCGCATATCAATCCCCAATTACTATCAAATGCTTTCCTGCAGGAACACACCCGATTATATCCTCTAACTGATCGTATATCCTATCGACCTCTTCTCGTCGAGGTCGAGTTGATTGCTCGGTGGCATATACGAGTATACCTGAACCAAGTTCGTAGGTTCTGCTTTTATCTCTGCTTGTATTATTCTATCCGTTGCTTGCTTAAGTTGTCCACGCTTCTTGCTACCTTTTCATTCAATATTATGGCCACTCCTCGTTGGCTCTCGTTCCCTTCGATTTATCTTACTCCGTAACTATAACTCCAGTAATCCCCGCGATCCTTTCATCTCAGCTCGAATAAACCTAAAATATCTATCATTCCCCTTTACATCTCTCTCTTAATATTCTCTAATTTTCCTGTCCTTAACATTGTCCAAACACTCCAAGTTTCTTTACTAACTAAATTGGTCTTCTTCTTCTGCGTCTTCTGTCCTGATGCTGTAGGTTTTCCCTTGCAAGGGCTTCCTGTGATGACGACCGCGGAAGCCTTGCCTCCCCCGTTGCCGGGCACGACAAACAGCCGATTAGTCCGAGTTCCGTAGTTGCCAGGACTCATATTCTCTCTATTGTCCATCATTTTAATCATTGGAATGATAATTGAGGTGGTCTCTCGTTGCCTTCCTCAGTAGTGTTTTTAACGTGACACCATCACTTATTGGCCGCCCCACTGGGATCAGACGCCTTTGCAGCCGCCTCACTGAGGAGCAGACGCTGCGTGGACTACCTTTCCTCTGGCTCCTAACCTTTGACCTATCTGGCATGGGTGACCCTAACAGGAGCAGTTATCATTGCCCCCGCTAGCACAGCTCTAAGGGTAATCGGAAAGCACAAGCCCTTTCACCACGACAAGGTTGTAGTCCATGGGAGAGATATACAGTAGTAGTTTTGAGGGGAGGCGACCGACAGCTAAGGTCATTTGCGCCATAGGGGATGGATAGGAAAGGATGAAGGGTGGAGAGAAACCCGGCGTCGGCATTAGCCTACTCTTTACGAAAGGCGCCAAGGGGTCCGCAGTTTAACGTCCCATCCGACGGACGGCGTACTCACTCAAAGTGCCCTCCACAAAGCACCTCAAGTAGGGATCGAGATACCTCTGAAAAATATTCAACACCGCCGGGATTTGAACCCGCGCCCTCATGGTGGGAGGCCAGTACGTTAGCCCCCGCACCATCTCGATCCCCGGGAGAGATATACGTATATATATATATATATATATATATATATATATATATATATATATATATATATATAATTTATATGACGTTAGCTCTAGCGAACAAAGACAAAAGAAAAAAAAAAAAAAATGGTGGACGCTTTAAAGGTGTTAGTTTTGCCGGAAAATGGAGAAAACAAGTTAGAAAAAGATGAAGATATGAAACTCGTGAAGGGGGTTTTTTCAATGGGTTGGTAAACAAATGAAGTTACTGTTGGGGAATCCGAGGAAAGCAGAGGAAGAGGATGGAGGAAATATTGAAAGTTATTGCTGTTGAATGTCATGGTGAGTAGGGAGAATTTTGAGTACTTTGAGTAGAGGATGAGGGAAAATAGGCTTTCTAGATAGTATGACGTCAGAAATGTATGTATGGTGGTCAGAAATTATTAAGAAAATAAATTATTTAGGTCAAAGAAGAAATTGAGACGTAGAAATAAATAAACGTCAGGATCAGTAAAAAAAAAAAAAAAAAAAAAAACCTGCCTTTAAAATCAGCCACTTTAGTGATTCCTTTCAAACTTGCTAATTTTATATTCAGTCATTTATATTCAGACTCGTACATTGCCGTTGAATAGTTTACGATATTTACTTAAACGGCTGCCCGAAGCCTGCATAATATTTCCCCCCCCCCTGGTTAATTTTTATTATTTTCTATGGCTTATTTTATCTTGCTGCACGTACGCTGGGATTAAGTCTATTCAGGAAATTTAACAGTTGCTAGATCTTTGGAAGGAAGTGAGTTACTAGCGTCGCCTTCTGCGTCACTTAAGATGGGAGAGCCTCAATTCACTTTCCGTTAATGGAAACTACATGTGATTGTGATTCGGAAATTCATTGTAATTTTGAAAATATTCTACCTTCCCAAGGAATTTCTTGAAAGGAAATGTCTCTGAAATAAGGAGTAGCTAAAAAGGAGATAGTTGAACAAAAAAGAGAAATCCACTTCTGAAGGTCGCTCACCCCTGTACTATATAGTCTTGAGTGCTCCAATTGGGATTTTAATTGCATTGTTGTTATTTTATTGCGTTTAGAGTGGTTTTATAATGGAAAATAACTGGATAGTGGAAGAGAATGAAGTATGAAATGGAATATGACGTCGCCTGTGCTGGCATAACATTGCAATGAGGCAACATAATGGCGTTTGCAGAGGAGAAGGGAGCACTGAGCTGTTTTGCTCTCCGCACTAGTCCGGGATGGAGCTTGGGTGAAATGTCTAATTCGAACTGCAATCGAACTGTAAGCATCAGTGCCAGAGACTGGAGAGTAGATACCGCGCCAGTTGTAGGGGTCTCCTGCAGCTGTGATTTAATGTAAATATATTCAGTTGCATTTGAACACAACACACTAAACTGAATATTTAATCGAGAGATTAAATAATTGAATTTGTTAACTCACAGAAATTCGATTGACCTGGTAAAAAACATTTTTCAGACACGCTCACTTTAAATATTTTATTGGAGATAAAAACACCAAGGACGCAATTTTTTTTAATTTACGGTAAAATGAAAGGCCTTCAGTTACTTTGGAATTTGTTCATTTTGAATGATTACTACGTAATAAAATACTGATGTGGTAGATTTAAACCCTGCTGTGACATAATAAATAGATGATATTTCCCATTTTTTATTTACGCATATTTGAGATGATTGTTTGAATCAAAATAATGGAAATAAATAACTTGATCCAACCACAATTTTAATTTGGAGATCACTCGCTTCGGCACTTTAAAGTATTTTTTCGAAAAATTGGTTGCACTAATATCGAATGCAGTTGTTGAACTTGACGATGACATAGTAGCACGAAAAATATTAACTCTTAAACAATGGCGGATAATTTTAGTTTCAATTATTATAATAATTAAAATTAAGCCTAAATCGTGCCAAATTTATGCCATTCCTACCATTTTTGACGCACGAAGGATTTTCGTAGCTTGAGGATACTGTTGAGAATTATAGTTGATACATTTCGCATCCCGTTATCGGGCTCCTTGCGGTGGAATGCATAAGGAGCCGACCTTTCAAAAGTCCTCGCGCAAATATTTTGCAAATCCACAAATATAAAATTTAATTTTTCGCTTGGTATTTTACATTTTTATTTTACATTTTTTCATGTAAATTTAATGAAAGAGTAAGTGAAAGCCTTTTTTTTTACTAGCTCTAAATTGACACATTGTTATTGTAAGAAATCCACGTAAAACTTGTTGTGGCAGCATTGTAATAGTTTAATTTTTTTGTTGAGGTATGCATTCAAATTATGAATAAATTGGATTCTCTGGAGTTAAGTTTGAGTCACAAAATGTATTCCACCAAATATCGACTTTGCTTCAGTGTATATTATTCAATAGTCAATCAATGAAATATTACTTTGAAATTAAATAAAGTTGGCTTCAATTGGAAGGATTGCATACTTTACTTTGAAGACACACATATATTTCACTGACTGAACTAAGACTTTAGATTTTGAATTTGAAAAAATAAACTTTCTGTTGGTATTAGTTTACACTCCATTATAAAGGCGTCCCACACATTAATGGACTAGAAAAAACATTTAGCTGCTACTTTAGGCATTCATTTGATAAATACTCTCTACAATTAAGAACGGGGTTTATTTTTAGAAGAAAAGAAATAATTTTCCATATGAAAATTTGTCCCATAGATTGGCCTAAAACTATATAATTGCGATATTGGGGTGCACGGAGGGAGTGCACGGAGGTGAGGCGTAATATTCCGATATTTTGTGATGACCGGTAAAATTAAAATCCGTGGGAGCGACCTCGAGGTCTCAGACTCTTCGTGTTTATCGCTCCTCAAAAATGGTCGCAAGTTCTTCCCATTTTACTGTTTGAAGCTGTGAGCAGCCACGCGTGAAACAGCATGTCCCTTTCAACCGGATGCGCGCACTCCTTGCCTACCCGCCGTCGCCGGGAACCACCTCACGGGACAGCAAAACGCCACGCACCCTTCTCCGGCCGGAAAGGAATCCAGCGGCAACGATACCTTCAAGCTAGTTAAATAAAACCTGTCACACACTTTCTTGCTTATCACCATGGCGTTAATCTGATATATTCACGCCGTTGGCCGCTTCATGTAGATGGAATAATCAGATTCATGGTGAAGAATCTTTCATCGGTGAAAAAAATTGCCAGTTTGGTTGCTTGCTTTTACTCCGATGAGCAAAATTTCAAAGAGAGAAAACCCATACCACTTCTTTTATCATTTTATTAATCTCCAAAAAATGTACTCTTCTGTTCACTGCATCGCTCTTTGTCGGTTATCTCTGTTTTTGTCCAAATATTTGATCGCCTAGACGATTTTTTTCATAATTTGAGCATGTATCCTACTCGTCTTTACATGAAATGAGAATAATTCGTATTGAATTAGTCACATTTCACCAAAAGGTCGATCCAAGTTAATGCTGAGTAGGGTTATTTTACGATTTTTCGTATGTTCAGTAATTTTCTATCTCCACAAATTGTTTTGTCTTACGTTTACTTAATTCATTGTTGCAGTCACTATGCTATTTCATTTACTTAAATTAAACAAAGAAAAATTTTGTGAACACCCTAAACATATTACGCTTTTACGGTTACATCACAAATGGGATGAAAGAAATACCTAGGCGCGTCAATCGCTTTTGTACACATTTTGTTGCAGCAGATCAAGAATTTGGACCACTGAGCATGGATGTGATTTATGAGCACCGCAGGTGGCACGGAAACAAAATGGATCTCCTATATGGATGTATCATTTCTCTGGGCCTTAGGGCTCGGTAGGAGTTTCACTCTATCATTATCCCAATAAACTAATATTGGAGTTGGAAACTGTCGTCTTTCTTCTTAAATTAACATTTGTACTGAATAAGAGATGGATCGGTAATGTGTTTGTCAAGAAATAGAAGCTAATAGTATCATATAGTCCCTCTAAAAAAGGAGACGCAAACGTTTCGCGCATGATAGTGTGATCTCATCTCGAACAATCGGAGGAGGACTGTCTTGCAGTTGAAGGCATGCCCCTTCCTCCCCCTTCCCTCTTTCCCATCCCCTCCTCGGCTATCCACCTCCAGAAATAGGTGTGTCTGGTATATTTCTCGGCCGTGCTGTGATATTATTTCCCTGATGATATTGCCTATGCGTCGAGACCGGTAGTACTGCAATAAATTAATTGTGCAAATACACACAGATATGCAAATCCAGTGTTTTATTAAGAGATAGGAGGAATGGGCAGAGAGAAACGGGATCCGACCAAGTCTCTACCATTGGCCATGCCAGACTGGTCTTATGCCATTATCACCATAACTAATCAATAAGGCCATGAGCGCGTTGCACCCTTCCACGACCCTTCCCTCGCCCGCCGCCTCCTGAGAAGAAAAATCTCTTCCGTGGCCTCTCGCACGCCAACAACCCACCACTTTCCTTCGGAGCTCCGACACTAATGAATGTTTTCATTAAGTCACCACGCCTTGGGAGAGTCTCCAGAGAATGCCACCTTGCATACCCCCGATCGTACTTCCAAACAGTTCTATTGCTGAGCCTTTATTATTTTCCAAAAATCCAATGTCATTTACGGTTCCTGCTTCAACCGTCATGCGCCATGTGATTTGCAGTCCACGATTGCACAGCGACGATTTCCACTAAGAGTTCAACAGGAAAAATAATTCATTTTTTTCGGAAATTCCTTTCATCAGGAAACATTTTTTCCCTGATAAAAATGATGCCAAAAAAATTAATCTCGTTAGCGGTCGCAATATTTCAATGTGAATAAAGAATTGAAATTTTCAATAGATAAACGACTGATGAATGATGATAACTCCAAAGTCGTTTACTGTTTTCATATTGGATACAAAAGTCTGGAAACAGTTTTCTCGCATTAATTTTCTCCACCGTTATCGTGAATGTAAATCGGGCATGGGGAATGGAAAGGGATTTGTGGTTTGGACGGCATGTCAGCACAGCACGGAAGGAATCAAAAGAAGCTCCAACCCCATGGCTAGGCCATCGATTGCTCTGAAATGCGAGATTCCTCGAGGCGAGTTTTGTCGGAACAATGTATACGCATCTCTCCAGAAATGCATATAATCATAAAATCTGACGCTTGATCATTGTATTTAATTCAAAATAAATCACAATAAGGCCATAAGATTCGAGCATCGTAGTGCTCCTAAAGATCACACCGGGCCCAGTCCTCAGTTCCAAACTCATTGGGACGGCAGCGAAAGAGAAATAGATTGCAGTTTTAAAATTTTCCCGAAAAGTTCGTAACGTAATCTCAACTTAAAAATTAATCCGATGATGATGTACCTAACATTCATTTGATATGTAGTTGTAATGCATTTGCAAGTCCTTGTAAGTAACTCATATTGGTAGCAATTTAATACGGCGCTTACATTTTTCTCCGCTCTATCCCAGTAGCTGGGCTTCTTCATCGTAAATAGAAATCTAGTACTAGTGTGTATATATATATATATATATATATATACGTATATATATATATATATATATATATATATATATATATATATATATGTATATATAAGGAATATGAACTAGGAACACATATGAAAGATGGACACAGGAATGGTGGGGAAATGCGAATGTGTTCCTATCCCTTTTCCTTATATCTATTTCCATGTGAATGAATATGTGTTCCCCATTCGGCGGGTTTCCATTTACTATATATCATCACACTACTGCATATATATTTGGATCGACTTTAGCAAAATAATTCCCAACGGATTATCATTTCATAGACTCACGTGTAGCATGCATTCTAATGTTAAAAATAAACATTTAGCAACTAAATAGTTATCATTAATACCGTACGTTTATCCGTAAATCCGTAATAGTTAACAAAAGCATATGTCTAACTACCGACGTCTCCTCTCGTTGCATGAAAGCGCTCGGATCACTCAACTCCTTTTCCACCTTTTATGGCTGGCCAATGGGAGCCAAGGCTTTGGGAGCCCCTACCCTCTCGAGATATTGTTTTTGGTCCCTTCCCCGCAGTTCCCTTCGTTGATGAGACTCCCTTCCACACCGATGTATCACACTCTCTTTGATCACCCTTCCCTCTCCCGCTCTCGGCCTTTTCGGTCCCAAAATTACTTTGAATGAGAAATAATCTATCCATTGACATTGTCCTTCGTCAAGGGGGAGTGATGAGGGGAGGAATATTTTTTGAAGCCATTCGATTTCCCCTGCTTTGAATGCCTACCATGAAATACGATTTTGTCGTATTATTTATGTATATTTTTTTAATTTCCATTTTCCTTCGTCCGATGGTGGTGCTTCCTTTAATTTATTTCGTTCATGGGAGATTGAATTCGTTTGCCTCGTTTGATTCATCGTCTGACGTCACAAACGCGTTTTCCATGCTCTGTGACGTATGTGCGCCCACGAGTCGAACGGCTTTAGTGCGCCTCGTGCGAACGCAAAGGAAGATTTAATTTTATGAAACTTTCGGCGGCATTCAATAGTTGCAATGCATTTTGGAAAATCACTAAGCTATTTTATTAAATCAAGTTAAGTAAAATTCCGTGATTTTCAATGCCTCAATTTGATTTCAATCTTTAATGAGTGTTTCTACTTTTTCTTAACTTAACTCGACAACGTCATTTGTCCAAATAACGTTTTTCCTTGATTTATTATTTTAATAATAACTTCAGAGTTCAAGAGAACGGTTCCTCACATGGAGAAGGCGGGTTTGATTTCAATCATGTATGGAAGAATGCGTCCCCTTAAATGTTCATGTAGCTGAGGTTCAAATTAGAATGTCAACCTGGTTTTCGCAATACCTTGCGTGAGGCCTGGGTAATCTTAAAGATACGGGCGGTCGAACTCATCATCCCTGCTTTGCCCTGCTCTCCCGGATCCGAGTCACTTAAAGGATCTCCAGCGCTAATATTTGCTCTTACGAACTACTCATGCGAGAATAAATTTCCTTTTCCCTATTCCTTGCGGCATGGCTCGAAGCCGTAATTGTTTCACGTCGATGGTGATGAAACAGGATGGAATTATCGATATGGAGGCGAATTTTGTGGTCCCGCGTTTGATCGGCTTAGTGAGTACAGCCGAGCAAGTGGTTTCAATCCTCTCGTGAAAATAACCTAATGACTTTTGTTTTCTGTAAAATTTAAGCTGTGCTTTTCAATTGTATAAATGTTCTCAGCATTTTCGCCTCCGGCTGGGAGATTCGTGAGGGGAAGTGTAAGAGTGAACGGGACGCACCCCGCCCTTCCGGTCCATGAAGCATTGGTGGACGTCGTTGCACTGCCATTTCCTACACACTAATACCATTGATTATTTTGGATGCGTGTTTCTCGCTTTTACTCCTCTAAACTAGCTGTAATTCAAATCATTGAAGCGTCTAGCAGAGGAAAAAAATAGTTATTTGCAACCAAACTGGAAAGCAATGATTGCAATCGATAGGGTACTGACTTGTCTGTACCCTATCTATCTATCTTGTACTAAACGTACCACGTTTCCATTAAGATTTAATTATTAGCATCCGGACCCTATAAAACTATTGACTGCTAATGAGAAACGTCACGAAAAGCTTATATAGCGCCGGTAGAAACTGAAAATTGTTACGCGTCTACCGTCTTCCTTGAAGGGGAATGGCTTGAAGGGAAGTGGTTTTAGGTTTCCATTATTCTGGTACGATTTCTATTCTCGTATATACCATGCTGGAATTCCACAAAATCATCAATACCATGGGAACTATGCGTTTGAATAATATCGTGTCATTTTCAAGGGATCCCGGAGACAATTGATGTAGATTTATTTTGTGTACATAAGGAGTTTTCCCACGAAATGGATCTCACATTCCGTCTCAGCATATCATACCTCCAAATTCTCAGGGAGTACAACAGCCGAGCCGTGACAGTTCGCTTGCTTATGGGGAAATCACAAAGCTTACCGAAGATTTCCGCGGGGATCGATTTGATTACACCATAAGAATGCGGGTAAAAAACGAGGGTTACCGTCACATTGAAAATGCCCTGCCATGAAAAATATTGCGATTACAAAGCATTCATGTTTTTCAGATATGTCGCTGCCAGCGGACTTTCCAGTGGCTGAGGCCTGGCCGCCCTGTTTGACCTCAAATTACCCTGATACAGCGAGTGCATTACTCATTCCGTGATTTGGCAGATCGGGGAAAAATATCGGCTTCTGACCACTGCGTGCTCTCTCGTCCAAAAATCAGCGCTCGTTCGCATGTGCGTGCGTGTTCTTTTGCACCATAAAACGTCTTGAGAAACCCTTGGGTATGCAATATTAGTGCCAATATCTGCATAAACTTTCCTCTCGTGCGGTCCATGCTTTCGAGCTCAAAACATTCGGCCCGCTTTCCGCACCTTTGGACGCTTCCTTTTCCGCCGCTGCTCAAATCCACCAACCCCTTCAACGAACGCTGTGCTGTTTGCTCTCAGTTAGAATCACGCCGCGTGCGTTCTCTATCCGCCATTCCACTGCTCCGAGTGGGTCCAAATGAATCCTTTTATTTTTATCGAATCTAGGTGCTGGCCTATTATTTTTATTGAATCATGGTACCGATTTGGATTCGTCCGCGACCACGCCTACATATAACGATTTTTCACGGAACGGGCAACTTTCCTTTAAAACTTTATCGCTAAATAAATTCTTTCCTTTTGCTTAGTTCCCAAATGCTTGACGCGTATTCAAGGCGAGGTCTTGCCAGCGTCAAACAGCACCGCTTCCTAATGTTTTCATTTGAATATCTCCTCAATATTCATTAAACGAAGTCAAGATTCTTTACTACAGATTCATAGGTGTTCCTCACCACCTTTCTCCATTCAACTCCGAATTCATATGGCTTCAAGATATTTTACTTGATCTACGTGTACTTAGATTAAACCAATCCCTCGGAGTTTATCGATGTTAAGGTGGGCTTATTTTCCTGAAATTGCGACTGCATATATTTTCCGATTCACATGCAAAGCCAACTCTTGGAGTCGAATATTAGTGAGTTCTTTCGGAAGGGATTCAGCCGTTTTGTTTATTATGTCTCAATATTTGATCGCAATATCGACGAATAAAATGATGTTTCCCGATGACAAAGTCATATCTGGATATTCCCTTTTAGAAAGTTTATGGTGCTGCCAAGGCCATTATTTGAAAAAAAATATTCTGTTTGTTAACAACGCATACTTGGCATTTTATGGGGAAAATTATTTGTTTCCATTTTTGCCCTTCGTCTTAGTCAAGGTGGTTATGACTGTATAACAATAACAAATGCGATGGTGAGATTATAATAAACTTAATTGGGATATTAGTGCTAAGTGCCAGATCGTCTTGTCCCTCGTAGTCATAAGTATTTGCGTTTCAAATGAAAATATATGCCTGTAGTACTTCATCGACTGGAGAAAAGTTACTTTAACCTTCGATGGTACATTTCTCTGAGGTACATTTATTACCTTATCTAATTTTTTATTGCCAATCATCATTTCGTCTGGCGTAGACAGATGACACATTTCCTAAGTCCAACATTTACATGCTATCGTGGATATTCCCTGTCTAAAGAACCCCCTTTCAATCTTAATGGACCGTTCTTTTATTGCACAATACACCCTCATCCCAAGAAGTTTCAATATCAACATGTTGTTCGTACATGTAAGATACTACTTCAGAGCCTTCACAGCTAAGGTGATCATATTTTACGGGGAAGATGTCTCGATGAACAACTAGGTATAATAAATCTCAGTTGATCTGCGTTAGACTAGAAAAATTATCAAAATATAGCTTTTCCCTAAAAATTATCACACAAATTATCTTCAGCCAATTGCCAATGAAAATGAATGGTGAAATCTTCGGAGTGATTGGTGATTCAATATTTGGTCATTCCTCAAATTTGTGAGTCTTTTCGTTGAGAGATTGATATTTTATCAATGGCATCTATACTCCTAGGCCCAACTAATTGGCAAGTAGCGGTGAATTTTTCCTTTTGAGCCCACTTGACTTAATTTACAAAAACGATTGTGATTTCTCCCGTGAGAGAAACGAGCACGATAACAGAGTTTACGCGGTCAATAAAAATTGGCATCTTAAAATACGTGAGCTATACATTCAGAGAAAATATACAGTCACTTGCAACGGTCTCGCATAAAACAGAGTGCCATTACTTTCGCCTTTTTCGATATCATGATTCCACTCTACCTTTGGCCGCAACCAACTCGATTCTTGTGGCAGAGAGAGCTACAGCAGATGCATACAAAAATTCCGCCAGTCTGCAGAAAACTCGAACTATATCCGTACAATGAAGTTCAGGTTTTGCTGCTCAAAGACAAGAAAAAAAGCTATTATTGGTTTTTAGCGTCTGCATCTACACCGTACGCATACCCCAAGCTGAGGCAATGGCGTGTGGCGGGGGGTGCTAGGACACCGAGGAAATAACGGCGTCGACTCTCTGAATAACAGGTATATAAAAAGCGCGAAGCAGCCTCAACAACTGCTATCTCTAAACATTTGCATATTCATCTTTACCTGAAAATAATGTGCAGACTTCACTCGAAACTTTACCTACACTTATGTGTATTATCTGTAGTACCGTAGTACAATTAACATGAAGAATAAGATAAGGATAATGAAATGAGGAATTCTTTATAGAAATCGATTGCGGTGAAATCTACATATACTCAACTATTCGAACGAATTGATGCCCCGAGATCTCTAGCCAGTGCATGTAAATAATAATAATGGATACAAACATGTACTTCCACGGAGTGAAATGACTTCTTTATTTTTTCCTACTCCTAGGCTCTAACACTTACCTTCAGGTCGGGATTTCGAAAATAGCTTTTTAAGACTCAGGTCGACGCGCCCGCGCGCCATTGCCTCCAGTGAAGCGAGTGAGTTCACGCCTGCAGAAACTTGTCACCTCGCGACGAATCTGGGAAACTGAGGGAGGCGTCACCCTTCTCCCGGACCCTCCCCCCGGTCCGTCCGAGTGCACGGTCGCGCGCGCCAAGATCATCGTTTTATTGGGCAAGCGAAAGAGAGGCGACATTCTCAACATTCTCCGAACTAACAGCTCTTCCGACTCCAATGTTCATTGAATCGCTTTCGAAGGCCTTTTTACTAGCGTCATCTTCATATTTGGCGCGTCGGTAATACTCCGCGGTTCCTTTGCCGCCTTCCCGTTCCTCCCCGCCCACAGAGGAGGGAACCCGTCGGCCCGTCACGCTTGTCGAGGGCCGCCGCGACCCCACCGCAGTCACCGAATAGCCTTCGCGCCGCTGCCCTTTCGCTCCTCGTGCATTTCGCTCCACTCCCAAACACGAGCGGCGTCTGGAAAGCGGCGTAAACATTCTTACCGTTTGCGTTCCCATAGATTGAGTGTCCGTGTGCAACTTTGTTGGTGTGCTGGGGCTCAGCTTTCTGTTACTCAATACCAATTCAGTTTGTGACTTCAAAAAGACACGCCTGCATCACATATCGTACTGCAAAATCCAAATTCCTTGGCCACTCTAATGGAGTTCACTTACTCTTCTGAAAATGTATTGGATCGTTACTCTTTAAGCAGCTGATGATAGAACATCGCTCTTGCCCACCTGATGATGTGAAAAGGGAGCGAAATCGAACAAAATTTGGGGCACCATAGCTTGTAATTTGAAACTATTAAACGGAGTTAACGCGCTAATTTTATGCGGAGTTGATAGCTGAGTATTGAGGTGGTAACGAGAAAATGAACCGAATGTGATTAAACGCTTCCGCTCACGTGCGCTGCTCTGTTGGGACGGCTATTGAATGTTCTCATGCTCAATCGTACATGTAACCACGAGGAATTATCGGCTACGTTCAAAGATCGTCCTGCTCACTAACCCGTAATTACGACCTACGAGTTAGGAAGCGAACTTTTGCAGTTGCAGAACTCAATGCTGAACTCACCATCTGGATATTTACACAGTGTTGGTCAAAAGCTTCATTAGCCAAGTACACGCACTATATAGCATCAGTGAGCGGTCAGGTTTTCTAAGAGCAAATTTCTCAGCGACGTCGGTCAGTCAGCGATATTTCCGTGGGCTTGGCTCCACTGTTGCGCATTGCGTTCACCTTTAAGTTACGTGGTTGAGATTATATATAATGCGGTGGTTGGCGTGGAGTTAAAGAGCGGTTGAAAAAGCACGCGCGCCTCCCAGAGATCCCCCCTTGGTGGATGGGAGGGTGCGGGCCCGCATGAGAGCTCTTCCTGGATGAGGTTCGGGGCGGGTTGGGAGGGAAGAGGGGTTGAAGGTGGGTGTCCTATGCTGAGACGTGCAAAACAGCCGCCATTGCATTAAAGCAGAAGGTGGAAACATTTTGAGGAGCTCTCGACTCGAGTCAAGACGGTCGCCTTAGAATTTCATTTTAGTCTCGCATCCCCAATCGCCGCACGGGAGTGGGCTTTGACGAGGACTTCGTTCGCGAGACTGTCTAATCGGCACGGTGGGCATTTCACGTAGGTGCCTCTCTCCCTTGTGCTATATTTAAGGTTCTCTTTACTGATTGGCGAACCTAGGGACAGGTAACGTTAATTTGTTAGGGTTTCAGAAAATATGACCGTCTCGACCGGACGTAATTGCTCAGTGATATTTCTAAAGCTTTTGATCCGAAGGTTTTCTCCGCATACACATGCCTAAATATCAGCATTTCGGAATTTAAATTTTTCAGAAAACAAGAATTAACAATTTTCTTGGCATTAGAAGACAGCGGAGCGTTACTGGGAACTTTAGACAGCATTCCTCTTCATTCGAAGAATATTGAAACAATGTCTACTCCATTGAAGTCGCTTAAGGCATGACTATTCAAATTGGTCAATTAATTAGCTGTAAAATTGAGTAATTTCAGGAATAGGATACAACGCTTATGTGTTTGTTGATAAACTCATATGAAAACGAGGTATCTGAGTTTGTATAACTGTGATACAAATACTTCTTCGTTATCATAGTGAAGACAAAGCGTTTGAGGGTGGACAGGCTTTCCAAGGTAGTGGTTCGGACCCCGTCGGTGGGGAGACTATTCACCCTAGTTTTGTTTCCTATTATAGCCACGGTATTACTACACTAATTGGCACATTAAAAGAATCATCAATGAATATTGTATTTATTTTAAAAATTTACTGCGTGTTATATACTTTTATGAATCAAGATATTGTATTCTGTTGAGTTTAAAAGGGTTTCCTACTGAGAAGACTGTTGTGCTTAGCAAAACTTTGACGTGTGGACAAAAAAATCAATATCTATGATTGAGTTAACTATTTAGGTTGGATATTACGTAAAGTTCAAAATTGTAAGTTGCACATTAATTCATTGGTTATTATTAAAGAAATAATACTGTATTTTATTCACTGGTTCGAGTGATTTCGGATACACCTGGCACTTGATACCGGGGACTTTGAATAAACATGAATATAATGACACAGTTTCAGGCTTAACATGATGGAAATCTTTCATGATGAAGAAAGACGCTTGGGGTTTTCACATAACATTCGCCCTATAGCCGTCGGTTTGTCCTCTCCTCCTCTCCTTTTCTTACCGGTATAGTACATATATGTATGCGTTGTCCAAGGATTGTAATTTACGTGAAGATGCTACGCCGTAACGAAACCTAATTCGTAATGAAACTATTTTATGTGGGTAAGCCAAGCCATGTCTTCTTTCATCATGAATATAATAAAAATATATGGACGAATGAGTCATTCATCCCCCGCTCAATCTCATCCTCTAACCTCCGTGACACAAAATATGTATAAATTCTACACTGCATACTAAAATAACTCATTTTTTTTAACTCTGCAGAGTCAATAATATCTCCTTAATTCCGCCCAAAATGCCAATTCTTTTCCTCCTCTTACCTCGTTTATTAATTCTGCCCTCCTTAGCATTATTCAGCTTCCCACTATCCCTTAGTATCACGTGCATCCACTTGTCCCAACTTCTTCCCCAGCACACCACTCTCCGCTCCACTCCCACACCGCTTCCCTCCCAGCAACCCACCAAGCCGAAGAAACATCCCTCTACTCCGCCCCACACACTACTCTTTCGTACCCATCATTCCTCCCAAGTTATTTGCACTCCGAAAAGCACACTTTATCAAATAACATGTAACCACTAAAACTCCACCATTGTCGAATCAACAACCACTCTTCTCGTCCTATGAACAAATACCGTCACTACTACGAATTCCTCTCGTCTATCAACTAACGTATCCAGTGACACAACAACTCCTTTATTTTCAATACCCGACATTTGATTTCATTTTAAATTACTTGAAATCCTCCCCGAATCCACCAGCAACATCTAGATGTGAATTCGAGAGTTGGCTTACACATGGCTAAAGAAATATTCCGGTACTTTAGAGATTAATGTGATTGATTAGGCAAATTCCTCACCTCCAAAACTTCCGATCATACCATTCCACTTCAAACCTTACTCCTCCCCTATCCTAGGGCCTCCTCACTCCCCTTTCACTCCCTCTGTACTTCGCCTCATATCTCGTCGTCAAAGTCCCTTCCGCTCTCTCTCATCCCCCCCCCAACCCTTGATAAGCATCCGGAGGACAGCCCCTTGCGGCCATCTTTCCTCCCTCCGACTGATGCAGGTGACATGATTGCCTAAACGTTGCGTGAGCTCCCGTATGAGTGTCCTTTTTGTACGATATCCGTAAAAGGTTTCTATAGGCATATTACAACATATGTATGTGTAGATATGTTTACATATATATGTAGATATAAATATATATATATGTGTGTGTGTGTATAAATATCCCATACATGTATATATACATACATATGTATATATATATTTATATATCTATATATGTGCAGGGAAAGGAACTGGCCCCCCTACCCTGATTTGTGAATTTCATACGCCGTCGGGATTAGTACTGAGTGATTTCTATTCAACACGTGTGGTGTCCGTTTCAAAAAGATAAGGCAGGGGCGGGCGGTGGGTTAGGTAATGGATTTTCTACATTAAGTAGTATAAGAATTTTTACAGCAATAGTAGAAGCATTATCTGGAATGACAAGGAGGGAGTATCAGCAGGTTTTAGAAGAAATCATGGAGAACAATAGGGAGCTGAGTACTAACGAAGAAAAATGGGAATGTATGATAAATGGTGTATCGAAAAACCACAAAAGAAACTATAGGAACCAGTGATACTGGTTAGAGAAAACTGGAGTAAGATAATAGTGGAACCAGAAAAGATCCAAGAGAGATGGAAGGAATTTATAGAACTGCATGGCAAAGAACAAGAAAAAAGAGGAAGAGGCGAAAAAGGTTAGACAATAAAAGAGAACATGACGAAGAGGAAGATGGCTTAGGTCCAGGTATACTCGATGAAGAGATAGAAAGGGCATTTACGGAGATTAAATCAATTAAGGAGATAAGGGTAGACAAAGCTCCTTCGGAAATACTGAACTATTTAGAAACATTTGAGATGAAGAGTCCATATGGATTGATTGGTAGAATCTATGAGGAAGGAACCTGGCCGGAAGGCTTGGTGAGATCATTTCCTACTCCGAAAAAGGTAAAGGCTACATCATGTGAGGACTACATAACAATAAGTTTGATTTCCCACGCAGCTAAAGTTGTTCTTTGGGTAGTCAACAAAAGGATAGAGCATAGGGTGAATGATTATTAGGGGATGATCAGTTTGGGTTCAGGATAGGGAGAGGTACGCGTGATGCTATTGCAGTAATGCGATCACTAATTGAGAGGAATATAGAATACAATGAGGACGTATTTGACTGTTTCGTAGATTTCAAAAAGGCTTTTGATAGAGTGAATTGGAAAAAACTATGGAGTATATTTCGGAAAATAGATTGGAGGGACAGGAGGTTGATCCGCAACCTGAACATGTCTCTGACTGCTCAGGTGCGAGTGGGGAATGGGAAGCCCGGATGGGCATATGAGGCACAGGTTTAAGGCAGGGTTGGCCATTAACACCGGTGCTGTTAAAGGTATATGTGGATGAAATAATTAAAGAGGAATGGGAAGAACTGGAGATGGGATTGAAATTCGGTAGGGAATTCGTAACATTAGGTTAGTTGATCGCCATGCTCTATTTGGTCAACCAGCCAAGGCATTGCAAGCATTGCTGAGTGAAAAAAAATTAGTATGATAGATGTGGGATAAGAATAAATATAAACGCAGTTTATATTTGTAGTGTAATGCAGTTTTCCAGAAATAAAAGTGCCAAGGTTAACATTAAAATAGGAGGGCAAAAACTAGATCAGATGGAACAGTTTACGTATCTCGGAAGTGTTTTGGACCAACACGTTCGAAGTATTAGGGACGTAAGGAGAAGAATTGCGCTAGGCAAAGAGTCTTTCACTAAGATGAGGGAATTGATGATAGGGACGTTGAGTAACGGTGTTAAGAAAAGGCTCGTCAAAACTTGGAAATGGGGCGTAGTTATGTACGGTGCGGACACATGATCACTGAAGCAGGATGATAACAGTAAATTGGAGGTTTTTAAAATGTGGGTTGGAGAAGACACGTCTATTTGTCATCTTCTCGTTCTTTTCTTCTCGTCTCCCTGGCTTCACTGCCTAGCACTGCCTGCCCCACTAATCCTCCACCAAAAGCGTTGCCATAAGTGACAACAGTGGCCAATGTTCATTGTTGTCCATTTTTCTTTTATCACGATTCACACCCTGTTGTTAATGCTACGCGCTTCTCCCTTGAAAGTATGGGCAGATTTTTGTCTTATATTTGAAATATGCTTTTATGCTTTTTATAGACGAAAGTGGTTCCGTGACGTTCGGTTTCGGTTCGGTGAGTTGGGGTACGGGCCCAAGGGGCCGGTTTTGATTCCAGGGTTACCCTCTTCCCCTATGCTCTGTGATTTTTTGGGTTCTAGATATTTCTGAGAAACCATAGTTGGCACATGGAAAAGAACTACCGCCCCTGCCTTACCCTGATGCGTGTATTTCATATGCAGCTGCGTTTGGTAATAGAATATTTCTGCCGTGATCAATCAACCTTTGAGTCGATGCTGTGGTTTTTACGTAGTGCACGACACCTGCAGGGAAATGTGAGAGACAGAGGGAGTAAACATCCCCCACGGTTGAATAATATTGGCAGATGTGGCGAATGATTCTAGTGAAACTTGATTGAGGGCGGGACGGAATTCCAGTTCACTTACCCACTGCTCTCGGAGGAGTAAGTAGTAAGTGTTGACGATGGACGCTGGGTTATTTTCGCACCGCTCTCGGGGTAATACTTCGCTGTGCGGGGAAGAGGGACGGAGCGTTCAAGGGCTCATTTAACAACGACTACGGATGTAGGCCTACGATGGGAACGTGCCTTAGCTTCAGTATTTACGGGCAACTCGTTGATGCTTCGCGCCTGTGTTTGGTTTCGCGAAAGCTCAGCTGGCTGCTAATGCTCCAGTCATTTGCCACTCCGCGCACTCATTCGTTGAGTTGTACTGTGATTTTTCAAAGTTGGAGTGACGTCATCCTGGATTATCTCTCTCAGCTCCCTCTCTTCCTTATTCTCTCTTTCCATTGCCTTCTACGAAAAACAGATGACTAATTATTGCGAAGCTCCGACTTGCTCTCTTTCGAAGAGCTGTAAATGCAATTTTGTCATCAAATGGTGTATGGGTTACCTCGTTGCTAGCTGAATATTATTTCGTAAATGGAGACATTTCTTCGTTAACTTTTTCATGGCCATATAAATGCATTCATTAGAAATTGTTGAGGAAATTGAGCCGTAAATGGATCCAACTGATCGCTTCGAAAGTTATATTTTAGTAATAGTTTAGGTGTTATTATCCAGTGCTAGTGATTGTTGATACGAAGGCGTGCTCTCGGTTGATCAACCCGAGACTGCAGCCATGAAATTACTCTTGCGTTATTTACCAGTTTCGTTAGTTTCTTCAAATCTGGGATTAGCATTTGACGAGTGATTTAATAAAATTCCAAAAATAAATCTACTTAATGTATCCATGGAGAAATAATATCATTCGTCTGAATTTATCACCTATTAAATCCTGGAAATGTGAAGTATAGGAAGTGTATACTTTTATCATGATTCATTCATGTGAACGGACAAGCAATTCATGTAATCTTGAAGTTGAGACAATATATGTGTACTGTATGTGTTGTGATGTAATGAATGTAATTTAACGTGTGATGTATGCGTACTATACGTGCTGTAATAAACATATGCTTACTATTGCAAGGCAATTTCAAAGTGCTTTTTAAAGTGAAAAACGGTTACATGTATGCGATATGTAAGTCCTTCATGAAGAATCGAAAAAGTAACAATTCGTTCTTCCAGAAAACGCATTGAGAGATAGACGCGAGAAGTAAAACCAACGTATCACAATTATAATTAATGAGTTAGCAGTGGCAAAGTTTTCAATTGTGATTTCTTAATTAAACGTTGGGAGGGTTTAAGGCGTGGGGAGGTGCGGTGGCTATGGTGGGCGGAGTGGGGCTTCGGTAACACACTGAGGGGTATGGCACCACGCCACCCGTATACGCCCACCATCAAGAAGCGCGGAGTGATGTGACGCCACCAACCATTTTCCCCCCAAGTTGCGGATGCTTGACCACTCGAGGGAGGCCGGCCGCGATAAATCCGACTTGTTGCGAAGAGATTCTAAATTTATCCCGGGGCATAAGAGGTGTTTGAGAGGAATGAAAATAGAAGGTGGATACGAATGTAATATGGGCAAGGTTCGCCCTGGAATTGTGTCGGGGAAGGGAGGAAAGTGTAGCGTTTTCACTCAAACGCGTCCTCCCTCACTTCTATTTGCCAAACCTTTTCGCGCTGCAAGTATGCGACGCAGTTGTAAAGGAAATAATGAAAACATTTACAGTTAATTACGCACGGTTGTTGGTTTGCACACCGGTTGCCAATGATTAGCGCTACTCAGTGCAGTGGTTCGTTGCTCAAAGGCTAACTCGGCCATCGGTCTTCACGGCATAGTCGAGGGCTTCAAGTCTGACACTGGGGTGCGCTACCTGAGAACCAAAGACGTATTTGGGGAATTACCCAAATGATTACATTTTAAACCAGACTTGAAACGTGCGTTGTGCAGTACATTTAATACCGTGCCGCTCATGTATTATGCATAAAGTTAAGGATTTTTATTCTGCTTTCATTTTCCCAGTTGAACCTGTTGATGCGAGTATAATAGTTACCCAATAGTTAGAGTATAATAGTTACTTTGATCGAATGAATTCATGAATTAGCCAGGCGAATTTATTCAATGTTCTATCAATTTTTTAGCATGGAAATATATAACAACCATCTAATAATCAATTATATTAGTTTTTACGGAAAAGCATTAATAAATACTGACATAATCCGTACAACTTATGTATATGTTTCCTTAAGCTTCTTCCACGGTGCTCATAGTTATCATTTCCCGATGGCCATGCAAAGCTAAAATATTCCTATTTTTTGCCAGTTTATATGATTTTTAATATCATTATTACCATAGCCAATCAAAATATTAGATCCAGATTCCTTAGGTTACATCTAATTACTCACTATCTCATTTAAGAATTCATTATTGGAGTAATTTTGGGATTATTAATGGTTATAAACTTCAGCTGTATAATAATAGTTACATCGTTTCATGATATATATTCAAATTAATTAGTATTTTTATTTCAATGAGATAAATATTCCTCCTTCAAGTCTCCAGCATGAATCAAGGTTCGCAGCCGTGATGGTCGAGTACTCGAGAGAGGTTTGTGAGTACCCTGTGAACGAAATCCTGCGTATATATCTCCGTAGGATGGGTCGCGGTCACCCTTATTTCATTCTTGCAGGGCAGGTGAATGTTTCTAGAATGCCTAATAGCCTTATGTGCGCATGTCTCTCGCTCAGAGTACGTCCACTGGCACCCTGCTGCCTCCGTCTCACCATTTGATGTCCTTCCTGGCTGAGATTTTGTATTCCAACTAACACTGCTGGAAAAAGGAACTTCGGCTCCACAGGATAGCCGCTTCAGTTCACAGAGGATGTTTTGGCTTTTCGCCCGTTTTTCAATCTTCTCCGCGCCCCTTTTCGTTTCAGGCGAAGCTTTAAACTCGACCGCGAACGTGCACGAAATGGTCGAGGAGGACGACGTCAGGCTTAACTGCTGCCCACTGCCTCGTCGAAAAGAACCAACTGACCATTAAACCTGGCCTTAAACGTATCGTTGCTCACCAAAATCTTCATATTAAGCATAGCGGAGTCCTGGTGCCACGTTGGCGCAGTTATTAGCGGGGGAGGCGACGGTCAGTTATGGTCATTTGTGCCATTAGGTATGCATGTGGGTGATTGGGTTGTCGTAATATTTTCAGGGGATGGGGAAGAATGAAGAGAAGCGTAGCGTCGGCATTAGAATGATTTTAATCGTAAACGACAAAGATCTGCAATTTAGCGTCCCGATAGATAATCATTTTTATTTACTCCGAGTACAATGTTACACGTCGTACTCTATTTAAGGGTATTACCCGAGATTATCCTCTAGGATAATCTCGCGTAATACCCTTAAATAGACCCTTAAATATTCGGTTCCACACTACCTACTGATATTGCAGTATTTTTAGATGGATAGATAGATAGATAGAGGTCTTTATTTGGGCGAAATTGAGACCAAATGGTCCCTTTTTTTTAAGTGCAGATTTGGCAGATATAAAGGTGGAAAAGTAAATATGCAAACTGGCCTTGCTTCATTATTCCAACATGATTAATTTTATACTCCAGGATGTCTCAGAAAAGTCTCAAACCAAAAAACGTGCGAAATACGAGGAGTAGTCGGCCAAATCTAAAATCTACTCTAAATGAAAGCAAAGCAGCGTGCAATTATAAAATATGTGAGGGTTCTCTCCGATAACATGGCGGCTTGATGAAATTTGCGAATTTTGGATTCACGTCTGGTTTCTCGATGCCCCACGATGCATTTTAATCTGAATCTCGGGATTTCCTAGCAAATCGTTTGCTGTCGGTAACCTTCCCTAATAACGACCAGTACAAACAAACCGCCAACCATATGTAGAGAGACTTTAGGTTTAGGCGCTACTTCCGTCCATATCGCATGCGATATTACTTCACGATCTCATTAATTAAGCAAAATAAAATTGCTGGATTCATAATTTTGCTGCCTTTGCGCATATAGTCACGGGGACAACAGTTCCGCACCGTACCTCTCTCGGAAGAGGCTTCAAGTGGGAGCGAAGTCATTGCTCCTCAACCATAAACCCGGAGAAGGAACCTGCTTGTGGAGAACTCGACGCATTTCACCGGCACCATCCATCTAAAAGAGGAAGACTTTAGTGCGAGGTTTGTCGTCGTCCCTCCGTTCATAAAGTCTCAGTTCCCATCGACGACTCTTCCACCTCATCAAAAGACTCGATGGCAAAGCAAGAACTTCCCTTACCAAGCAGAATTCTATCCAAGAATTTTCTCTTCGTTTGGAATATAAAGTTATTCCAAAAGAAAGAAGGCACTGCCATGGGATCACCGTCGTCCCAACTTATTCATGGAGTAGATAAAACAAAAGGCCACGCGGACATACCCAAATAAACCATCCATGCGATTACCTTACACCTTGTATGTATGACACTTTTCTCAAAAGGCAGCAAGGGGAAGATGAGCTTGGAAGACTCCTAAAACATGTCAATCCAGCAATACTGGGCCAACTAACTCCCTTTTGAAATGGAAGCGGCAGACCGATTGCCATTAATGGATCTTCTGGGAAGCAGAGGAGCAGATGAATCTCGTCCACGCTATTCACCGCAGGGGTATGCATCCGGGCCGATATTTGGACACAGGACTCCAACGCCATCCGGCCCAATAGGCCTCATTAATAAACACAGTGACTCATAGACGTCCAGAATTTCAGACATTAAATCAATCCATTCGGAGAAACAGCACCTCGTGTCAACCCTGCAGAAAAAAAACGATATCCGAATTACTTGTCCCTTAAAATAGCCGCAATAAAAGAAATTCGATGGAGGCCTACTCCGACGGGGACGGGCACTGCCACACCAATACCGCTCCCGGTGAAAACACGCTCCGTCACCGCTGCCAACATTGTCGCTTCCATATGTTCACTTACATTTCCCCGAACAGGAATTATTTCCATAAACGAAGATTATGGATTTCTTCGTATTTTATATTCTTAATGCAACCTCCTTCCACTGGTATATTAAACCTGCGGAATAGAAACCTTCAACACTGAAACGGAACAATCCTTCGAGTCACTACGACCGGAAGACGCTTCCAAGACAGAGGGAGGGAGTACGCGGTATTGTTTTCCGCCGGAGCACAACGTACGAGGCGTTATTCCCGGAAGAGGTGTGGATTCAAAAATGAGGCATCTGGGAAACCTAGATCAGCCAAATTAAAATCATTGGTGCATGGGGTGATTGAATTTTTATTTCGAAAAATGGTTGGAAAAAGATGCAATACATCCTTTATACTGCATCCAGGAAACTCAGCATAACGCAAATAATTAAAGACGTTAAAATTCTGTAGGAAAAAATTTAAAATACACGACATCTTTGCGAGTCACGGGACAAGATCATGCCTCCGAAACCCAGTGTATGCTTTTTTCGTTTTACCCACGCGGGTAAAACGAAAAAAGAACGCGTAAGGGATCTCCTCCCACCGGGATGCGGGTGGGAGGAGATCCCTTACGCGAGATCGCATGAACTGCCGGGAGGAGAGATCGAGCGCCGACAGGGGAAGGGAGAAGGCCGTCGGGGGAGGACGCAGGGGGCGGGAGAGGATAGAGATCGGTGCTGAAGAAGACTCGTGGAAGGGTGGAAATTAGTCGGGCGAGGCAGATGGAGGGACACGAGGGGAGTTTGGAAGGAGTTCGGGGGAGGTGGGAAATATGTGGATGGAGAGATTGACTCACTCGGCGTGGAGAATGCGGTGTTTTTCACGCTCCGGGATGTAAATGTCCCTCAGAAGGCCGCGACGTTTCGAGAATGTTTTCGGGGTCAGTATGAATCCACCCCAGGCCGATGGAGTTGAGTGAACAATGAAGCGCGTGTGCGCCGGGGGTGGAGGAGGCAGCCAGCAGGGGGCGGTGTGCCATTGGACAGCGAGGAGGGGAGGATGAGAGCGAGGCCCTTCCGAGGCGGCCATCCGCGGCCACCCTGGAGGGGGAGGTGAGGTGCTCTCCAGCTCCAACAACCGCACGCCTCACGTGAGCAGTGGCGGAGAGGGGGTGTTAGGTCGGGGAGGGGGGTGGAGTTGTAGGGGGGATGCCCTGGGTTCGTGGGGCGGGGGATGAGAGCGGGAGGAGGGCTCTCCGCGCTTGTTTGGACCGCCCGGTGGCCAGATGTTAGACTCGCGGACTGCCGCTCCTCACCCGCCGGAGCCGACGAAAGAGCTCGCTCCTGGCCTCGCCACCAAAGCTCGACCCACGCGGCCTCGGGACTTAAGTCTGAGCTGGGCAGGGTCTGTGAGGGCTGGTGCTGGTGCTCATCCGGGGAGGCCTCGAGGAGAAACTTTGATGGCTCTCCTCTCGGTCGATTTTGTGTGGATATCAAGTGACACTTTGATGAACGCTACTTTTCTGCGGAGGTGATGTTCATCCCGCGCCAAAGGCGTTCAATCCACTCCCCAGAAACGGGAAATTCAAAGGAGTGGGAGAAGTGTTCCACCGAGATGAAAAAACTGCATTGAAATAAACGAAATAAATACATACTCGTATACATTACGGTGGTGGAACTCATCCGGAATAACAGGAAACACTCTGGCAGCTTTCCTCGAACAAGGTTTTTTTACCCGCTTTTCCGATGTATTGTATATCATTTTTAAATGAAAAATTCACTTGGCTACAAACTTGCTGCAATGAAACATCATTAATTGAAAATTAGCGGTCAGCGTTTGGCATCGTTACGCGCATGTGTATATAGGAATTTGCTTGAACATTCGGAACTATGTTTATTTAGATAAAAACGTACCCAGGAGCACGCAAGTCCCTTTGATGACCTTTTATCTATCAAGGGGTCACACAAAATATGTTTCCCGGGTCACACAAGGAATATTGTGGTAAATATAGAAACATTGCGCTCGCCACTCAAATATTTTTGTAGTGCTCGTACTTTCTATTCATTGAGGGATTGACCATATCGTACGATAAAGATCAAGCCGAAAAAGGGGATCAAAATATACCGTTAATAATCTAATGCACAGTGTGATGGTGTAAACATTCATTTTATTGAAATTGGCCTTTTTAGTTATTTATCAAATTGTGTTTAAATAATATCATAGGGATGTTTCAAAAACTTCAGTAGCGTAAGCCTCTAGGCGGCAAAAAATTGTAGTAGGCTACAAGATTCGCAGCATTCTTGTACAATCTTTTTCGACGGCGATTTAGAAGCGGGAGGGGGCTATTATTATATATTATATATATTTCCTGTATTATCCCCATGCCGAAAGATATTTGGCATAGAGCTTCCGAGAGAGCGACATTACATAATTGGTCAGGAGAAATACAGGTAACAAAACCTGTAAATTGGCATCACTCTTTTGGGTCGAATTTGGGCTGCATTGGCGCAATCCTTAACTGTTTCATAACGCGATTCGAGGGTGAATCCAACGCCAACTCCGAAATTGAGTTGGCAGCATCGTCGGAAAACGTTAAAGAGAGCTGTGAGACTCCAGTTACCGTGAGCTGAAATGGCTGAAATAAAACTGTTTAAGTTTCCAATGGAAGTAAGAAAGGATGTTGTGTGCCAGCAGTGACGTCAATCTCTTTATACGTTAAATTTCACGTTTAGTCATTTACCATTTGCTTCTAGCCGGGGTTGGACAAGATCCAAATTGTAATTTATCCATGAAGTACCATCGATGGAAATCAAATTTAAGTTAGGAATGATCTAACATATTCATTAAGTTGGTTATTAATGCTATGTGTATGCATCCACTCACACTATGCAATTAATATAAGTAAAACACGGAGGTGGAAGTCCTCGAAAGTCTGTGATGGTAAAATTGAAAGATATCGAGAATGATAAATTGAAATTTGCAACAAAAGCATTTTCATATGAAAGGGAATTATTTCCTCAGCACGTATTCAAAAGAGTGGTTTGGAATATTGATTTTGGAGAAAGCATATTCAAGGTGGCCCATGGAGGGAATGGAATAAGAAGGGGCCGCACGGGTACTCACTATGGCGTGCTTTCCCTGGGAGAAAAACTTAGAGTTGAAGCCATGTGTTGTTTCATACACACTCGGCCAGACGGATGAGAAAGTCGTTAGAGGGAGCGTGGGTTGTGAGGCGTCGAGGGCGGTGGTGAGATTCTGGGCCTTCTCCGAGGGGAATGGACGTTCTGCGGGAAGTGACATCGATGACGGCCAGAAGTTAATTTGTATTTTAAGATATTCGGACGGAGTTCAATAGGCTGATGACGTTGTCGGAATCTTAGGTGGAGAAGGGGAGCGACGTAATTGCAGTTGCAGGTGGTGATCATTTAATGCGGAGATGCGTTCGGTTGGAGACTTGATGCTAGAGACAACAAGGGGTCCGGGGTTGTTACACTTGCATAGCATATTTTTGGGAGCATGGGGATCTTAGGCTGGGCGTATATTGTCCTCGACTATATCACCTCACTGTGGTTTTTTCCAATCTCGTTTATATATATATATATATATATATATATATATATATATATATATATATATATATATATATATAATGGGCTGACACAATACAACACAAATAGAATAGAATAGCAACATTTAAAAGGACACTCACACGGTAAATTGTTCGAGCTTTCGGCCCTCTCAGAGGCCTTCTTCAAGAGAGACTGAGTGAGTGAGTGAGTCTCTCTTGAAGAAGGCCTCTGAGAGGGCCGAAAGCTCGAACAATTTACCGTGTGAGTGTCCTTTTAAATGTTGCTATTCTATTCTATTTGTGTTGTATTGTGTCAGCCCATTATTGTGCCGCTCTTGTGAGTTTTTCCGTACAATCGTTATATATATATATATATATATATATATATATATATATATATATATATATATATATATATATATATGCACACACATATACAAGGTGTGATCAACAAAAGAGAGGACTGATTTTATAACTTGTTTATTTCAACGGATACAGCTTAATCGAACTTGTCGCCCTCAAAGTGTATGCCTTGGCTGGCGACACACCTTTGTCAACGTTTCTTCCAGCTCTCGAACCCTGCCTTGAAAGCCGGCTTAGGGATCCTCTTCAGGTCCGCCGTAAAATTAGTTTGAATATTCGCAATAGAGTTCATTCAATCAAAAAAAATATACAGGTGTCCTTTTTAATGTGTCTATGTTTGATAGCCTTAAATTAAAATCTATGATACTGTGCCAAAAATAACTCCTAGTGTAATTTAACCGTAAATTTCAGTTTGTATTTAAAATCTAGTACCGGATTTGCCACTAGCGTGGCGTTGAACATTTTAGTTATCTATGTGGAAGTATATTACCAAATCCTGATTTTGGCCGAAATTTATACAAGTCTATACATTTTATGTGTATATCTTCTTATGGTTCACAAAACATCACCGTTATAGGCACGCTCGTGAAGATGACATAAGGTATGTTTTATGGTAGTTGGCGTTTGGCAAAGCATTTCTTCATTTCGATGCAGATGTGAGACCGTGCCGAGAGGCAGTGCTAGCGAGCGGTAAGCGCCCCCTCCTCTCCCGATGGCCGCTCGTCTCTCTCTTGAAATCTTCCTTCCACTCTTCGTTTGAACTCCCAATACCGTCGTTAAAACTCGAGAAAAAATGCTTCGATTGACGCGAACGTGAGTCGCTTTTTGGGAGCAATCACGTGATGGTGTCCGCAGTGAAAGGTATTCATCACGCCTCGAGAAAGATTTGAAGAACTTCCACCCAGCCATCCAATGCTCAAGTCAGCGCAAATACGCCTCTTCCTCACTCTCCCGCCCACGACAACGCCCCTGCAACCCCCCCCCCCCCACACTCTCCGCCTATTCCCCCCCTGGGGGGCACTCTTCCTCCCCCTCGCTCTCCTCAACACACTTCAAGTGCGCCTCAACGCCTTGCGCTCCCTCGCCATCCTCACCCCTCACCCCTACCGCTCCCCCCGACTCTCTCCAACCCCCCCCTCCCGGTCGGGGACCACTCAATGGCTCGAGGAGACGCCGGGTAATCTGATCGAGAGCACGGAGGCGGCGGCGCCCACGAGAGCCCAAAAAACTCTATCAAGCCAAGTCATCCAATTCCAAACTCCAGGCCGCCTCGCCCGCACCCTCCCTCTCCTTGCCAGCTCTACCCCCCCCCACCCCCCCCATGGTGCCACCCCACCCTCCCTTCCCGTTCGCCCCTCCTCTCCCGGAGCCCTCGCGGAATTTTTCCGCCCCACGACCGCCCATCCTTCTCCGGTGTGCCTGCCACTCACCCCTCCCGATCCCTGCTTCGCCCTCTTTTCACACACCCCCTCCCCCCCACCATCCCCACCAACACCACCACCATCACCACCACCACCCATGCCCACACTGAGCCTCGTGGTGTTCAGCCGTTGCTTCTTCCCGCGGGGGCACGCTCAGCCACGCCACTCCACCCGCTTCCGTCCCCCGCCCCCGCACGCCGCCCCGTCCTTCCCCAGAAATGCGTCGGCCTCCTCCTCCGATCCCCGCCCTCGCCCTACCCCTGGGAACCTTACGCTGGAGTCGGAATGCTACTGAGCATATCTATGTTAGCAAAGTAATTACATTTCTCGAGAGTAGGATCATGTTCTGCCGTAATCGACACTGTTTCAGGGAAAGCAGATCATGCAAAACAATTGGTTCTTTTTGGTCATGCTATTTCGAAACCGGGGCAAGGGAATAAACAAGTTTATAGAGATTTCAATAAGTTTTTAGCGAGGTCCCTCAAGACTAGTTGATGCATAAACGAAGATGTCGTGGTATCAACGAGAAAGTGAAAAACTGGAAGCGGGACTTCTAATACAACTGTATTAAACAAAATGTCGTCATCGATGGGGTGAAGTCATTAGAGGCGGACGTGACTACAGGAATGCCACAGGGAAGTGCCCCAGGACCCCTATTCTAATTCATATTCATTTATAAAAACTAAGTTCCCTCATTAGGAGCAAGTTTATTTTATTTGCAAACGATAAGGTCATTTACAGATAAATTATCATTTCTGCAGTTTGCGTGATACTCTGTAGCAATTTGGATCAGGTTCAAGAATGGTGTATTAAAAGGGGGTTGTAATAATGTTCCGTAATTGTTAAATGGAATTAAAGAATAAAAATGTATAAATTATTAAATAGATTGGGATTAAGCAACAAGAAAGAGGAGAAACACTTGAGAGTTACTCTGAAATCAAACATGTTTCATGGGGCGCACGCATTAAAAGCGTATGCGGAATATACATCAAGAAGCTATGCTTTATTTGACGAGTTTTCGGAAACTATTTTGAAAGTTAAAGCGGATGAGTTACTTTGCTTTGGTCAGGTCATATTTAAAAAAACATGGCAAGTATTGGATACCTTGAGAGATCACTTAATTTAAGTAATTCGAGGAGGCTCCGAAACAATGTCTACGTTTGTAGAATATTGTTACGCGAAGGGTATAAAATAATGCGTATATGTTGAAGGAACTAGTTTAGCAGCATCTTGATTTGCAAACAACAGAAAAGACTTAGACTTTTGGACTGGTACGAGACACCTGAGTTTACTTGCGATTTTTTGACTTAAAAACATCTTATATCTTTACTGTAGGCAAGAACAGACTGCGTACGTCTCCCTTAATATTAAGTCGGAATAAGCGAAAAATATTTCAGGTGAATGTAAATTTTCAATGCAGCTTGTTAGTCGCCGCGCGATAACTCCTTCGTTGCCGTTGGAAAGCGGAACATGTTTCGATTAGTAATGGCTGCCGATGAGGAATATTGGGGTAAAATAATTGAAACTTGAATTAAATTCGTGTTACAAATTAATATACCAATAAAAGAATATCTAAACTTTCCACATCATATTTTACGAAAAAAATATAAAGCATCTTTATTTTACTGCCCTTGTGACTAACGGTCGTGGCATATACTATATTAATCAATGGCATTATATAAATTGCTTTTTCATTGTTCGGTACCAATATTACATTTTTTTGAGTAATTAGAGGAAAACGCAATGACGTTGGTGGTGGAGTAAGATCCTCGCCTGCTAATCCAGAGGTGGCCGTGTTTGTGTTGTTGATTGTCTTTGCTGTTTATATCCAATGTCTTTGAGAGCGATCAATTTTAAGACAGAACCCCTGAGTTTAATTTCGTCGTTTAAATTAACAAATGTTTTATATTTGTAGTGAATAATTATTAATATTATACTTAAATGTAACGAATTTACGGCCTCAGCAGTAATTCCCTCTGCTTGGTCGGCACTTCTACCTAGCAATTCAGTTATTTTCTTTTTTCATTACTCGTTCTAGCGCTCTCTATTGCCAATTGCAATTAATGTCAGAAAGGCACATTTACGTCCATAAAAAATGGCGGATTCCAATCACCCAAAATTGTGTACTTCACCCACTTGCAATAAGTATTACGCTTTAATGGACATACCACCGCATGAGGTGTCCCGCGACTCAGTAGCGTAGTCGATCTGTGTCACAGGGGTGAAATCGTGGGCGTAATATAACTGCGAATTGAGGGCCGCTGTCACTTCGGTCCGACATTGCCTACTTTGACTAGAAAGCAAGCACTTCGCGATCCGAGCTTAATATTCCCACTCCCCCAAGGTGCCCCCCCTTGCCGTCGCCCATTCTCCCGTGTCCCCAATCACAGCGCCCCTTACTCTGCCCCCCGCTTTCGCCCGGCCCCGCCGCCTCCCACCCCCCTCCTGTCTCTCGTCTTCGCCTCGAGTACGGAGGGGGCTGGCCGGAGCACCGGCTCCCAATTTGCACTCCACTCCACCCCGCTGCACCCCGCTCCCGGTGCCCGAACTCGAGGCCAGGATTTACTTTCCGAAGAGGCCACCAACGACGCGACCGATCAAATGTGTGGTTTGTGTGCACGTGAAACGGAGTAACTTCACGTGAACTAGTATACTTTCCCACCAATGATTGCTATTATTATTGCACCGGAGGTGGAGGAGCAACGCTCTCGCCTGCCAACACAGAGGTTGCGGGTTCGATTCCCGCCTAGTTAGTTTTTCCTACACCAAGGACTTTGGTAGTATGTCATTGCCTTTAGTGCATGTGTGATGTTTATTGTTTAGATGGAAGAAGGGACTGTGAAGTCTCAATTTTGCCATAGTGAAGTTGTTAAATATAATAAAATAAATTATGTCATGAGAGACTATTGGAGGGGTGGAAGCGATGTTTTTCCGAATCCGACAGTATTCTATTCAGTTTGAGTCCAAAGCAAAAGGTTCCAGTCAAAAATGCGCTCTCGCGTATTTCATCCAGTCTTTTGTTCCTAAGCTCGTCTACTGTTGCTGCTACTGCATATCTTCCTCTCTTTTGCGAGGCTCTTCATATGTGCAGATCAACATGCAGGATGCATATCATCTCACTAGTAATAGGCAGACTCACTTCAGGCAGACCATTTGTAGTCGTCTCCCTCCGTTCCGGACATTTCCCTCTCGGGTGGAACTCTTTTGAAGAAAACTGTCGAGTCTTGAAACGAGGACTACATTTTCCTTTTCACTCACGCCTTGGATAGTTCAGTATTCTCTTCATTTACTTCTTGATTTCTCTTGCCAATCGAACGAGTCCGTGTCATATTTTTTGAATAAATATGTCTGTGATTTCTTTTATTTGTTTTGTGTTCAAAATATCCAAGGCTCGCGCCCATTAGTTAGGGTACTCAAAGTCAAGGTCTCTACATAGTTTTTCCTTGTTTCAATACTGATATGATAATTTAACAATAGGCCAATCATATTATGTAAAGCTTGCTTTGCCAACATTGCTATTTAACTTGATTTTTAAGAACATCTATGTCTTTTGCATTAATAACACTATGGAAATAGCGGATATCTTTGACTTTTCCGACACTAATTGAACACAGTTATATTTCATTCGGTTGTATTTGCATTAATAAAAAACACCAAGGCAAAAAAACAATGCGCTGTAGATACACAGTGAGCTGAAATTTTGCGAGCAGTACTTTAAGGTCCAATGTATATCGTTCACGAAGAACAGGGATTTGATGACAGGAACCCTTATTGGTGTGAAAAATATGCGTATATTTGCTAATATACGCCTTTATAGGCTTACATACGCTTGAGTAGCATGTAGCTTTTGGGTTCAGTTATGGTCCATTCACATGCGTTGAAAATTTTTTTCAAAGTAGACTCCATATTTACCTGACTCTTGATAAAATTAATCCATATAAATGTGGATATTAGTAGTATATATGAATTGCAAAAATAAAAAACCAACTGGTTTTTTCAGTTTTTTAATTGTAATTATGAAGAATTCCCTTTGTGAAAGATGATTTTCCCCTGAATCCATTCCTGTACACATCAGCACGTGAGAACTCTGAAGTTTCTTTCACGCTATTTCCCTTAATTTAATTAATAGAACTGATTAATTTTCTTGCATCTGCAATATAACACATTTTCCTTGCTACATATGATCGATTGAATTTTTCTGTCGTATTTTTCAACTGCCCATTTTTCCTTTCGTGCGTGAATGTAGCCAAAAGTGACCCCAAGTACATATTTCATCAAACTTTGATCGAATGAATAAAAGGGAAAGGGACAGAAGAAAAGAGGAATCGTGACCAGCATGAAACCTCAAAGGAGAGTTGATAGTACAATAGATAATACATTTTTGTACGTATAACAAGGTACACTCATATGGTGTTTTTTATGACACATAAAAAGTTGATTATTTTGCTATCTTCAGTATGTACACGGATCAACCCAACAAGAGTGGACGAAATGAATATAAAAATGAGTACAAATATATGATAAATTACCCCAGAGCCATCTATAAAGTCTCGCTTTTTTATGCTAAAAATGTTTTTGTGGTTTGCTTGACTTCACAAGTCCTCACCACGGTGATCGTGGGGATCTTGTTTTTGCACACTTTCACAAGTCTCGAAAAGGTGAGTTGGAAATAAATGAATGTGGAATGCCTGGAAATGGCGAGTCCTCGAAGGCGTACGACAGAAGGAACTCGTACAGTTGAGCAAACGAGGCCGTACCACAGAGGGAACTCGACCAGTTGAGCTAACGAGGCCGCTGAAAAAGTGAGGATATTTCCGAGCGATTGTCGTTCAAAACCAAAAAAACAAAAGAAATTAATTTCTTATGTAATTATAATCAACTGATGAGTATGTGGAACTATTTTCAGAAATCCAGTCACATAACGGTTATTTAATGGAATTATTGAAGTACCTGGTTAGAAATTTGTTGATGCCCTGGGTATACGATTCCACACACGAGTAACTAATGTACTTTGATGACTCTATAAAACCTTTAGGGCGTTGAATGAAATGGCGTCCACTGTTGATGTGATGCGATAATGTGTTTGTCCCTCGATCCACGGGCTAAGAGGAGCTGAGAGCTTGCAAAGGGCCGTTTTCCGCGCGAGAAATAATAGTTTCGCAATGAACTTGGCACTCACCGCGTCCCTTTGAATGTCGCCTCCCACCCTGACACCCGGTCGCATTGGCTAGGGGGGGGGGCACCGTCACCCTGCGAATTCCATCTCCTGCTTTCCCTCACGATCATCGTGACTAGAGTTGAACTTGGTCACCGCATTCGTTCAGATCTTGAAGTACTTGGAAACGCATCTTTGAGGAGTTCTTTTTTACTATTTTTCTTGCAATGTTTCGAAATTAATGTTCAACTCTCCGCTGGTATTTATCAAATGATCGCCTAGGAATATTTCATGCATTTTTGCACCACGAGGAGCAAGCCCACAGCCGCCCAACACACTACACTCCATTTTTCTTTCCGATACCAATATATATTCCGATGAACATATTGCCAATGCTCCCGCACTCCTCGGGCGAATGCTAGAATGTGCTAAGCCTCCTCAAATGACGTTTGGGTAGTATTTTTCATTTTACGCAAAGCAGATTGCATTTTTTCTTAAATTTGAAGTAAAATTTACTCAGCCCGATTGAGCTAAGGACTGTAATGGGTGTTCCTTGTTGAAAATTTAATCCATGCACGAAAGCATTTGAAAAAGAGACCGTTTGCTAGTCAACCCAAGCCACTGAAATGAAATGAAAATATGTGAATTATTTTTTAGAAATAGAATTATGAAAAGCGCTTAGGCAAGATCCTATCGACTCCTGAACAAATTAACGCTCGCTTGATCATTGAAATATGAAGATACTCTTCGAGGGGGACGTGGGAGTCCAACGTAAGGCTCTCTGGGCACCATAACCCGCACAGGGAAAGGAACTGGCCCCCTGCTGGCTCCCTGGCTACCCTGAAGTGTCAATTTCACACGCCGTATAGGGATTAGTACTGGGTGAACTCTACCATCACCTACTAAACCGACATTAGGGGTGTTTACTGTATTTATGGTCCTTAACAGTCTTCGAGGGGGATTAAAATACAGTTGCTCAAAAAAAGGAATTTATTTTGCTTCGACCTCCATAGCAAATATTATAATTTATTGTTTAAATCATTGGCAAATTGTGTGAATAATAATTCTGAACTCATTTTTGCGTGAGACAACTTTGTTGGCAGGGCCTAGGTTAGGTGCATGTACATATTTTATGATAACGCTCCAATATAATTTTTTAAAGCCTGTTTCGCTTTTTTTAATGTAAGAAAATGATTTCCCTTCGGGTCAAACGTTTCCTTCGGTCGATGAAGAGTCTCTTAAGAGGAACAACTTTGTATTCACATTTCCTCGCACTTAAATGCCGGAGTCAAAAAACATTAAACGAGATTTGACATTGAGTCATTTAACCGTCCCAGCAGTCAACCTATTGGCATGGGCTTCTTTTCGGCACTATTCGCGATAAGTTGTGGATATTGGAGTGGTCGAAGGAACGCGTCTGGGTGTGACGCTCCGCCAGTTTTCCACTCCTGCGAGTGCGTTATTCTGCTTCCCTCTCCCCCCGCGCACCCCTCCACATCCCCTCCGGTCGAACCCCGCACCCCCCTCCCCCTTTGGGCCCTAACGCCGCCCAACGCGCAGCGTTATTCTTCGAGCGGATGTGTGAAACTCGTTGCACGCGTAATATTTCACCTCAATCTGAACACCAGTCAGCGGTGACGACTGTAAAATTTTCCACGCTGGTCGGGCGCGCTCATGTCTAATTTAGATCAGTAAATCTCGTAAATGCAAGCACAAGAATGAGTAAACAGTCGAGGTAAAGGTTCAGTGGGTTCTTGTTTTTATTACTCACTTCCGGTGGCTAAGAAACGGTTGGACGTCAGCGCACTGACGAGTTGGGGGATCTTATTCGCATCCTGATTGCGCTTTTTCACTGGGGAGGAAATACTATTCGGTCCGTGATTACCAGGGGGATACCATGCGGGGTTGACCTTTTCCCGAGCTATACTTACTACAAGTACTGTGGCGTCTGCCTCCACACCCTCGGGCCCATCGCTAAGGTGTATGATGATGTATATTGGTACACGAATATTTATTGCTTAATATTGCACACACATGCCTAATTTTTCCATGAGCAGTGTCTTATTCTGCTTCCGTACGACTCTGATAATCGAAAACAAGAAGCGTATTTAGCATTGTGCTTGGCTAAATTGCAATAAAATGGCAATATATTTTCTGGAAAGGGAATTGCGGTCACAAGCATGAAGAATTATGCGTCTGAGATAGAAAAAAAAGTTTCTTATCAAAAATACATGTATTATTTCGAAGCTTGAACGTGATTCCATATTTTGTATAGTTATTGTTTTGATTGATACAGTTTTTTCGTCAATGGAGCCGAAAGAACTGTATCAATCAAAGCAATACAGCTCGCCAACAAATATTTTCTCATCCTAGCAACTTGCGCCGCCATGTCGTTGAGAAATCCTTCCTCAACGATATGGCGGCGCAAGCTTCTGGAATGAGAAGATATTTGGTATTTTAGCCTCCTTGAAATGAGAATCATGTGTTCAGAACTGTGATCGCTGGTGTAAGCACATTTAATCTTGCCAATGCTCCAATTGAGAACCATGTGAGAGAAATGAAAAACTTAAGCCTAAAAATATTCCATAAATAGTCACTAAGCTTTTATTATGCTGCCGGATGTCCCAATGTGCTGATAGAGCATGATGATTTGATAGTTGGCTTCATGAGTAAGTTTATATTTTTTGTGTGCATAATATTTTGCTCGAGGATGCAAAGACCTCCGTAGTAGTTTTCTTAAAAAAAATTCGGAAACACTGACATTTAAGTCATGTGATAAACTGATTTGAAATGATATACTACCTCTTTCAAGCTTAATCACGTGAAAAAAACAATTAAAGTCGGAATAAAATGAGAAGGGATTCGGAGGATATTTGAGTGGATTTTCTTCGCCAACAGACATCATCGGCATTTTTAAAAGCAGGAGGCAAAACAGGACATGAAGAAAATAAGAAAAGCAGAAGGGACGGTGATGCCAATTTTTTCTCTGTAATGCGCGTGATTAGAGCAGTTTTGAATGTCATGTGTCTGTATCGTTCATATGTTCCATAAAGGGCATCGTAAGCTTCTATTTCCCGGACCGCTTTGAGAGCGGAATCAAATACAACCGCTTTTGCCCTAGTTGGCACAAATATAGCCGGCATAGAGCATGCAGTGCAATAACAGTAGTCCCTCTTTTGACAAGAAACGTCCATTTCATATTTAAAGACGCATAGACTATGCACAGTGGTAATCAGCTGTGAAAATGAAATGAAAAGATTAACTTTTCGCATGGATGGTCTCGAACCGAATTAGCTGCAGATGGGTGGTTAAATAGGACGGAATCGGAGGGAAAAATGAGATAAGTTAATTAAATTAATATGTTTACAAGGTTTTAAGTAGATTTTCAAGTAAATTTCCATTGACTTGGGTACGTATCTATACGCAAAATGTATATAAATAAACTTAATTATAATAATGTGTATACTTTAACCGCCATAAATTGTGATCGAACAAGAGAAAAAGGACACGATACAAATAAATCTCAGTTCTCATAAAATTTTCTGTTACCCCAACCACATTAATTGGTGAATAAATGCATCGCGTGAATTATAATTGCGTACTCATACATACAGTTGTACACATTTGCATAGAAAGAAATACGTAATATAGAAAAACCTGTTCACTTGACAGCAGGTGCCGTCCAAAAAAGAATTAAATATATCAGAGGATTTTGCAAGTTGTATAATTACCTTTTATGTCAAATAAATATTATTTACCATATTTATTCTTCCCATCTCTTACTCATCACACTTTTACTTTTCCTTTTGACTTCGCTATAAAACTTACTTCCCTTAATTCTTTTAATTAATCATTAACTTGTTGAGGCATCGTCACGTCCAACTTCCTTTTGTAGTTATTTCTGTAGTATTATTAATTTTAAACTTTATATTTTACCTAAGTTCTAATTGTGTATCTTCCATTTTAAATTTATCGTTGAAAGTTTATCCTACTATCATAATTTAGTTGCATAATTTGTCAAATGGCAACATTCCCATCTGTTGAAAATTATCTCTCCCAACTGAAATGTACAAAGCTTTTAATTTTGTATCTAACCTTCCCTGCGGGATATTTCTGTTTGTTCTGTTAAGTTATTTTTTGTTGAGTGGGGGATCGGGATGTTGCGGCTGTTAACGTAATGGCTTCCCACCGAGAAGGCCCAGGTTGGAATTCTGGAGACGGAAGGCATTTTTCCGTGGTATCTTAATCCCTACTTGACGTGCTTGGTGGAGAGCACTTTGAGTGAGTACGCCGTCCGTCGGATGGGACGTTGAACTGCGGACCCCTTGGCGCCTTTCGTTTAGAGTAGGCTAATGCCGGTTTCTCTCCACCCTTCCTTTCCCATCCATCCCTCATGGCGCAAATGATCTTCGCTCTCGGTCGCCTCCCATATAAACTACTAGTACTACTTTTTTGTTGGGTTAGTGGATTCCCATGCTGTCATTTCATTGAATAAAACACTTAGAAAACAATTTATTGATCACATTCAAAATTGCATACTAGTAATATAGCTTAATACGCAAAAGGTAGTCTTAGTTTTATTTTAATGATATGATCCCCGAAATAATTACTTTGATCAGTGATTACCCTCAGGTAATTCTATACAATACCTTGTTACAGTATATGGCAGGGAAATGGTAGGGAAAACCAGTGCGGAACACTTTTGGGTAATGTACTCTATTATGACAATATATCTTAAATTTGATGATTTCAATATCAGAGGTTTAAGAAGTATTTCCTTTTTTTGTTTTTATACCTAGATTATTGTCTCAAGTCCACTCGCTACATGTGTGCTCCATTTATGTATTATTATACATGGTTTGTATAAAAAGTATCGGAAAATTTTTCGGAAAAATAGATTTATTTCAGGTATTGCTACAATGTCTCAAAATCCTTCAAAGTACATCCCTTGAGCGTCGACAGACTTTAACCAGCGATTTTTATACAGACTCGAAGACTCCCTGGTGAGATGATTCCGGACAGTCCTTAAAGGTACACGTTCAATCTTCTTTGACGGAATTTAGAGTCCCATGGTAGTGTCCTTTGATGGAGGATTTCCACTTCGAATAGGTAACAGTCAGCTGGTGCCAAGTCGGGACTGTAAGGGGGTTGGCGAATCGTCGCGATGCCGCTTTTCGTCAGGTATCCGGCTACCTCGGAGCAAGTGTGGCTGGGTGCCTTCGGAACGAGTTTAGCGCAGATCTTTCGCATAGCCAACCTTTCAGTGATAGTGGTATGAACTGTTATCTTATAAATGCCAATACTATCTACGATCATGCGCACACTTAAACGACGGTCTGAATTAAGCACTTGAGGCACGCGTTATACAGGGTTCGTCCGGAAAATAAGTGTACTGACTCCTGGGCTGGGCGCGCCGCTCCAGGCGCGCCCAGCACCGCTCTGACGGGCTGCGATTGGAGGGGGGTATGTTGGCAAGCGACGCTGAAAAAGGCAGTCGGCTCTGAGCTGTGGTGTAGTGAGGAGCTCTGTTAACGCGAACCTCCACGCTCGACCAACGTCACGGAACGCGATGCCGAAGCAGCGTTATTCCATCAAATTTGCGGTAAAGCTTGGGAAATCGTCTACCGAAACTGTCGGTATGATTAACCAGGCTTACGGGGAGTCAGCCATGTCCAGAAACATGATCTTTCGGTGGCACAAGATGTTCGTGGAGGGCAGAGAAGAGGTCGACGACGAGTCTTCGAGAGGTTCCCGATGATGCCTTCGCGGGAGCGTTCCAGGGATGGGAACGCCGCTGGAACAAGTGTATCGACTCACAAGGGTCCTATTTTGAGGAATATTAGCTTAAGATATGTAAAAGTGTAATAAATTTTTTTTCCTGAGCTCAGTACACTTATTTTTCCGGACGAACCCTGTACATTGTCGTCAGTTTTTGACATCGACGGCTCTCGAGCGCGGGGCTCGTCCTCCACACTCTCTCGGCCATCTATGTTGAACTTGTTTCACTTAAAAACTACAGTTTGTGATCTTGTTTTATCCTTATACACTTGGCGAATAGTGCCAAAATTCTCTGAAACCGATTTCTTCACTCTGATACAAAATTCGATGGCGTACGCTGTTCATTCGTTCGCTGCATTATGCGCTTGCCGAGTCACTCGACAGTGGTCCACTGAAACACGTTCATACATATTCCCTAGGAAACCCAAATAAAAACTAAAGAAAGTATGTGTGTATAAATAAATAAAAAAAATATATATATATATATCTATATAGGGTACAGGGAATGGAACTGGCCCCCCTACCCTGATGTGCGACTTTCATGGGCCGTCGGGATTAGTACTGGGTGAACTCAATCATCACCTACCAAACCGACCTTCGGGTTGATTACTGTTTTTATGGTTTATATATAAATATATATATAAATATATATATATATATATATATATATATATATATATATATATATATATATATATATATATATATATACACACAAACAAACACCAACACCCGGCAAGTCGGGGATGGTAGACAAGATAATACAATCAAATAAGGCTATATGGGTGGACAAAATTTCGGCGAAAGTACTTGAAGATTTGGGAAAATATGGGATGAAGAGTCTATATGAACTAATTAGTAGCATCTATGATCGGGCCGGAAGTCATTGTGAGATCGGTTTTAGTTTCTATTTTTTAAAAAAATGTAAAGGCCACATCATGTGAGCACTGCAGAGCAATAATTTGAATATCCCAGACAGCTAAATTTGTTCTCAGGATCATAAACAAAAGTATAGAGATTAAGGCATATGATTACTTAGGGGATGATCAGTTTGGTTTCAGGAAGGGGAGAGGTACGCGGGATGCCATTGCAAAAACTAGAGCAGGTAGAACTGTTTACGTATCTCAGAAGTGTTTTGGACCAACAAGGCCAAAGTAGTATGGATGTGAGGAGAAGAACCATAGGTGAGGAAAATGACCATAGTGGTGACTTCAAGTTTGAAATTTTGCATGTGGAAGGGAAGGAACCTAGACGGGATGCTTTGGAGCAGCTCGAAATTTTAAAAAGTGTACGCTCAAAAGAGAACATTGTTAACGACCTTTTGTACACCTCCCACTCGCCTCTCTTAAACCTACGTCTGCTCGATACCTGGGCTAATGAGGGTAAAAAACCCCTTCATTTCCCCCCAACACTCTCCCTTGACCTCAAAGATATGTAAAAGGCGTTGCATTTTGTTATGAACCGTTTAAAACTCACCCACATTCCTCCGCCATTAAGAGGAGTGCTCCCCATAGGGGGTCTCCTCCCGCTTCCTAACCTTCCCTCCACCATCATTCCCCACTTCCCTCCCCCACCTTTTCACCTCCCCGCCCCCCACCGAAATGTTGTATATATAGATGGATGTTTGTAGAGTTGTTACCTGAAGATGACGTTGGACGTCGAAACCCGGGTCGTATCACAATAAAAATTCTGTGGAATCACAAAGTTATTATTTTTCATTTCCAAGATGAATCGATTCCATTAAGTCACGCCGGAAACCATTAACTATGTGAGGAGAAGAATTATCTAAGGCATAGAGACTTTCAAAACGAGGGGGGAGTTGATGAAATAGACGTTTAGTAAGGATGCTATGAAAAGGCTCGCCAAAACTTTGATATGGAGCTTATTTATGTGTGGCGCGGATATATGGTAACTAAAGCAGGAGGATAGACGTAGATTGGAGTCTTTTAAAATGTGGGTTTGGAGAAGGATGGAGAAGGTGAAATGAACCGAAAGGAAACCAAACGAGGCAGTGCTAGGTATGGAGGGCGAGGAGAGGAGATTACTTGGAGAAATCATAAAGGAGTTAGGAAAAATGGATGTAATGCATATTGATCGGCAGTGGGATATTGAAGACTGTAATAGAGCGGAGAATGTTAAACAAACGAGGAAGGAGCAGGAATAGCGTAGGGATTATAGGTATTTTGCACGGGATATATATATATATATATATATATATATATATATATATATATATATATATATATATATATATATGTATGTATATATATGCATATATATATAAACTATGTGAAAGTCTTACGGATATGAATAAGAAAGTATACCAAGATAGCACTAGCAAACAAAAACACAGGAACACGCGCAAAAGAGACTCACACCTAAATATATTATTTAATAATATTTATATTTATGTACTTAATATGCATATATATATATATATATTAATATATATATATATATATATATATATATATATATATATATATATTAATATATATATATATATTAATAATCACAAGGTACTCATTCGAGTAATTTCTTCATCCACCTGTCGATATAAGAGAATTGCTATGAATATCTACTAACTTCAATCGCTGCGAGGGGAGTTGACTTCAAACTAGCTAAGTCACATTTAGGTGACAGACATTTAAGAATTCACTCGTTTTATTTAAAAAAAAACATAAAAAGGAGAAAATATACATTTGACATTTTTGGCATGAGCCGCGACTTTACAAATACATTATGTTTTGCTCTTCATACTTTTATGATCGCGAGAATTTTATTAAAAATTCCGCAGCTTATCCCAAAAATTTTGTTAATCACATAAAGCTTCGGAGGCCTTCATTATTAAGATTAAATATAAAGAACTTTGACCAAGTTTGCCACACGTTCCTGCAGGGAGAATTATATTGTTGGAGGTTGTTAGAGAAACCAGGATTGGATCCTTTCAGTCGGGAAGAGAGCACATTTGCCTTTTTAATAATGTATACGGGGCACAGAGACGAGACGGGTTGACGTCATACTTGAAAAAGGAGATTGATTTTCAAGCTTACCATTTGAACCACCCGGACAAAGTGTTTAAAATGCAGTCACTGATGGTGATCCTCTTGTTTCAATCGTTATCATGCTCAACTAATATTGAAAATCTCAACGCTTGTGATCAGGAGGGCCTTGAATTCGTCTATCAGTTCTCTTGCGGAAAATTTCCTCAACGTTCCTTATTCCCTGGCGCGTAAATTTTAAGGCCTGTCATCCCAGTACCACCTGCCGTATGCCAGCATACCAGTGCGCTGAGAATGATTTAGATTTGAATTCGGCGCGTCATGTATGCGAATTAATAGTCCAAAGCAATTTAGTTTTCCGCAGTGGTAAATTGTCCATTCATAAATATTACAGTCTACTTCATATTTTGTCAGCAGCAATGTGTCATGCTGATTCTTTTGAAACACAAAAGCTCGCCCGTATTTAATTTCCCTTCATTTGGCCTACCTATCTGTCTCTTGGCTTTCCCCTTGGACCTTTGCTTCTCTCGTTACCACACATGCTCCTAAACAAATCCTTTTGTCTCAAGGCGTTACTCAACCATGACTGAGTACTCACCTTTGGTCATGACTGAGTACACCATTAGTACTGAGTACTCATGAGTTTCATGATCATGGCCCGGTCATTCTGGTTTTTCGCTAATATCCTGTTCCATATATCCTATTCCTCGCTTATTCCGTTGAGTATCCTTTGCTATTCATATTATTCCTCCATTTAATTATTAGAATCCATTTCCAGCCATATATTTCGAAATTTCGGGGTTATGATATCCAAATTTGAAATGTGCCCCGCGAGCCCTAAGCGAACGTGTGGCAGGGGGTGTTCGGATCCAGGCTTTCATTACTACGCTAATTGTGATGACCAGTTTTAGAAAGGAGGAATTATGTATTTAAATCCGTCCATATTGGAGTATAATCCTCATATTTCATACAGTTGATCTGATCAGTCGATGTAGCATGGGTATCTAATAACTGACCCTCGATGAGGTAGGTACTCCATTAACTGAGTGTAAAACCTCAGAGTCATTTGTTTCGTGCGATCTCTTTGAGCTCCAAATGTGGACTCACCAGTGAAAGATAACATCTTTATATCCTCATAAAAATTACCCCACCACTTGTCTAATTAAACTAATTTTATTTAAGATAAACCTGCATATTCTGTTATACGTTCAAATACATGCATTCACGCATATATAATCACTTGACGATAAATTTAAGGTAAGAGGGGCAACCAAGAACGCGACTACGCGACGAATAACGTATTTTTATCCAACTATTTTATGCATACTTTCGCTTTTACTTCTCATCTTTTAATTCCTCAAAACTACGTCACCCTAAATTAGTTCTTATTTTGCTATAATCCCAATCGATTATCATGTGTTTCTGCTAAACTTGCCACGATGTGTGTATTAGAACGAGGCGAGGTCTACATCTACATAATACCCCGCAAGCCGCCGCAAGGGCGTGTGGCGGGGGGTGTTTGGTCACCAACCGTAAAAAGGAAAAATACCACATGCAAAAAAACAACACGGAAAATTACACCCACAGCAGCGCACACACTCATGCAAAAATCCCTTCATCCAATACTCATGCAAACACATATAAATAAAATGTCTACCCTCCTTAACCTATTATAACCAACCCATGCGTTGTTCACTTTGGTGTGGTTGTGGTTAACTCGACGATGTGAATTATCGTCGAAATCACGAGAGGGAAACCAATCAGCCTGCCTTAATATCTCCCAACCCCCCTCCCTCGATCTGCATTGCCAGTTGGTACGTCCTGCATAACTATGTATGTAGGTGTGCCATTTAATGCTCTTTGCACGAACACCGAAGTGAGGTCTCGAGAAATAAATGGTGGGTGCATCCATCCCGCGGCGTATCCCTGCCACCAAGCGTTTTTTGTTCCATTTCGAGGCGAGTTCCTTTTGAGTGCCGTCCAGTTCTGTCTATTTTTGATTTGATATCCGATTTTAAGGCATACTTAAACATGCGCGCCACTTAAAACTGTCGAGAGTGTTCGGCAGACCACAAATATTCTCAGTATAACGATGCTCGTAGAGGTAAAACAGTAAATGTTTTACGAGGCTGGTAATAACAATTCTTAAACAACTCCTTTGATAGGAAGGAATTGATGGGTGCGAGGCAAGAAGCATTTTTCCCGTTCCAGTGCGGTGGAGATTAAAACTAAGTTACTAATGTTTCCAAGGATTAATCCTTGGCAGTGCCCTTAGCGTCACTGCTTGGCTTTTGGCAAAGCTCTAGAAGTAAAAAGTGCGATTGAATTTCGCCGGAGTACCCAGTTGCCTAACATAGAAAAACCCTGACCAAAATCTCAAGTTCAACACTTATCGTAGTTGTAAAGCATTATACACATAAATCGTACCAGAATTGACAAACGTAATAAAAAACATCTTTCCGATCTTTCTAAAAATACTCAAATTCAAACCATTGTTGATCCTGTTGGAAGAACTTATTGGGATAAAACCTATTATAATCTAATAAAATAATTTGGTCATTTCACTCGCGCATTTTCCAATACTTATTTTCAATTGTTATATTAAAAAACGCATCATCATTTGAAAATAAAATCTTGGAAAAAACGCAAATTGAATGATAGGGAAAAAAATAACGTGGGAAACTGGTTTGGCGTCGAAACGGCTTTATACAAAATTAATCTTATCGCATAATTTGCTGAGTCTTTCAGGAAATGATTCTGAAGAGAACAATGTCGACTTTTCGGAAGCCGTAAACACAATGACTCTTCGACCTCGCGGCGGAGTCTCGCGCCGGCAACAGTGCATGGCGGGGCGCGGGAAGGAAGGGTAGGGATGTGCTATGGACCCGAAGACTCCGCAGTGGCAATGTTAGATATTAGATATTTTAGTACCCTGCGGGTCACCACACCGTGTGTGGCACGGGGTGAATGCAATAGAAAACCAAAATAATTTTGACCCGAGTATGACCCCCACCGCGGACAGTCATTGTTATTCTGATCCTTTGCCGTTCGTGGAAAAAATGACATCTTAAATCTATCTGTACTATCCTTAATCTCTCTAATTTTAACAAATTCCAAAGAAACTGCGGGAGATGCCGCAACAGTAACTTTTAACGGAGTCATCCGCTAATGTGCATTTCAATGCAACAATTTCAGAGTGTAAAAATCATTCGCCTTGACTGGGATCCCAGTCAAGGCGAATGATTTTTACACTCTGAAATTGTTGCATCTCTAATTTTATTGACATGATCTCTCCTACCGTAGTGTGATAGGGTAATGATAAATGTTCGACATCACAACTAAAGAGACTCTCTTCCACTTAATACAAGAGAATTAGTCTGTAATTTAACCTTCACTCTGTAAATGATTCCCAGCCCAGCTCCTCTAATAATATGGATACCCTACTAAGTTTATTATAGCTACGCTTTGTATATCTAGCTCCGATGCACTGCACGCGATCCAATTCGGCAATCAATCCAACCTCGTGAGGATCCCATATACATGCAGCATCTAATTGAGGCCTAACCAGCGATAGATAACTTTTCTCTTTGACTTTTCCATCACATTTACTCAGTAGTCTTCTAATAAAATTCCAATTTTTTGTTAGCTTGTTCACATATTCCTCGTGCGTGTTTCGCTCAGGAGAGGTCGTGAGATGGATTTACGCCAGAGGGATCGAGTTTAGACTTTGCATTTCGGTGTTCCCGATGTAGTCTTTCCAGATATTTGTTCAAGGTGAAATGACCTCCACAGGCATTATAAGGCAGACAGTATGGGCACTTTGAGAAGCTAGGAAGTTAATCGGCTAGCAGTAAACGCAGGTTGAAATGAAAGAGAGTCGTTTTTATTGCATGCACCAACAGTTATACTTCATGCCTTGCTTTTGCTCTTGGAATGCGAGTCGCAGCTTTCGTATACATTTGATTACAAAGCACACGTGGATCGTCAGAGAAAAGTGCCTTGCCGCAGACACACCATGTCTAAGGAAGGATGCTAAAAGCGACGTTATTATGAGCCCGTAGGGTCCTTCGACCGGCGTTTGATGATTATTTCTGAAATCTTTTTACATTCTGGTTTTTTAATCTTCATGTTATGAAAAACGGAATTATCTCGCTTAAACAAATTGACAGAGAATGATCTTTGATGAATTATAGAAAATACACATTTGTGAGAAATTTTAATTTGTTAAAGTGAAAAGCTCAGATGCTCAATTTCGTGCGAATTTTAGTCAAAGCAAACGTTGCAATATACTGAGAATTTAGTATTAAATACTACCGCACAATTTTTTAATCATGTAAATAAACCTCATATATAAAAATGGAGTTATCTTTCATCATGAAATAATATTATCATACTTGGCATAGATGTCCAAATCAGCGAATTTGGGTAAAATATTTGCATATGTATTTGCAATAATATGCTTTTTTAAAGTTTGGTCAATTTTGTGATGTTTTTATTTTTGATGATACGTTTAACTAGGATCAATGATATGCATTATCAAATGTGGTGGCATTGATTGGTGAGTGATCATGCGTATGTTTGACTTTCAGGTCAAAGGAGCCCTAATGATATTTTGGTCAGTTGTTTTCGATGTCAGCCAACGGAGGAGAGTCGGACACAAAACGCTCCTTTGCCGGCATCTCCTTTCTCCTCGCCAACTGGAGCTTTCTGGGCTCATTTCATACCGGGAATATGCAAATTACTGTTGTGTATGAGTGCATGTATTGTTATGATAATTTAAAGGGGCATAATTTGATTCATGTTTTTTCTTCTCTCCCCTTGCATTGTGCGTGTCTCGAGCAGCCGAGGTGGTTGAGAGCGTAGAAGCGGCAGCCGCAGGTGGTGTTTCGAGGCCCCCCCACCAGAGGACAACCCCAACAAAAGCCCCAAGTATGTGCATATCGACTCTGATGTCTCTTGGTTTCTGTTTCGCAAGAGCGGCTCTCTTGAGGTTCCGCGAGAGATGGGCATTTTGTGTGTGACTTATGACCAGTTAAATATACATGAAGGAGGTTCTTCCATTTCAGTCATCTACCATCAGCTACCGTTATTTGCTAATATATTATTTTAATCTCTTCTCTGAGTGAAGATCCAAAATTTAAATGATTCAGCCGGTCAATTCAGAATCGGCGTTTAGAGTGAGGAGGAATGATATCTTTTTTTCACAAATTTATTTTCTCATAGAATTCGCGAGGCCCGAATAATGGTTAGAAAATACGTATTTAAAATTTAAAGAAATTTAAAACACTTTAGAATTATCATAAAATGAATGATCATGCCTTGATTACAGAAAGACGATTCATTTCGAAGAGGAGGAACGTTTGAAGAGCCAATACTGTGGGCTATATTTATTCACTATTGTATGGAAATATTTTCAACTTTAAAATGCAAATAAAATCTGGAGGAAAGTATTTTATTGGCACAATGGTGAATGTGGACATAAATTTGGTGTAGAACACGCAAGAACATGAAATATTGTCAAGAATTTTGAATGATTCTTGATTGAAATGAAATTGTAAAACATGACGGGGTTCGCTATGCGTCTAATTTCATGTAACGGTGTCGTAAAATTAGTTGCATAAGTAATATGTAAGTTTGACTTTTAATTTGTATCTTTCGGAGTGACACTGTCCTACAATAGGTAACAGCTGGGCATCGGTCTCGACTACTCCCTGCCCCATGCATCCATCACCATATGGTGGTCCTTCTACCCCTTGCCAAATTCCTCAATATTTCATTTTTCTCATTATAATAAAGGATAACTAGTCGGTTTTTACCCGTACTCTAATGCGCCAAAGATCATTCAACTCAGCGCATCTTTGAGTGAGCCATTGTCCAAAGCAATAAATTACGTTGAAACTATGGTCATTGTATTAAAATTACCGTGAACAATGATGTTTCGCTGCCTCCAGCTCTAACCTTGGGCTAAAGCATTGACATATTGGAAGGGTGAATTCTAATGAGTCCTAGTGTTGTACTAGCGAGAGCAATGATAATTACTCCTTGCCCCATGAAAGAGCATCCGTTCCTCGGTGAGGTGGCTGCAAAAGCGACTGACTCTACGGGGGCGTCCACTTCAGTAATTGCGTCAAGTTGAAAATAATATTCACCATCACCACATGATGAGACCACCACAATTATTTGTCGCAAGAGAGTTAAATAATGCCAATGAACTCTGGCAACTTTGGGACTCAGACAAATCGGCCGCGTGTCGTGCCTGACAGCGAAAGAGACAAGGCTTCCGCGGTCTTCATCACATGAAATCCTTGCAAAGCAAAATCGAAAGCAGTAGCACAGAAGACAAAGAATAGGACACAACCTGATATTATAGGGACTTGGAATGTTAGGATGATACCAAAGACTGGAAAATTACAAAATATGAAGTGGGAATGATAGATATAGGATATTAGATATTTTTCGGCATTGCAAGGGGAAATTAAACTATAGCTGGGATTATTGGTGCAATATTTATGCATTAATATGCAGCGAAAGGGAATAGAGCGAGCGAGAGGTAGCTTTATTATTGAACAAAAACGTAGGAAGAAATATAGCAAACATAGAGCGCGCCATGACTAATGGGATGTCGTTAGTAGGAATAAAAACCAAACCTGGTCGTTGTTCCCGTCCACATACAAATAAGTAATCATTGGGAGGATGAAGTCGACAGATTGTATAATTAACTATAGGAAATAATTGCGGGCACTCCTGGAAGGAAACACATGAAATGATGAGGACTGGAATGCGGCGATTGGCGAAGGGATTGGTGATAGTGGGTAGGGTACTACAGTTTGGGAACAAAGAATGACTGCGGGGAGAAATCAGGGCATTTCTGCAGGAAACAGAGTTTAATTATAACAAACATTTGGTTTAAGCACCTCAAAAGGCATTGGTGTCGATTAAAAATGACTAGAAAGTCATTAAGATTTATGTTTGTAAGACTATATTAGGGTTAGACCAAGCTTAAGTAGCAAAGTGAATGCTTCTCACAGGCACCCGAAAGCGAATGGAAATTTGAATGACAATTTTGTACTAACAAGACTAGATGAAACATCACATCAAAGGGATAATACAGGGAAGTCGGTTGAGGGCATCCAATTTGGAAGCTCTAACTAGGATAAAATAAGGATTCCCAGGAGGTAGCTGAGGAAATAATAAGTGAGGGAACAGGGAAATGTAAAAGGAAAAAATGGAACTATACAGGAAAATGGAAAGACACCGAGAAAACTATAGGGACAGCAAATAAAAAAATCAAGCTAACCATGGCATATAATGAGATGATTAGGAAGAGAGATGGAAATGGAAGAATTGAGACCCCCTAATTAAATAAAAGAAAGTACGAGAAGATCAATAATAAACTGAGCCTGGAAACTATTCAGGCTAAAGAAGCGTGGTGAAATACTCGAGGACAGGAAAATTTACAAAGGGAGGGTGTAATTGGAACACTTTGCAGAAAAATGAAAGTATTATGAAGAAATAAAAAGCAGTTATAGTTATCTAAGAAAATGATGAAGTTAGGTCATAAAAACTATTAATTGAGCCAGGAAAGACAAAAGAGATCATAGGAATGCATAGAGGATCTATATGGAGCGGCATTAAGCCAGCAAGCTTAAACATAGAAAGAGAACATGGCGTTGATGGAGATATCTTAGGTACACCCATACGTGATTGCCAAATAGAAAGGGGAAAAACGAATCGGCAATCGGCACTATATATATGTATATATATATATATATATATATATATATATATATATATATATATAATTTATTTATTATTGACGATCCTCCACACCCACCCGGGGAACACATGAGCGATCTTACACTGACCAAGCAGGGAATAGTACATCTGCTCCGTAGTATCAAAGCACACAAGGCACCTGGTCCGGAAGAAATACCTGCTAGAATATTAAAGGAATTAGCTGACGACATTGCCCCATTTTTACATATTGTTTTTCTAAAATCGATAGAAGAAGGCTCAGTGCCTCGCGACTGGAAGCTAGCCCATATAACTCCCATCTATAAAGGCGGCGATAGGGATAAACCAACCAATTACCGACCCATTTCTTTAACATCGATCTCTTGTAAAATATTGGAACACGTTATTGTCACTAACATTATGAAATTTCTTGATAGTAGGAAAATACTAATCCACAACCAGCACGGATTTAGGAAAAGCAGATCTTGCGAAACACAACTTGGTCTCTTCATTCACGATATACTTAGATCGGGAGAAAACAACACCCAAGTTGATGCAGTATTCCTGGATTTCAAAAAAGCCTTCGACAAAGTCCCACACAATAAATTGTTACACAAACTTAAATACTATGGGATCAATGAGAAAATAATTAATTGGATTAGGGACTTCTTGTCAAACCGCAAACAAATAGTAGTCATAGATGGGTTGTGCTCAACGGAGAGAGATGTTACTTCGGGCGTCCCCCAGGGAAGTGTAATAGGGCCTCTTCTGTTCTTAATATACATAAATGACTTAAGCACACACGTTAGTAGCAATCTAAGGTTATTTGCTGACGACACGGTGATATACAGGGAAATAAGGAGCCAACTAGATCGCGAGCTACTCTCTAGAGACTTAGACAATATCTCGGGATGGTGCAATAAATGGGGATTAACACTTAATATAGATAAATGTGCAGTTTTGAAATTTTGGAATAAAGGAAGCGAGGAACAGGATATAAACTACAAAATAGAGGGTTCAGTATTGACTACGGCAAATCAAGTTAAATATTTGGGGGTTGTTCTAACACCACGCCTTTCATGGGGAGCACATATCAGGACAATATGCGGATCAGCTTTAAAGAAACTTGGCTCCATAAAACGGGTGGTGGGGAAATGTAATGAAAAAGTTAAAGAGAGGTGTTATTTTGCTCTAGTTAGACCTCATTTGGAATATGCCGCAAGTATTTGGGATCCGTGGGAGAAAATTTGGCAAAAAGAATTAGATAAAGTCCAGAGAAAATCCGCTAGATTTGTTAAAAATTGTTATGATAAAAACACAAGTGTGACAGGTCTCTTAGGGGATTTAGGCTGGGAACCACTTGAAGTGCGGAGAGAACAAGCGAGGCTTAGACTTTTAGAAAGGTTCAGAACAAACGAGTTTAAATATGACACTGAAGGAATTATAATGGCCCCACACTACTTAGGTAGATCAGACCACAAAGATAAACTAAGGGAGATAGATTCCAAGACAGATAGGTACAAATACTCATTCTTTCCCCGAACAATCAGTAATCATAATAGCAAGAAACCGAAGTCACTTTAGAAATATTAAAAACTTTGAATTTACAAGTCGGAACAAAATTAAACACTATAGAGATGTTAGGTATACTTTCAGGTGCATGTGTATGTTAGTTGGTAGTTTGAGTGTTTGCATGTGTGTGGGGTGTAAGTGTTCATGCATGAATGTATGCCATGTTTTTTTTTTATATATGATTTTGTCGTTATTGCATGCGATTTTTTTTTTTTATTATTTTTCTTTTCTAAATTATGGGTGGTGTCCTAGCACCCCCCGCCACACGCCCTTGCGGCGGCTTGCGGGGTATTGAGTAGATGTAGATGTAGATAATATCTTCGAAATGGAACGCTCTTCGGCGACACACAAATATATAAAAACACAGATGTAGATTTATATATATATATATATATATATATATATATATATATATATATATATATATAATGTATATATATCCTCTGTAGCGTATATATACTACCTTGATCAAAAATTTCCCGGAATAACCACCGTGTGGCGCTCCCATCGTTCCGATTTGAGTTCTGTTGTTTTTGTTAAATTGGTACATCTGTTGTTGATATTCCCTTTAAATCTTAGTGTCATAACTTGACATTTGCAAAAGTTACGTAGCCAAGAGTACATCTATCTCTGTGTGTGTTGGCGATTTTTTACAATTTCAGAAATGGATTTAAATTTGCAACAACGAACTTGTATTAAATTTTGCGTAAAAAACGGATTTAGTGGCGCACGGACGTTGGAAATGTTGGAAAAGTGTTTCGGCAACGATTCTCTAAAAAAAACGGTCGTTTACCAGTGGCACGAGCGGTTCAGAAGTGGTCGTGAGTCAATCGAAGATGATGAACGCAGTGGCAGACCATCGACATCGAAAGTCGGTGAAAAAATTGATAAAGTAAAAGAAATGTTGGTCAATAACCGCAAATTAACCATCAGAGAAATAGCGGAGGACTTGAACATTGCCTATGGATCCGCCCAAGACATTGTGGTTAATGATTTGGGTTTCCGTCGTGTAGCAGCAAAGTTGGTTCCAAAAGACCTCAATTTCATGCAAAAAAGAGACCGTGTTGACCTCGCAAAAGACATGATTTGCGAGGCTGAATCCGATCCCACATTCATCAAAAGGATCATTACTGGAGACGAGACGTGGGTTTATGAGTGCGACACGCAATCCAGACATCAGGCAAGTGAATGGCGTTCACCAAATGAGCCGAGACCAAAAAAACCACGTCGTTTTCAGTCAAAAAAGAAGGCAATGCTGACGGTTTTCATGGATTACAACGGTGTAGTGCATCATGAATTTTTGCCAGAAGGCCAGACAGTAAACAAAGAGTATTATTTGGGCGTTATGAGACGTTTGCGTGAAGCAATTCGCCGAAAGAGACCAGAAATGTGGGCAGAAAACTCGTGGATTTTGCACCATGATAACGCACCGTCGCACAGTGCTATCATTATTCGTAATTTTTCCTTATATCTGTTTCTGTATATATGAGTATTTATTCGCCGTTTGGTGGGATTTCGTGTTTGAATGTATATATATATATATATATATATATATATATATATATATATATATATATATATATAATGTGTGTATATATATATATATATATATATATATAATGTGTATATATATATATATATATATATATATATATATATGTAATATGTGGACAGCGCAATAGAACACAAATAAAATAGTAACACTTAAAAGGACATTCATATTGTAGATTGTTTGAGTTTTCGGCCTTCTACGAGGCCTTCTTCAAGTAAGACTGAAAATTGGAGAGCGGTTAGGGGGCTTGGGGGGTGGAGGGGAGGTGCCGGGAATGCTGGGAGGGAAATTAAAGATGGCGGTTTAGGGTGGGAATTTTAAAAGATCGGAAAGCTAGTATATACGCGGATTCACGAGTTCTCACCTCTATATTGGTGGCTGAATAGGGTAGGGATCCTAAGATGGTTAGAGCAAAACGCTGGTCGAATGAAAGGTTGTGGGAGTTTGCGTGTGAAGGGATAGGAAGAGAAGAGAGTGAGGCAGAATGGCAGGAGTACCGGTGATTGTTCATTCGAATGGATAAGGGGGTAATGCATTCGCCTATGTAAAAGGAAGCGCAATGTTAGCATGACAAAAGATAAATAGTGTTTTTTGAGAGGCAATGAGGGGATGTGGGGAGAGGGGAGCAGATATAATAAGTAGACATGTTTTAAATCGGGGGCGGTTGCAAGCAGGGGAAATATGAGATAATTTGTCGGGGGGGGGGGGCGCCAAAAGGTTGGTGGATCTCAGAAGGTTTTTGAGATTGGCGGGTCGTCTGTATGTGAGAGACGGGCATTGGAGTAGTACTAGGCTCAAATAATCTACAATGTGAGTGTCCTTTTAAGTATTACTATTTTATTTGTGTTCTATTGTGCCGTCCAAATATTATACTGCTCGTGTCGTGTAAGTGTTTCTATATCATCGACATATATATATATATATATATATATATATATATATATATATATATGTGTGTGTGTGTGTGTATTTATGTATTTATGAACATATATATGAATGTGTGTGTTCACGGGATTAATGTGGTCACATAGACGCCTGCATTGACGCTGAATTTTAATTTGCGTGTGTGGTGTTGTCCAGACAAATTTTCTTGCCATCCCCCCGACCTTAGCCTAATACTCTTTCTGTATTGGAACCATCACTTTGCCTAGATATTTCACATATTGTGAACACATCTCGTAGGTTCTCATTTACCAAATGGACAGTATAGTTGTGGAGGTAGAGTGATAAGAATTTGTAGAGAAAGCGCATGGAGGGTTCTCTCGTGTTCCAGAAAAAATCTTCATCTTCTTCGGGAAAGTTCTTTTTCTCATTACCCTAGCTCGTGCCTGTATTATGTATCTTCGTACGTTTGATGGTTTTACCACGCTAGAATCCAATTGGAAAATTTATCGCTTTTTCAAGAGTATGTCGCGCGCTTTTCTATTTGTCCGTGCTGACTTTGCCTGAAATGGGAGGAGAGGTGACACCCCCCGAACACAATGTCACGCCCCCCTCCGGTACGACGACCCCTTCCGGTCGTCCGTCGACGGCGACTTGTATTTCTATGGGGCGCCCGAGGGCCTCTCACTCTCATTCCCCACCACTCCGCTTTGCTTGCCCCCTGCCGGCGCTAAATGTGAGTCTGTCCGTCCACATGTCGTGGCTCAGGTGCATCCGCCGCAGTCGCCGATTAATGTGAACTCCACGCGCGAACGGAGTCTGCGGGAGATTTCTTTTATTCGGCGCCAGGTCTAATTTAGCACGGCTGCGCCACTGAAGTGGAACACGTGAACTCGGGATGAGAAACCTATTCCGTCCTTTTGGTCACATACAGGAGAAGAAGCACGCGAGCCATACCAGAAGCGGTGTGTTTTCACGCGACCTTCACCTCCGTCAATTTCCAGAAATAATGGGATCGTCGAATTGCTTAAGGGTTTTCCCGTGCTCAGACTAAGCATCTAGCGGTATGGATGATAGAGAGATTAAAAGTCGACTAAAAATGCGGTATATGCCGAATTGTATCATTATGCTTTCCATGAATTGGCAATTTAATAAAAATGTCTTTACTTAGAGATTTTTAGCCCGACCTTGGTCTAATAACTTAGTACGTATCAGTGAGCACTGGAGTACTTAAAACGATCCATGGCCGCCAGAGGTCCTCCCTGTTCCGCTCCTCATTAGGTAAGGTGGACATCAGAGTCGTACAGTGACTGATGATTCACGTGGACGCTGTTAGCAGAAACGAGCGGATCCTTTATAACATTCCAATATTATAAATTAACTACCACTATCCAGCGTGGACCTTTCAATAATTAACTTTGCTTTCAGTCAAGCAAGCTGACGAATCCTTCCACTTTCTTTCACTAACATAATATTTACTAATACCCCTTACTTTCACTAACATATGACTACTAATGATACTCCCTCAAACTGCGGAATAATTGCTTGAGATCCAGCTCATTTATTCAGAGTCCTGGCCCGCATCGTATTATGAGTTCCCTGTTTTATATTAAATAACAAATCTGAAGAAAATAACAGGGGTTTTAAAAGAGGTAATAGATATGAGCATAGCGTTCAAATGCAAGCAGATTACTCATCATGATTGGATGTATCATGTGTTTCATAGAGTTCCATCTGTCGTATGTTATCATCATGATTGCTACGGATTGGTAGTTAAATGTGGTTTTTACGTTTAGTCGTTTTTATGAGACCTTAACAGTTGATATTTTAGTTGGTATGTGTAAACGCGTAGGCGCTTATACGTAGTTTTCCATGTCTACTAGCAGTCCTCCCACTCCAAAACGATGGAAAACACACTTCCGGTGGACAAAATCAGAACTCGTTAATTTCCCACGAGATACCTTTATAACGAATTACCAAGTTTGTTTAAAATAGTATCCATAGTAAAACGGCGTTTGTTCATCTTTGGTGTACGAAACTTTCTGATATATATATATATGGCCACAAGTAGTCTTCCCTATTCCAAGTAGATCTCAAATTCCTAGGTGGAGCTCTTTTAAACTTACTTTTGCTAACTGCCAAACAAGCCGAGCAAGTCCTAAGAGAGCACCTGGAAAACAATACATACGAGTATACCTTCATCTCGCGAAGTCACTGTATAAAAACTTGACGCTTCATGCAAATAATGTATTTAAAATATATTCCGAAACATGTAAACAGCTCTTAATCTACTATTAATTAAAAATTGTGCCACATTTTTTCCTCTAAGTTTTTTTCAAGATCTGGCTACGTATTTAGAAGTTTGTGTAATATAGGAAACACATCAGACTATGAAAGCGGATTCTGTGGAAATATATTATGATTGTAAACACGGACTTTCAGTTTTAAATTTATGATTTTACTTGGTTTATTGAAAAAACCTAATAGGATCTTAGCTATCTATAACTCAGTGGATATATGTGAAGAGTGCTTAAAATGTTCTTTGGCCGCGAGTAGTCCTCCCTTTTCTATTCCTGGTTAGGGAGGGTGGACTCCAAAGGCCTAAAGTAACTTGGAAGTCAGATGAGGCTCGGTTAGCAGAGGGGAACTGAGCTTGTATAACTTTCCAACAAGATAAATCAACTCCCAATGCCCTGGGGGGAATCTTTAATACTTACCTTTGGTAAGTAGGTAATATTATGGACTCTGAAAGCGGCATCTGTCTCATTTTACTACTTCACGAAGCATAGATTGGTAGTTGCACGTATATCTTTTCACTTGGAACTTGGTTGTCATTAACTTAAAAGTATTGATGAGTGAACTATTAAATGCTTAAATGTTTCTATGACAACAGAAAGTAGTCCTCCCTAGTCCATTAATGATTAGGAAAGGTAGAATACAGATGCCAAAGAATTTGGGAAATCAGGTGGCCTCTGTTATCAGACACGAGCGGAGCCTGTATCACTTTCCGACAACCCAAGTACACCAACTCCATCCAGTAACTAGTCAACAAGCCGACCAAATCATAAAAGTCTCCTTCAGGAAATTAATATTTGTTCGCTCTGGTAGATCACAGCATTAGCACTAATCATTTTTTATCGGTCCTGCATATACGAGTATATATATTTATGTATGTAAAACCGGTCAACATCATATTAAGAATGCTTCGCTTTCTATTTAATTTATCATGTGGAGCAAAGTCATGCCGCATTTAAAGAGTTTCTAGAAATAAATATTTAAATTTGATATAAGCAATTTTCTCATCATACTCGTATATGCTGTATGATCCATATATTAGTTTAGATCCATACATCAGTCGTCTGATTTAATTCAGAACTACGGTGCTTAGGTTAAAATGTCATGGGACGACGATACAGAGTCATATAAATAGTTAATAATAACCGGAACACACTGGAAAAAAATAAAAGGAATTAAGTCCTTTCCTGTCGGGTAATTACTTTTTGAAAAAAATTAAATTAACCATTTTTTCAGATTGAAAACTCTTGATTTTGATTTTGCTCTCTGTATCGGCAAAACAGCGTTACTTCTACTTGCGAGTATTATTTTCTAGTATAATGTTTCAATTATGGACCGAGAATGATATGTTGTAATGTATTATTGCGATGTTTACAATGATTAGTGTAGGTAGAGTTTGAGTAATACAATAAGCGTAATTCATACATTTGACTATGAAATCAGCCTCTACCACATTAAACTGCGATTTGAACAGCATTTGGCACCTGAATGTAAATATCCTCACATGGTGTTTGACAACGAAAACTTAACTATCAATAACAGAGGATGGATCAATAGACACTGGAGTGTTTAACGCTTTCCTTCGTCGCGAGTATTCCTCCCTACTCCATCCCCGCGTGGGGAAGGTGAGCTAGAAAGACCTAGAGTACTGGGAAGTGAGCGGGTCTCTATTAGCAGACACGAGCCGAGCCTGCATAGCTTTCCAACAACACAAGCTAACCACAAATACCCAGGTGGAAATTTTCAATACTTACCTTCGGTAAGCAGATAATTATTATCGGCTGTGAAAGTGGCATGTCTTTTGATGTGATGAGGTACTACGATCTGAACCAAAGAATACTAGTTACGTGTTTACGTCTTTACTATTCGACTTTATATTGTTCCATGGCTATTAATAACGTATTCAGTGCCTGTGAAGCATCAAGTGCTTAAAATGTGTTATGGCCGCGAGTATTCTGCGTATTATATTCCCACTTAAGGAAGGAACCGAATCTGATGAGCCAAATTAGGCGTATAAGGCGGGTGTGGCAACAATTTGTATCTTGGTTCACGTATTTTCTCCTTGGCAACAACGGTTGTGAGTGGGCGTGCATTTTCTTGATGAAAGATAACTTTCTTACTTACCAAAATTGAGCTTTTTCGTATATATTATGCTGTAGTGGGTCCAGGAGGTTAGCGTAGTATTCTCCAGTAATTTTTTGACCTGTGGGAATATTATCTATCCGCAGAATCCCTTTCGCATCCCAGAAAACTGGAGACATCGCTTTTCCGGCCGACCGTATTTTGCCTTTGCTTTCTTTGGTGGTGGTGAATCAACATATTTCTTCTGCTTTGTCTCTGGGGTGTAGTAATGGACCCAACTTTCATCTGTGGTCACAAATTGGCGCAGAAATTCTTGTTGGTTGCTCTTAAAACGGATCGAAAATTGTTTGGAAATATCCATTCTGATTCAAGTGTGATCCTGCGTCAAGGGTCGCGGCATCCATCTAGCAGATAATTTTCTCATATACAACCCCAATGTTAAAATGTGATATGCCCATTCAGATGGCATCATTACAGCTTTTGGCAATTTCTCGCCTTTTCAGTCGGCGATCCTCCGTGACCATTTTATGCGCTTTTGCAATAATTTCTGGTGTAATGACACATTTTGGACGGCCTCTGCATGGATCATTATATAAGCTGTCTCCACCAAACTTCAACTCGTTTGTCTACTGGGCAACCGTTGAATATTAAGGAGCGGAGTTGCCCAGAGTGCTCTGAAAGTCGGAATGGACTTAATCAGCTTCCATGTGTTTCTTTACGAAGTATTTATCCACTGCTCGAACCTCTATTTTTTCCATAACACTCCTCCACACTGTAAAATTGCAGATTGAGAGCTAATTGAATTATGCGCATCATTTATTCAGAATCTTGGCCAACATCATGTTGGCCATGTCTTCTGTTTTTCATCAATTGATATATGCGGTGCAAAATATACGCGATTTTTTAAAGAGCAATTTAAAATTAATAAAGTGTTATAATTTATGTAGTTTTCTTATCAAAATCGGATGTCTCAGTATAGTAGATCATTTGGCTGTCACTAAAATATATATAAAATACTATCGTGGAACTCATATCCGTTAGTTTCTGTGAATTTATGTTTTCTCTCCATAACTTCACTAGTAATTAAAAAATGGAAAAACATTGAAACCAGGATACCTGTTAAATTTATTGCTATTCTCCTAAAATCTGTGAATTTATTGACACATGTAAATTTGGGGATTCACGGAATTGTACATGCACACGGGGTTTGCTAGATGGTGACGATTGAGGCTCTTAAAACTCTACTTCAACATTGGACAAAACGAATTACCTTGTGAATACAGATTTTTGTTTGGTGAATGCAGATTTTTCGCTCCAAGGTAGTGGCAGTAGTTTTAGGGGAGGCGACAGACAGCTGAGGTCATTTGCGCCAATCGGGATGGACAGGATAGGATGAAGGGTGGAGAGAAACCCGGCGTCGGCATTAGCCTACTCTTTACGAAAGGCGCCAAGGGGTCAACAGATGAACGTCTCATCCGACGGACGGCGTACTCACTCAAATTGTCCTCCACAAAGCACCTCAAGTAGGGATCGAGATACCTCTGAAAAATATTCAACACCGCCGGGATTCGAACCCGGGCCCTATGGGTGGGAACGATAGCCACCGCATCATCTCGATCCCCTTTTCTGACGATTTTTTCATAACCAAACTGCTGAGATTGGACAATTTTACATCCGTGTAGAATAGGTAGTTGTTCATTTTACGCATACACTAGGTTATTTGTCTCTGCCAACAAATGATGAGCGCCTTAATTATACTCATTATGTTATGACTAACGTCCCTTGTAAATATTTTTATAGTTTTGCCCTTAATCACAATAAATGAAGATTACTCCTAATGAGATGGTTTCTAAACCAACACATAATGAACGGAGATAACAAAACGAACACAATTAGTGAATTTGCATGATCATGCAAATGAATAGTGGTACATACGATTACCTTATGATATATATTTCAAATAATAGCTCTCAAGTTTTGGAAATGTTCCTAAAAACGTTCACGTACGAATAAAGTATGCTTACAACGTATGTATTTAAATGGTACCAAAGTCAAATATTTACGGCATAGCTCGTGAAACTCATTCGAATGAGATGCTTTTTCAATGAACAGTGCTCATTTTCTAGTTAACCACCTGCTCTTACCATCTTAAATTCAAGCACTGGATATTTTGCATGTCATTTCCATTTGAGTTGTGTTTTCATGTGTTATTACTGAATCTATAATTGTCTACCATTATCTGACGTGAAGCAAGAGGCACAGGATTTGTAGTGCCTGGCGACAAAAATTCAATTTTAAACGAAATTTCATCTGACGACCAGTCGTACCATCTTCTTATTGATGGATTTTCCAAATGCCGCTTAAATAAGTAGTTTCAGATAACCTCCTGCTAATGCACTCCACAAGATATCGGGTGGTATCGTTTTACGCAACTCCGTTGGATGTATGTGGGATGTATGCATGATGGTGTGTGTAGAGAGCCACAGCAAGGACAAGCAAATGTTGAAGCAACCCCCCCTCTGAATTGCATGCAAAATAATAAGAATCACTAATTATTGGAAGTATTCTATTGTTACGACGTCGCCGCCATTGATGATGCTCGTTCGATCACGATTCGACATGGTCTATCTTCGAAGTCGAGAGCGCATATGAGCCGTTTGCATCACTCTTGGCACTATCTCACGTCGTTTATTTTCCATACCTCGTCGATCTGATTCATCTTCACGCATGCGGTTAGTTTTTTCTTTCGAAACTAACATTTTTCAACCGATCTACAGGAAATATTTTCATCGCCCACTTAGTGCTTGAGTCTTGATGGTAACTTCCATGAAACTGCGGGAGATGCCGCAACAGTAACATTTAACGGAGTCATCCGCTAATATGCATTTTAATGCAACAATTTCAGAGTGTAAAAATCATTCGCCTTGACCGGGATCCCAGTCAAGGCGAATGATTTTTACACTCTGAAATTGTTGACTTGATGGCATTAAATTTACTTGATCGTAATCGACGTAAAAGCTATATAAAAATAGATGACATTAATTTTTGCGTAGCTTTCATCATGACAGATTCTTTCTCTCGTTAATATTTCCCCCAATTAAAATATTCCTCGGTCCACGACTTGAAGGAAATCAGTATTTTCTCTGAAACAAAGGTAGAAAGGATTTTAAAATTTAATGGATTAATATTCTCTAGAAAGTTTTGAAAAATTTATATTAGTTCAACCATGTATACTGGTCGTCCATTGACGTATCTCTGAATTTGTGGGAAGTTAGAAGTTGTATTTATTTAGGGGAGGGGAACGACAGCTGAGGTCAATTGCGTCGTGGGAAGGTTTTCACCTCATTCGTTATCCTTATCCAAGTGTGTGAACTTACCACATTGTAACTGAATAAATAAACTTGGTAGTTTTTCACAAAAAAAACTCGATTGCACTACTACCGGTTTCGACGCATTGGTGACATCATCAGGTATACAACCTCATCCATGGCCAGGAAATATATGTATGTCCTCGTGTACGAGGGCTATGGCGGCGGAAAAGGGAGGAAGTATCGGGAAGGCCGCGAGGGGGAGGGGTTGGTACGATGAGGTGTCTGACGGGGGAAGGGGAGAGGCAATGTGTAGGGAGGAGAGGATTATGGACGGGGGTGAGACAAGCAGTTAAAGAGTGCACTATGTTGATATACAATGAAACTTCCAAAAGATTTGGGTATCTTGCAAAGATATTTGCGTTCACCAAATGTCCAATAATACACTCTCTTTTTATTCTAACCGTTTTAGCGTGTCCATTTTTTGTCCCGTTTCCTCGAGGTGAAGGATGCACGGAACAAAATCTCTGCTATGGTCCATCTCCTGTGAGTCCTTGGCGGAATGGGATTTGGTGACATTCCCAATCCAGAGATTCCGCTTGTGTTCCTCTGCGCGTAGATTGAATGATCCACCCGTTTGCCCCATATGGACTGAGCTGCAATCTTTGCACTTAAGTTTGTAAATGCCACTTTTTCCCATATTTTTTCACTTTGTCCTCGGTCCTATTCACTAAGGTTCGCTGGTTGCTTCCGCTGCTGTATGCCATCCTAAATTTGTCTTTCGGGAATAGATTGGCTATGATTCCAGAGATGCTTCCGTAATATGGAAGTGTACACCATCGACGTTTGTCTTCCTCATTATATTGAGATGAATATATTAGATTTCTTGCTGAGGGGCAATATGGTCACGATGAGGAACGAAGTGGGCGACCTTCCGTCATTACTAATGATTTGGAGCAGAAAGTTGGCGAAAAAGTGAAAGTCAGCCGACACTACGATTTCGTCGTTATCTGATGAGTTTCTTCAAGGGCCAAGAAATTTTCTCTATAATATTGCAACCGATCGATTCAATTATCGAAAGTTGTGCTTACGTGGGTACAGAAAACGGTGACCGATGTGCACAAAAGCAAACGTTTAGCCTGTGCGTTGAGGTTCCTTGCGCGAAGCAGTAGGGAAGGTGATGATTTTCTTAGCCAAATTGTAACAGGTGGCAAAACATGGGTGACAAACGTGACACCGGAATCTAATGAGCAATCCACGGAATGGTGACATTCAACATCACCCAAGAAAGTGAAGTTCAAGAAAATAATTTCTTCACGGTAAATCATGTGTGCTGTGTTTTGGGACGAGAAGCGGGTGTTACTAGTGGTTTTCTTGCCTCGTGCTGTCACAAAAAATCCTACAAGACATTAAAAAAAACACTTACATGCAGTCCAAAAGAAAAGGCGTGTCCTGCTGAGCAAAGGTATTGCTTTGCTGTGTGACAACGTTCGTCCACACATGGCTAATCAAACTCAAGATCTCATCGGATGATTTGGCTGGGTGTAACTTGATCACCCTCCGCACAGTCCCGATCTAGTAATTACAATTTGTTTTTGCATTTGAAGATGCATCTGGGTGGTCAATGCCCAGACGACGATGATGTGGTCCAAATGGCTATGCTTCAGTGGTTGTCAAATCAGGCGGTAGGCTTCTATGAGGATGGGATTCAAAAGTTGGTTCTACGGTGCGATAAGTGCCTTAATATTTAGGTTACGTTGAAAAGTAGATTAAGGTACAGAGTTTCATGTAAAAATAATTGTTGAGACTTGTTCATTTAAAAGCGATAGTTACTGAAATAACACGCCTTGTGAGGAAAATGTGACACTTACTTTATTAGGTTGTCTCCTAACTTTTTCAATTAGTATCTTAGCCTTCCTATCTCTGAAGAAACTCAAAATTTGTATAAAGTGCTGAAAAGTAGTTTAATTCCAACACTGTGAATAAATTTGAGCTTTTGGATTCAGTTGCTTTTTGTTTTGCGGAATTTTAGTTTCACTTCTACCATGCCATTCTAACACGTCTTTCTTAATCTTCTTGTTTCAAGGTTTCTTGGAAAAGTGCTATAATTTGTTCATTATTAGGGACTTAGTCTGTTTATGTATTTAATTTTGGATACTCCAAGGGACTTTGCACTACGGACTATGAGCACGCCTTACCAGCAACCACACCCAAACGACGCCAAAACTTTGCATATGACGACATGTCCACCATCCATGAAGCTCACATGGATGACTAGCCACGAAGCATTTACTCCAGTGACCAAGGCGGCATTAAGGTAATACTTTCCGTGGTGCATAATGCAGTAATGAAGTTAAAGGATGAGGAGAGCATTTCATTAAGAACACTTAGGGTGAAGACTCAAGAGGGAATGTTCTTAAATGGATCCAATAATTTGTCTCTCTCGCTTCTCAATAAAACTTCATGAAGGCTAGGAGGCAATTATTGTAGGCTTAACCCGCCGTTTCCGACCGGAGAATTTTCCTATGCAAGCATAAAAAGACAAGAGAATTTAGGGCACTACCCAGGCCCGAACCTCATTGCTTTTCGGAGGGTTTTAATAACTTATCTAACGCACCTTGTCACGACACGGCTGACAAGATCTTCCTTTCTGCCTACGAAACGATGTCTCCACGTCCCCAAGCCTTGAAAAATTTGCACATCAATTTGTACCAATTGGAATGATTAGGATATAAAATCGAGAGATAATTTCCGCGGTGGGGCTCTTTTGCACAACTACAATTCATGATTGAGGCAGCTTAATTACTCTCATAGAACATAGCAGAGCATCAAGAGTCATTTAAGTGCAACATATATGGACTTGTAATTAAATTTTTAAAAGTGCAAATTAGCCAATTAACTTTACAGAGCTGGGCATAAGCCCACTAAAATGCCAAAATTTTAAATAAGGCAGCGAATTAAGCGATGGCCACTTTTCGAGAGGACATTTACGAATAAATTTAGGTGTATAATATTTTGAGGGTCTTTACAAACATTAATAATTTTTTGTAACATATTGCGAATTTTATATTAATATATTTTCATCTGAGAAATAATGAAATGACTGATTTTCCGCACCATTGGGCGATTTCTCAATTACAGTCGATGTAACCAACATGGGTTTCTGTGGGGTTGCCAAATTTAAGTGTCAAAGAAGGTACTGTAATTGAGAAGCTAAATTTGAATATATGTAATGGTATTGTAATTGAGTATCTAAATTTCATCATGTTTTTTTAAGCTTTTATATTATGCTAAATTAATTCATGGCTATTTATACAGTCAATATTCGTACTCTAGACAAATTCTTCCAAAGTTTTCAACGATCAGTTTCATTTTCTCAGAGCCCTGTGGCATGACAAGTTTCGTATGTTGTTGATTGTTTGAGAATAACATTCTGGGGCTAGTTAGATTTGAAAGTTACGAGTTTGCACTGGAAAACAGAAAAGGGGGCAATCCGTAAAAGAAGGGAAGATTAGCAACCCAAAGTAAATACAAGATGGCAGTTCATGATACAAATAATATGAATAATTCAAATGTCATCTACGTTTTGGAAAGAGAGCTTGGAGGATATGTTGATTGCATATATTTACATTGTTTTCCACTCTATCCTTTTGTTCATGCATTCAAAGGTAATGTTGCACGAAATATTTTTGAATCCTACAGAAGCTACGGACAAATTAGTGTGGGGTAGGACGGGTTGAATTGAAAATAAAATTCACTTTAGAACGCCTCGCGCACGCCTTGGAGAGCACAATCCAACGCACACGCTTAGCGGAGAGCCACTGTTTCAGTGCAATAAGCCGTTTTCGCGATGCATTTCGCTCACATAAAATAAATTGAACCTAATTTAAGAGAAACATAAAAAAGGGCCTCCGTTCCAACCCAACAGCGTCGTCCTTCATCAGCGTCAGTCAATCAGCGTCGTCATTCACGTTAACATGCGCTGCCAATTACAAAAAACGCAGTGCCTGTGATGGTTTCATGTAATGATTGGCCGCTTCAGTGGAAATCCGTAATAAACCCATCCTTGGATTAGTAAGCTTTGATGACGATGATGAATCCACGCAATTTTTTTTAAATCGAAGCTATGTAAAGTTAATTGGCAAAGTTTATTTGATTGCGAATTTACGGGAATATTTTTCATTTATTTTATTTCGGATCAACTGACCACCGTGCAGCCGTGCGGGAAAAAGTAAAAGAACAGGGAGCCATGGAGAGTGGGTATTAGAAAAGGGCAGGGCTCAGCTGGGGCTCTGGCCGAGTCACCGTTTAGAGGGTTTAGAGTCGCCGTTCTCCCCCCCCCCCCGCACCCCTCCGCCCTTTCGGATATTGTCGCCGTTGGATACGGATCCGGGTGACGAGGACAGGGGCTGCGAAGCGGGGATGATTGACTCCTCATTGGCACCTACTCCGAATGGGAAATGATTTATTACCCCGCCGTCAGAGTAGAGCAAGGACTGCCGGCTTTCACCACCCGTTATGCTTGGACTGAACATCGATCCCCCGGCGTGTGGGAGGGCGGGGCACCCGGCTCGCGAGGTCGCGGCTTGGGGTGCAACACGCCCCGCACTCGTGCCTTCTCTTGCCCGGCAGTGAATTCACCACCGCTGCGGCACGCCTTGAACCACTGGAGGCATCCTATCAGCTATGACGTCTTCTTTTTTGCCGCGGCGGAATTAGGACCCTTAGGATTTTTAAGTGAGGCAAACATGCTATTACACCAAATGTTTTCTATTTTCTTTAAACGCCCAGCAGGCGCAAATACTAAAACCCTTAAAATCAAATAGGGAGCACTTTTCTATTCAAGCGGACTAAACATCATATTAAAAAAACTGTAGCACAACATCCGAATATTTGATTAATTACTGGGATCGAGATGGTGCGGGTGCTAACGTACTGGCTTCCCACCCTGAGGGCGCGGGTTCGAATCCCGGCGGTGTTGGATATTTTTCAGAGGTATATCGATCCCTACTTGAGGTGCTTTGTGGAGGGCACTTTGAATGAGTACGCCGTCCGTCGGATGGGACGTTAAACTGCGGACCCCTTGGCGCCTTTCGTAAAGAGTAGGCTAATGCCGACGCCGGGTTTCTCTCCACCCTTCATCCTTTCCCGTCCATCCCCTATGGCGCAAATGACCTTAGCTGTCAGTCGCCTCCCCTAAAAACTACTACTATTAATTATTTATGGCTTGTGGTCTATAATAAGTAAGTTTTTATAACGTTTATGATGCGATATGGCCCAAAGTACACCAAATACCAATAAGCACCAGACCATCACTCCCTGAGCGATGCGTCTGTCATTTTTGCAGGATGCCTTTGTGGTCCATGGCAAGAGCATCGAGCGACTCCCTCCTCTTGTCGCACCCGGTTGTTCGTCACTTTTTTGGCCTTTTTTTTGCGGGGTGTGAAAAACCAAAAACTACCCCGAAATAAAATAGTTCGAGCACAGTCTTGCACCTGCTGATTGAATAATTTAAAAAAATGTTCTTAAAAATATGAATATATTGGTTTTCCCTTTGAGAAGAGTGACAAGAACAAATATACCGAGAGTTGTGGCATAGATGTTGCGACCGCATCCATATCTCTTGAATCAATCGATATTAATTCATCATTGATGAAAGGATAGTAACTCTCTAGTGTCATACTTGAATGTTTACAGTGAAATTTTTGTGGTCCGGAATAGAACAGTTTTGCATTTTTGTCCACCAAAATTTGACCGAATGTGGATTCGGCCTTGTTTTTCGACTCCCTGCAACCGTAAGACATGCCCTCTCGCCCGCTCCTTCCCACCCTCACATGTCCATCACTTCCTCGTGCTACCTGTTCGCTCTCTTCCCACACTGACTGTCCCTCATAGAAGGGGGTCCCCATTTACGGCGTTTTTCCCTTTGCTATATTGCAGAATATACACTAAACCTTTGCTTCCTATATTCTGTAGAATGGGCAGTTAAACGGAGAGAAGGTGGGTGGGAGTGGTGCTCTCACATCTCAGTTGCCGGATACACTAGGGGAGGAGTTACTAGTCAGGCGAAAGCTGAGATCATTTGCACCAGGAGGTTATAGGTCGGTAACTCAGTAGGGGTTAGACTTTGAGACACTCTAAGGGATACATTCTTCAACAATGGCATCAGTTTCTAAAGGGAACGTTTATCAAATAACGCTAGATTTCAGAAAATTTTATAATATTTTGTTTGATTTCTCCCAATGCAGAGTGAAAATCAAAATTCGATGAAACAATAAGAACTTAATTTCAATTTTCTTTCTTCTATCACTTCTATCGAGTTCCTGTGACCATTATTATTTTATCATGTTCATTTAAACATAAAGCCTACAAGCAATAAAAATGACCTCTACATGTATTTCTGAAGGAAGTAGATGTGAATGATCTGAATTCAAATTTGTGAACATAATTGTGCAAATAGTAGCCTATTGCCTGCGGATCGACGACATTTAACAATGTGCAAAATTTGAATGTTGCCAAATGCCTGGTTCTTAAGGAAGAATGAGAGTTGCAGAAAAAAACTTAACAGGTTTAGGCTTAACTACCTTCCCCCTAGCCTTGTTGTGGTCATTTGCAAGGTATTTGCATGTACGTATATGAGATTCTATCATTTTACTCTCCACATATCCGTATGAGAGAGAGTGAGCATCGTTCGCCGTGAAGTAATTTATAATTAGGTATCCAAATCCGACGCAGGGAAGTGTAAAATGCTTCCAACTTGTCGTAAGGGAAAAAAGGAATGGGAAACGTAAGGGGAAAAGTTTCAACTTTCGCATTGAAACAAGGTAAGCGTGGGGTTCTGCGGTGTGGGCCGAGGGGATACGGCGAAGGAGTTAACAGTCTGTGCAGCCTCAAGAGAGAATTCTATCGGGGAGCCGTCCTCGTCCGTGTCGGGCGGTTTCCTCACTGGATAGAGTGGTTTTTCTCAAACTCTGTTTTCAATGGGAACACTTCCGGTGAAATAGCCTAAACCAGTAGAAACTGTCCATGTGCGCAACTGAGGCAAGGAACGATAAGAGAGAGAGAAAGAATCTCTCGTTCAAAGGTGAATACTGGCAGATAGTTGGGCTTTGGTAGTGATTCGAGAGTTCAAGAGTAATCGTCCCAAACGCGGATTCCCACGCGGTGAATTTTTCGGTGAGCTAGCAGCACCACAGCAATCTATTGGGAACTGTGCTTCACTCCTTTCTTCCAACTTGAAAACCACTGAAATGAGGACCCTCCCTCTACTCGGGGACTTAGAGTCGCACTCCGCGCAGGCCGACGACTCCACCGCGCATCGTTACCAAAGCGGTCTGCAGGGGCTCATTAGCGTCGCCCCGCATCGATTTCCTATCGTCTCTTGCTTATTTTACTCCTCGAAAAGCGCAATAATGGTATCGGGTGGAGTGCCCGCGAAGTTAATCCTTCGGATGATGACGCGGTCGCGGCAAGGCCCTGCCGTCGAGTGTCGCCCTTGGTCGTTCACTGCGGTGTCGCGCCCAAGACCAGGAGTCGTCGCCCTGCGCCCCTCTTTGCTCCCCCTGAAAGCGACGCGAGAGATCCCCCCTCTGGTGCCCTGACCATTCTTTGACTGTAACTACATTCATGCCATGTATACACTACATCAGTTGTTTAATGAACCTAAGCCTTAAATGAGGAAACCAAACTGATGAGTATACAGTTAAACATCCCGCCAATGCTTTAATGGGCAGTCAGATGGATAATATTCAAGTAAATTAATGATGAGTGAGAGGGTAATATGAACAGTAAATATCACAATTTCAAGGATAACTCAATGTCATTAGCACATTTCACAAATACATGTCTATGAAATGCAGCAAAAAGTTAATCAAGTGGGGGCAGTCCATTCATTATCGCTGTCTTATATTCTGAAATGCCATACAGCATAAAAACATTAAACCCAGTGATCAACCCGAAGGTCAGTTTGGTAGGTGATGGTTAGAGTTCACCCGGTACTAAGCCCGACGGCGTGTGAAGTTCACACATCATGGAAGAGGGCAGTTCCTTTCCCTAAGATACCATATATGATGCCAATATTAACAATATTCAATTAAATAAATTTCTACGAGATTCCTTTCCTCATAAAAGACTGGATCACGCTGCTAATGCACAAATATTTCCATTTCTGTGCGGAACGAAAGCTCAGCACGACAGCGAAGTTGAATCTCTACAGGGGATAAACAACTTACTCAAACCGTCCGTCAGCAATGATCCAAATAACATTCACCTAGACTCGCTAATAATCAGGAGAGCAAAGCACGTACGTCACTATTTCAGATTCAGTGGACAGAACCTCAATGAATTTCATTGCGCAGCATTTAGCAGGACAATTATACAAACCACCATGATCGTTAAACAAATGCTTATCGTTCTATTTAAAAATTCTAATTAGCAAAAAAAGTCCATCATAAAAGATGTGAAGTGCGTCTAAGTAGATAGTTAGGAATAATCTTAATGATACAGGGTTCGTCCGGAAAATAAGTGTACTGATTTTTTGATTTTTTTTTGACAAAAAGGGAGTCGTCCACTACGAATTTGTACCTGAACGACAAACTGTAAATGCTGCATTTTACGTCCAAGTGCTCGACAGGCTTCGAAAACGAGTCGCCCGCGTCCGGCCAGCGATCAAAAACATCTGGCGGCTGCATCACGACAATGCGCCGTCTCACACCGCGCTTGTCGTGTCGGACTTCTTGGCCAAGCACGGCGTGGCAACGCTGCTGCACCCGCCCTACAGCCCGGACTTGGCACCACCGGACTTCTTTCTGTTCCCGAAGATAAAGAGGAGTTTGAAAGGAACGCGATACGGGACTTTGGACGCCGTCAAAGAGGCCGTGACGACGTGTCTTCGAGAGGTTCCCGATGATGCCTTCGCGGGAGCGTTCCAGGAATGGGAACGCCGCTGGAACAAGTGTATCGACTCACAAGGGTCCTATTTTGAGGAATATTAGCTTAAGATATGTAAAAGTGTAATAATTTTTTTTTCCTGAGCTCAGTACACTTATTTTCCGGACGAACCCTGTATGTGCATTTGCACTCTCCTAGGGAACTTGATTTGCTTATAAAGTAGTAAACTCCTTTCCTATTTTAATTACGGGTGGGTTTTGAAAATGAGTTTTCCATGATTAAATGCATCTTTGTGGGTGTGAATAGGTATTTACGCGTATTTGCTAGTTTAATATGTGGTTTTATTCTGCTCTGCGGGGGGGCGGGTGTGACCTAACACCCCCCGCCATACGCCCTTGCGGGGCTGCGGGGAATCGTGTCCATGCAGATGCATAATCACGTTTGAATTAAATCTAAACATTCTGTTTATGTTTAATATCGAATAACATTACATGGTTGCTATTAAGAATTCTGTTCTATTTTAATGTGCCGAATATTTGAAAAACCCATTCCACACATCATAGCAGTTTCCGTGTAAGTATAGATGTAGTCATTATTATCATCACGGGTTATCAATACGAAGACTGGTTTGAAGCAGCTCTCCTAACGATCCTATCCGCTAAATTTTCATGCCCTCATAGCTGTTTGAACGTACTATTTCCATTACCTACTTCTCATAATTCATTTATGGGTTAAATGGAAGAAGGGACCATTTGGTCTCAATTTCGCCCAAATAAATACCACTATCTATCTATCTATCTATCTATCTATCTATCTAGGCCTCCACCTCCAATTCTTCCCGCCCACGTTTCCTTCAGCTATGGTCTCTATTAAGCTATCGTGCCTCGGCATATATCCAATTAATTTTCCTCTTCTTCTTGTGCCTTTCATGCACTTTTCTCTTCGTCCACTCTTCGTAGGAGTTCTTCATTTGCTTCTCTGTGTATCCATTTTATTTTAACCATTCTTCCGCTGCGCTTCCTTCCCAACGCCTCCAATCTCATTTTCCACCATTAGATGGACACTCTATAGAACGGTCCGGCGATGCAGTTTCTAGTCTCTCCAACAAAATACAACCTGGCATCAGACACTGCAGTAAAACCTCCTTCGATTCGTCATACTCCCTTCTTCCCTTCGTAACGTCCAGCGTGCCGATTCTTTGCCTACCCCTTCCCCGATTGCCTATCGCTCTCCCCTCTTCATCCAGTCTCCAACATAACTGTCATCAATCAAATCGCTCTGCAGCCATCTTTCCATCTTCCTTCCGGATATCTTCCAAAAATCCCCTTCCCGCCCCTATCGTAACTAGTTCTTCCTTGTCTATTTTCCTGTCTGCCCATTTCATTTTATCTATTCTTCGCCGCATCCATATTTCAAAATCGTCTTGCTTAAACGACCATGTTTCCTCGCCGTCCAAAACCTCGCTCCGTACCAAAATGTTAACAAGTCCTTCCCTAACACATCCATTTCTCTTCTCATGAAAGCTTCTTTGCCTGACGCTATTATCTTTCTTATATCCGTACCACTTTCACTCTTTTGGTCCAAATCACAGCCGAGATGAGCCAAAAGTTCAGCCTGTTCCAATGTATGAGGTTCCATTTTAGCGTTTGAAATAGCTGTTCTCTTCCTGGAACATCGCATAACCTTTTTTTATTTTTATTTATACTCATCCATATCTATCGCACTGACTATCTAATGCAGTCAAAAATGCTTGCACCCCTTGGCTGCTTGACAAACCAAAGCTTAGTCAACAGCAAACCTAACCGATTTAATGAATTTTCCACTGGCTATCATTCCTATCTCCTGTTCTTCTCATGCATTTTTATTCATTTCTTCCGCATGTATGTTGGGTCAGTGGACAACCCTGCTTTACCCCTCTTCCTAACACTGCCCATCCGAACTCACCAACCGCCAATCGTATCTGAGCAATCTGAGACATGCTTACAGATTGCGGATATGTCTCATATCCCTCCAATTTACTCCTATTTTCTTTAATACAATCATTAATTCAACCCAAGTCATTCTACCGAAAGACTTCTCGGAGTCTACGAAGCAAGCAAGTAAATCCTGACTGCATTCTCTGTACCTCCCTGTTAGTGACCTCATTAATGATGTGGCATCGCACGTGCCTCTCCCCATTCTCGCCCGAAACTGATCATCCCCTTAATAATCAGTCGCCCCCCTCTTCATCCTCTCATTAATAATCCTAAGTACCCATTCAGCTATGTGAGAAATCAAATTTATTGCTCTATAGCCCACATACATGTTTGTCTTTCCCTTTTGTTGCAATGGGAACTAACGCTGGCCTTTCAAAATCTCCCTGCCTATATCCTCCTTCGTAATTTCCACGAATAAGTCCATAAAAACTCTCCTCTCTTAATTTTCCCAAACCCTTACTTAGTTCCGTAGGAATATTATCAACCCCTACGGTCATATTTTATTTCGATTGCCTTGATGCCCTTTGTGTCTCACCAACAAGTACGTATGTCTGGACGCACGCTATTTTCATCCACGTCATATTCTCTTTCTATGTCTTAACTTGCTGGCCTAATGTCATTACCATACAGTTCCTCTATATATCCCTATCCTATATATCCCGCATATATATAGACCTTCGGCGTAGATGGTGTGCCTCGGGTCGTCAAGCAGTTACTCCCGCCGTTTACCATATGTGGGTCGCGGTGGTCGAGGAGCAGAGCCTTGGACTGCTGACTGGAGGGCCCAGGTTCAATTCTCGGGCAAGCCTCTGGGCTCCGGTAGCTCCACAAGATATGTGATTTTTCGGATACCAGATCTTCCTGGGCAACCATAGTCGGCACAGGGATCTGGCCCCCTTACTCTCTTGAGTGAATTTCACTCCCCGTTGAGGTTAGTACCCCCCTCCCCCCTCAACGCGCATGCGCAGGTTTGAGGTCGTCTCATTCATCCAGTGTATTTTGAGAAGCGGAACTACGGAGACGTGTTCTAGTGTTATATCAACGCAAGTTAAACAGAGTACTGTTGTCGAATTTTTAACTACTGAAAAAGTGACTCCTACTGAGATTCATCGTCGTTTAAAGGCGATGGTGAAGACGCTGTTGAAAGGTCTACTGTAAATCGATGGGTAGTATGATTTCCCGGTTGCGAGCCTGGAAAAGCCAAAATTGTTGATGAAACACGCAGTGGACGTCCGATCACTGCCACAGACGATTAACAACGCAAACTGGTCGACGATTTGATGCAAAATGACCGGTGAATAACTAAAAAGCGTATCGCTAACCATAATGGTAGAGTTTGTCGTGTTAAAGGCAGCCTGGCGCAATAATCTTGCAACATAACCACGCTCGTCCACACACCTCGCACGCAACTGGAGAGCCTCTGCGAAACCTGAAATTTGAACCAATGCCACACCCTCCTTATTCCCTCGATTTTTTCCTCAACTCAAGAGACACCTCAAGGGCAATCATTACACCTCGGACGATGAGGTGAAGGCAGCTGTCAAGTCCTGGATTCGAGAAAAGTCGGAATAGTTTTTCAGTGACGGAATGAAAAAACTCGTTATATGTTGGGAGAAATATGTTAGCCTTAACGTTGACTATGTTGAAAAATAAATAAATGATTTTGAAACTTAAGAATTGTACTTAAATGTACTTGTTGCCCGATCTTGCTATTTGATTATGTTTTAGTCGACATGGTCATTTCAGCCTGGAGGTTATAGACGGCACTCACGACTTTCAAACTTTCTATCCCCAACTGTTCGCCAAATGTTGACTGGTATTTGTTTTGAAAAGAGTAGTTAATAAAAATTTCAAAATTTTCAACTTGTTTGAAAATATTTGGATTTCCGTCAAAGTCTTTATTCATTTTAATCGCATAATTAGGTTTTATATTAATAATAAGTTATCGGTTTTATTTCCATTGCATGGCCGAAGACAATTTCATGAAAACTACGCCGTATTTTCTTAAAGGCGGGAACTGTGAAACCTGATGAAGTAATAGATATTATTGGGAGCGCTTGCTTTTCATGAAAACTATAATAATATGAAAACTAAGATTCCATCTGTGCTTATCAACCCAGGTAACTCACTCCATGCTCTCTACATCTGAAGATATTTAATTTAGTATATTATTATAACTTAATAATTAGGCTAAATAAATTGTTTGAGTTCTGGATTCTTCACTCACTGTCGGTACACCAAATATAAAATTTTTGGTTACTCTGAAACATTTTTATTTAATCCCCTTTAAATTTATTTTGAAGCTGCATCTACCTCGTTTGCCTAACCAGTGAGCACATCCTGAAGCGAAGGCCTTGGATGTGGTAAATGAAGTTATTGGTAGAAATCTTATCCATGTTTCTCATCTTCAGCCAAAAAACTGCGGCGTCATTAGACGTTTGCCTTATGCCCTAATATTTCATAATGCCATGCCTTTTGGGGCGATAAGTTATCCAAATATTAATTTTAAATTGACCCAGAAAATAATCGTACTCCAGTCAGGTTCCTCCCGAGAAGAGGAAAATGGTTCAAAGGAAAGGGGAAGTGGAATCATCGAAGCTAAGTCACTCTCGTGTACGTCATATGACTTTGTTGACACCGAAGGGCAATCCTTATTATCTCCTTATGCTTGAAAAGGTTGGACGGGTATGATGATCTAGCATTACTTTCGAACAAATGTGAGCCAGTCCATAGTAAAAATAACTCAGTCCTCCAATTTCACGTATAATTTTTTGGAAAGAAACCCATACCTGATGTCCGTTCACCATTCCAAACTTATGGGATTGTTGAATGCCTTAAGGTTCGAAGATGACCTGAAATGTTTGGGTTCACATACGGCATTATATGTACCTCACCATATACCTATTATCCCATTGGCTATGTACTGTAAAGCGTTTTAATTAATTATAAGCCAAATGCAGCCTCTTAAAAGCCATTGCCCAGATATTTGAGACACAAAGCGTAATACCCATCAAGCTAGAGCAATAGCGTGTGGAATGGAGTTTTAAGATATCCTCATTGAATTTTGTAATCCTGGGATGTTGTAGAGTTTTTGAACAGGTAATGGCATGGTACGGCATCTTTCCGTTAGTATATTCAACATACTCGGCGTTGTTTTTGAGAGGTGGAGGAACGAGGATTTAACTCTCTCAACCCTAGAGCCTTTTTCTCATATTTTACCCAGATGGTTTATTAATTCGACGTTTCCAGGGTTTACCAATGCTCTAGAAGTTTATCTCAAGTAGTGGACTTGAGATTGTTGAACCTTGGAATCCACCTAGTCTCACCTGCTTCCTCCGCGCGTTTCGACTTCGGACTCCCATCGCAGTTCTTCTAATCACTACAACACAATTTCTACTCCGCATTTTTGGACTCTTTATTTGATTAACAATTTTTCCGAAGGATCCCAACCACATGTTAGATGTTTTTTTAAGCGTGGTCTAATCTAGACAAAGTAATCCTTCTCGTTAGTTCTCTCCTGCCAACCGTCTCATGGAAGGAAGTTTCATCAGGGAGGGCCCGCGTACTCTTCCAATGTGTGGTATTTTTCATTTATGCTCTTCAAAAAGTTCACTCCTCTATATTGTTACTATTTAATTCCAATATCTGTTCTATTAGCTATTCTGAAACTACTGCCATGTTTTTGAATGCCAGATCTCTCTCAGGAACCACGGTAGACACGGGAGAAGGAACCCCTTTACGCCGATTTTTCTCTCTCCGGACAGAGACCAAAGAAAAATACCATAGAGGTAAATGTGGGAGTGTATAGCTAAGTTTGATATACTAACCTCGTTTAACCTCACCTATTAAACCAACCTTCGGGATGATTACTGCGTTTTTTAATGGAAAGATGGACTCTGAAAATAATGAGTTCTCCGTTCGGTAGGAGTAGTAATAGTATTGAGGGGAGGCGACTGACAGCTGAGGTCATTTGCGCCATTAGGGATGGACAGGATAGGATGAAGGGTGGAGAGGAACCCGGCGTTGGCTTAAGCCTACTCTTAACGAAAGGCGCCAAGGTGTCCGCAGCTCAACGTCCCATCCGACGGACGGTGTACTCACATATATTGCTCTTCATAAAGCACTTCAAGTAGGGATCGGGATACCACTGAAAAATATCTGCCACCGCAAGGATTCGAACCTGGGTCCTTTGGGTGGGAAGCCAGTACATAAGCTACCGCGTCATATTCCAATCCCCTCCGTTCGCTAATAGCTAATATAGTAGCCCAAGATATTCCGCCAATTGTTGCTTGACGAATTTGGATACTTTCTTGCGTGTTCTCCCTTCAAATGAGATACAAGCTTGCTGAATCATTCCAAATGTCTCCGTAGTACTTTTGTCAAGTTTGGGACAAAATTTCACGCACACACGCTGTTCCTCTAGCTTATTCATTACTGTCGTTGCACGCGGCGACGAACAGGTTGAGGCACGTACCGCTGCTACTGCGTAACGACTCGACGTAAGCAAACGGAACACCTGTCGTTTTAGTCGCCAGGTGTGGTGCTAGATGGCGCACTGTGTTTCGTTGTGATCCGTTGAACGGTTTGCGCAGAATAAAATCAGTCCGGTCTTTTTGATCACACCTTGTGTGTGTGCAGGGAATTTGATCCGCGCCTGTCTAACATTTACCCGGCTGCAAGGGCTGGGGTTGACGCGAGCAAAGACATCCGTTGATTTAGACCATATTTTGTTCGTGCTGCTCTCTCTTACCAATGTTGGATAACGGTTTCGGTTTGAAACGAGGGCAGTTTCTACAATTTTTTGGAATGCTGCTTCCGTGGTGACGTGGCGGTATCATCATCCACACGCAGCAAATGGAAACGCTGGTGAATGCAGAAAAATATAAAGAAGGCGACCATCCTGCCTGTTTCATTGGTTCCTCGTTTACCCTGGGCGACGCCCTCCTCACTCCCTCTCCCCGCATAGACTGGTGGTCTGCGTCAAGTACCTTCTGTGAAGGGATCATCCATGCATTTATCAGCGGATTAGGAACAAAGCAAAAAATAAAACACCCTCTCTTCCCTAACGCGGTTTTAGGTTCCCGTGAGAGCTGAAGCGTCTTCTATTTGCTCACTAATCTAACCTCATTCGTATTTCTCTTCCATGGTACGGCAGAGTGTGACCAGACCTTTCTGAGTCGAGAGATCGGGCCTCCGAACGGGACGTTCTCCGCGCCCGTGTTCTTCAACCCCGAGGGGCACTCCCGTCAGTGCATCTACCTGTTCGTCGCCGGCCCCAAACAGCGGGTCGAACTTGTGTTCACTTCGTTCGCTCTCCGTGGAACGCCGCCCGAGTGAGTACACTTGATCGATAATCCATTTGCAGTGCATTGATCCTCGTTGGGTGATCGGGATGTGTGACTCGATTGGCCACGAGTTTAAAAGATCAATGGGAAGCCTGCCCCACCCTCGTTGTCTCGGCCCTGGTGCACTTATCAGGGGGTGGTTCATGGTGTCGGCGTTCCTCGGGGGATCCTTTGGCGTTCGCGTGAGGACCGGGGTGGGATGTCGGCAGGAAAGTTTTGAAACGCTCCGTTTATGCTAGGGATGCGATCGGCGGGTGCGTAGTCGGGGGCGAAGTGTCGAATGCTGAGGGAGAAGGCGAGGTTCTCTAAGTCTCCGATTCATCAAATGAAATATTGAAAATGAGTGGTTTCGGACTGTGTTCTCCTCGTTGGAGGAATCAGGTGCATTATTTTTTCAGCATTTTGATTTTGCGACCTCAAGGGGAATGTGCTCTGGAGTTCACGACTATTTGCCCCCAGGAAGTTTGGCGCATTTGCGAACCGGTTTTCCCCCTTTAGAAGCATCATAGCTCCGCATTCATTTTGGCGAGCAGAATCAGGGGAATGTGAGGCATTTTGTGAGCCTTGGTTTAATTCATACTCTCTAATACCAGCGAATGAAGCTGAGTATCTTCGGGTGATAACAATTTCCCCGCAATTAGACGTTTTGCAGGAGCACACAAATAGTTTCTTTTAGTTGTGGCCTTTTCCGAGTTTTGACTCGCGTATACCCTTGCTATTTTCTGCTGACATTTTAGATTTGTGAATCCTAAGAACCGGAATTAGTGGAACTAAGCTCCTTTCATTTAGGAGCAAGGTGTATTTTCTTTGCCATTGGGACAAAATTTTGCAACCGTAGTCGAAAAATGAGGATAGCACGAATTTATTAGTAATTTCGCTTTTACAGAAACTGCTTTCCAATGGTTTACTTAGTTTACCCACTCCATGAAAGCAAAATCGCGCCAATCACGCAAACGCCAACGTTTCTTAATATGATGATCTTATTACGTTTAACAATGAACTTCGGTGATTTTATAAATAAGGTTATCATGTATTTCAAAAGCAAAGTGTTGAAAGCAGAAAAATAGTGACGTTCTTGTTCAAAATTAAATGTCCCTATGCCGTGACGGTTTAGTTTCAAAATAAAATATGGCTACAATGACTATCGTTTCTCTTCCATCAATATTGTTCTATTTACTGTGCTGCACGTGTCAATCGAGCTTATTTAATGTCACAGATAACTTATCGCATCATTGAACCGTCCAGTTTGGAAGCAAACTATTCTTTTAATATCTATCCGGAAAGGTGTTCAATCAAATTGTTTCCCGACTGCTGGGAGTTATTGCTTCAAAACTTTCCTTCGCTCCTAATTTTCAACTGATATTTTGAATTCATTCTTTCGCCCTCTTTTCTTTACTTAATGAAGCTGTTTTCTAGAATCATATTACCTTAACGCAAGAGATGAAAAAAGAGCAATATTTATTATATTTAAGATTTTTTCATTTACTTTATAGTATTCTCAACGTTTGAACGGATGTAATTGTTTGAGAAGATTTTCTACCGAACGTTGTAGAGGTGTATATAAGTGACAACGTATTATATTTGTAATCTACAGTATTTTTGCTGAATTTATCAGCGAACAAGAGTGTTTCATTTATGTTTATGTGCTATTGGCAATATTACATAAAACCACATAAGGAAACTAATTATAGCATTAATTAATCACGGAACTAAATCAATAATAATTATATTAATATTTAAATCTAAAACATAATATATGAGGGGATTAAAATACGACTATATTTTACCTTGAATTACATTACTTAGGTGAACGTACAATCAATAAATTTAACTATTTCGTAAAATTTTGATAAATTAAGTCGTTCAGGAAGCTAATAACTCTCTCTCATACATCGATCTAAACTATAACAACTGCCAAGACAGAAACAAAACATGTTTTTTATCTATGAGACGCTGGCAAAAGAAAAGATGAATAATTAATTTCAATTTTTCCTTCAGCAATAAAATTTTATGTGCATAAGTGTTAACCATTTTGTGAGCCTATTTATATTGTACTATGTTTAAATGTTTTTAGTTTGGAATATAATTTTTGTGCATCATTCGCGACACAAACTTTAATCGTCCTGAAAACCATTTGTCATCATTTAATTGCATTCTTCCTCAGACAGTGGAACTCATTACATTTGCATCTGATCCCCATATTAATTAAAATGAAACCAATACAGACTTACACACACCAATTCAAGGTCTTATTTTCATTGAAATTATCATACCACTCCACGAACATACCCCACTCAGCCGAATTCGGATGAATGTCTAATCAAAACCTGCTCATCTGGGTGTATGATGCCAGTGTTGACATGTTCTATTTAAGTTATCGCTTATACGTAGCATCCATCGCATTAAATTTACTTATCAATAAGTTAAATTTAGGGAAGGATCGTGACTTTCGGCCACGAAAGATGTCTCAAGCTCATTTATATGCTTATGTTTCTCCACCAATGGTCATGAGACTGAAATTTTCCTTTGTAATATGAAGAAAGGCCATCTTCCCTTATGGCATTGTGAGCTGTCCATGTAAGTATCCGTTACCATGCCTCAAATATTAATGTCTATCTTGGGTGGAATTGCTTGCTTGCTTTCTTGGTTTGCTTTTATCCTTTGTAACAAAAACAATCTTAAACTATATGTTTAATTTTAACCTACGAATTAGCAAAAGAGAAAGGTGCTCACAGCAGGGAGAAATCGCCGATGCATCTCTGGATTCAAAAATGATGTATATGCATCGAGATGTTAAGCTGGTGCTATTATATTTCATTGAAATATGCATGATTTGATTTTAGGGGCCCCAAACATCTTTAAGGTTCAAGTCCTGCTTCGAGCAGGGTTGGAAAATTCCCAGGTTTTCATTGCACGGTTGTGTTTGTCGAGGTTACGACGAGCGTTTTAGAAGTAGTCCCCCCGTCACGTGAAAGAATGGTCTCACTTAGTGCTGCAAATAAAATTTAAACAACACCATCAATCACGACACCGGATGCTGTAATTTTTGTTAGTTGTAGTAGTTATTAGGGGAGGCGACCTACAGCAGATATCATTTGCGCCAAAATATTTTTTTAGGTTGCTTGAAGCGACACGATCATGGTTATTATGGTCCCACACCTCGTCCGGCAGGATTGGCAGATGCATGCGAATAGCGTATTTTTGCCACACTCGTCATCGACATGCGTGAAGAGGGTGATATATGGTATTGGGATCGAGGAATGAATACTTTCCCTTGTGTGAGGATTCGAAAAGGGCAAAACACATCACGGACGGGTTTGCATTCATTTCTCAATGAAAAACGCATCCCAAATTAAAGAATGGCTGTGGTCGTAATGATGAGTTTCTTCGGGCCGTTGACTCTCGGGGCCGAGGAGGGTGTAAACACCAAGTCCGGGTTGTTACAAGACGGCGAAACTCGGATAAGTCTGCGCTAATGAATTTGTAGAGAGGGGAAAGTTTATTCCTGTTACAATGAAGCTCTAACTAACTAACTAAGAAGGTTTAAATCATCAAAAAAAACAGAGGATGGTAGAGTGAAAATTAGCCTACAAAAGAGCAGAGAATCATGTATGTGGTAGTTGCTTCGCTCGAAGCGTTCAGTGTGCTTGGTAGGTAACCGTGGCCATAACAAACGCTGTTGCATATGTGGATTCGTGTGAGGGTGAAGGAGTAATTTTCTTCCTACTTATAATTTTTAAGCACTTCCAAAATATGTCATTACATTAATTCCTGTCAGGATTTATATTTTTTAATATAAAATATGTAGTGAATCGAGTACACGATATACTTACTAAGGGGAATGATTACTTAGGGAGATAAGAACCTTCAAATTTAAAACAGGAATGGCACGTGTGAAGCCAAAGAAATCATTAGTTCACCCACAGAAAGGAATATTTAATGTAAGCAAAACACCTTTGTTCGTTTCTTGGATTTGGGAAAGGAATTTGACCGAGTTAATAAGGTAAAAGAAATTAACATATTGCAGAAAATAGGAGTAGCTTACATATGCCTCAAACTCGATAGGTGCCGGTAGAGAATGATGAAACAGGATGGTTTAGGAGGTTCTGGCAGGAATGTCCACTATCACTCGTGATCTTCAACGTATGCGCGGAGAAATTGGCAGATTTATGAGAGGCATTTGATTGAAACAGAACTGAAATGTGGGCCTCAACAAGTCAGTTAAATGTTCGGATAATCAAGCTTTTGTTAGCCAGCTAGTCAAGGAATTACAGTAGTTGTAGATCGTAACGAATAAACAGTGCGATAGGAATGGAATGAGAATAAGGAGAAAAGTTCGAATGTAAAGAAGTTCACACAAAACAGGAAGGCTTAGATAAAGATTGAAGTTGGATGGAAAGTGGAACCAGAGATTAAACTAGAGCATGTAAATCAAGTCATTGAATTAGGTAATGTTGTTAAAGGAAGGGTGCAGGAGACAGTAAAAGAAGAAGTGCGTGAGGTGAAGGATTTTCATCAAGATCAGGAAGTTGATGTCAGGGGCCAGTAAAAAATTAAACAACGGGCTGGTGAAAAATTTAATGTGAATCGTGTCAGTATTGTTCCCAATGTCAGTATTGTATGGCGCGGAAACTTAATCGTTGAGGCAAAAGGATAAGCGTAGTCTAGAGACTTTTGCGTGTCCCCGGATGGAGGATGGAAAAAGGAAATGACCGGAAATCGAAACAAACGAGGTAGTGCTAGCCGTGATGGTGGATGAAGGAGGGTCGATTGCTGCGGGACGTTCAAAGAAGGTAGGAAAACCGGATGCAGGTTACATTTCGCGGCAATAGAATGCCAAAAACCTGAACGTTGGGGAGGAAGGGGTTGGTAAGCCAAGGTAGAGGGGGAAAAAGATAGGCTTGCTGGACAGAATGAAGGGAGGCTGGAAATACTACCTTGATCAAAAAGTTCCCGGAATAACCACCGTGTGGCGCTCCCATCGTTCCGATTTGAGTTCTGTTTTTTTTTGTTAAATTGGTACATCTGTTGTTGATATTCCCTTTAAATCTTAGTGTCATAACTTGACATTTGCAAAAGTTACGTAGCCAAGAGTACATCTATCTCTGTGTGTGTTGGCGATTTTTTACAATTTCAGAAATGGATTTAAATTTGCAACAACGAACTTGTATTAAATTTTGCGTAAAAAACGGATTTAGTGGCGCACGGACGTTGGAAATGTTGGAAAAGTGTTTCGGCAACGATTCTCTAAAAAAAACGGTCGTTTACCAGTGGCACGAGCGGTTCAGAAGTGGTCGTGAGTCAATCGAAGATGATGAACGCAGTGGCAGACCATCGACATCGAAAGTCGGTGAAAAAATTAATAAAGTAAAAGAAATGTTGGTCAATAACCGCAAATTAACCATCAGAGAAATAGCGGAGGACTTGAACATTGCCTATGGATCCGCCCAAGACATTGTGGTTAATGATTTGGGTTTCCGTCGTGTAGCAGCAAAGTTGGTGCCAAAAGACCTCAATTTCATGCAAAAAAGAGACCGTGTTGACGTCGGAAAAGACATGATTTGCGAGGCTGAATCCGATCCCACATTCATCAAAAGGATCATTACTGGAGACGAGACGTGGGTTTATGAGTACGACACGCAATCCAGGCATCAGGCAAGTGAATGGCGTTCACCAAATGAGCCGAGACCAAAAAAACCACGTCGTTTTCAGTCAAAAATGCAATGCTGACGGTTTTCATGGATTACAACGGTGTAGTGCATCATGAATTTTTGCCAGAAGGCCAGACAGTAAACAAAGAGTATTATTTGGGCGTTATGAGACGTTTGCGTGAAGCAATTCGCCGAAAGAGACCAGAAATGTGGGCAGAAAACTCGTGGATTTTGCACCATGATAACGCACCGTCGCACAGTGCTATCATTATTCGTAATTTTTTGACGAAAAATGCAACAAATACCATCCAACAGCCACCGAATTCACCTGATTTGGCTCCCTGTGACTTCTTTCTGTTCAATCGAGTTAAAAAACCATTACGGGGAACGCGTTTTAGCAGCCGAGAGGAAGTAATGGAAAAATCGCAGGAAGCACTGATGGACATACCGAAAACCGACCGTAACTTTTGCAAATGTCAAGTTATGACACTAAGATTTAAAGGGAATATCAACAACAGATGTACCAATTTAACAAAAAAAACAGAACTCAAATCGGAACGATGGGAGCGCCACACGGTGGTTATTCCGGGAACTTTTTGATCAAGGGTATGTGAATTAGAAGAATGGCTAATGTAATACAGGTTGTAGAGAATTTATTTAGTGCTCTGATAAGTGAGGCTTAGAAATGTTGCAGAGTTCAGATGTTGGATTTATCAACAATCTGCCTTGACCGAGTTTTTCTGTAAATAATAATGTACACACATTAATATGCAGTTTTTGCAAATATAACCGCTTTTGCCAATTTTGGATGACTGCTTGGTTAAAAATCTTTCTAGGCTGCCAGTTTGTCCTTTGAAATCCATTGCATAGCCATTCTCGCCACTTGGTGTCATCATACCCCTTAGCAATTTAGCGAGCCATTCTATATATGTCATTGAAAAATGCAGTAAATGGCATAGTATTTTGAAATGTTACTAGCTGATGAGGTTGTTTGCTCCTCTTAGTTCGTGTTATATACCATGCTCAAAAAGGAAATCCAACACCAACACCCATAAGTTTCCAATTCTCAGTGGTATAAAGGGTGTGTGTATGTGCGTGTATATATATATATATATATATATATATATATATATATATATATATATCACTTCTCAGATTGGAAGCTAGAAGATAATAAATGACATTTATGCCATTAACTCATAACAAACAATGATTTGTGAAAACTTAGCATCCTCTTAAACCTGACCTGAAAACTGGCAAGATCCCTCTTTTGTAGGTCTGCCAAAGACTGAAACACACCAAACAGATAGAGATGCAAACTCGGCCCTGACACCAATCAGTAGCATGAAGGGGACAAACTCTTAATGACACTAAAGCATATAATGTTGGTAAGTAGCTGGAGGGAAGAGGTAGAGGCCTATGTTCCTTAGACTTCCAAAATTTTCACAGATTTGCATGGAACTTAGCTGCCAATTCCAGTGACTTGAGTCTGCGTCCCCATTTGTCCTATCAACCCCTGATATTTATAGTTAACCACATATCTGGTATTTTAGACGCATTAATAAACACTATATGACACCCTGATGCACTCTGTATTTAACATTTGGTAACTTGCCATTAGGGCTGGTATTAGGGGCAATGTGTCTGAAGCTCTGAACTCTTTGAGTATCTAACCAATTGCAAAGAAATATTTTAAACCTCTGCTGAAGTAGTTGTAGCGATTCAATTTTTTTGCATGATTATCCAACATATCTTATACACTACATAAGCCTCAATTAAGAATCAAATAAGGTATCACAACAGCAGGACTTGAACCTTATATTATTTGCGGAGCATAGGACTTGATGAATGCATTTCTTAATTGAACTTATACCTACTCTCCAACCTTTAGCTGCTCAAAAGCTTCATAGGGATTAGTGAAGATGTATTACAATGCTTTTCAAAAAGGATGGAGGGGATGTTGTGGAAAATATGATTTACATAGTACCCCATATTGGGAACTTAATGATAATTGTGAAAGTTCAGTTCTTGAAATTATGAGGGTAGATAAATATCTCAGTAATCCAGTTAAAATGTTTGCTAATTATTTAGACCAATTTCTTAATTGTAATGGGTTCATTAAAGGCTATTCTCTTAAGTGCACATGAGTTATCTGTAAAAGGAAGCCTGTAGTTATCATTGGGTTAATAATTGTCCACTGGTAACTCTGTATGATCAGGATACCTTGGTTATGAAAACTGAGTATCTTAAGTTATTGGAGAGGAAATCGTTGAGTCATCATGGTTCACGGTCATCTATGCCATCATGGCTCAAGACTAGATGCCAAATTAATTCATTTTTCCATTTGACTCATACCATTCCACTGAACTCTTCATATTTCAAATATATACTTGAATTCAAGGTAGTGACATGAATATGATTTTAGAACATTAATATTTGGTTCTTAATAATTAACATTTACACTATCTTTCATTCCTTCCATCAAATTCTGTTTTGCCATGTCCACAAATCATTCAAATATTCCAGGAGGTAGTTCATCGAATTCCGGCATATTTCATGAACAATTTATGTGATAGTATGAGGTTTGTGTGTCATGCATATAATTTGAAAATATTGTATAATTTAATCTATAGTTGTATTCAAATAATGCATATATTCATTCCTCCTTTCATTGCTACATGGATTTCATGAACTCTACAGCAGTAAGGTTAAGATATCAGTCAGAATAATTATGACTATTTTATCCATAGAAAAAAATATTTATTATGATACATGTTATCTAATATTTAAGTAATTTTATTTAACAATAGTTTTGTGAGGGTGTGTGTAACTTTAATTTATATAATAATAATAAGTCCTCTTATACCCACTTTTGAATATTTTTGTTTTTTGATATTGTAGAATTTTATAAATATGTAGGTTGTCCTTATATTCTCCACCTTCATTGCATTCAAATTTTAAAGCTGATTTCTCCATTTTAAATATGTATAGTATGTTGCAAGGATTTTTTAATATACAAATTTGGGCCGAGAGGACCTATTGTAGTAATTAGAACTTTTATGCATAATTTTACCATATTTTACTATCATATTGAATGGATTTGGAAACAATTAGCCCAAACCTTTTAAGTTGCATGGTAACAAAATAATCATACATTACTGAATAGAAATTACACTTTAGATGAATCCCCTCCATAAGTAGCTGTTAATGAAAAAAATGTGATTTCTTGAAAATTCAATGATGTTCTAGGATAAATAGATGGTATTGCTTGTTTTCCCAATGAGTTCACAATTTGCCTGATTTCCATGGAAAGCTTATTAATGTATATATTCTCTTGGGTAGATGTACAGGTCTTCATCCCGCCTTAGGCCCTCAACCAAAGTGGATATTATCCCCCGTAAATCCTTTGCAAGTGATAATGAGTGCACCCCACTGGCACTCAATTGGGAGTCTATCTTGGATTATTCCATTGCCATAGCACATCATGGATGAATATTCACAACACATAACTAGCCTTATTTCGTTTTTAAGCCAAAAAATACAAACAAAATTTCAACCCTTACTTTCAAGGTTGATTCCAGGTGGAAATGAGCTCTAATGCCTTTTCTTTAACATTTTTCAATGTTAAGATTTGTAATATATTACTGTGTATATATATATATATATATATATATATAAATATATATATATATATATATATATATATATATATATATATATATATATATATATATATATATATATATATATATATATATATATAAGAGTGCTCCTGTCTATTTTTGGAGGAGAATGAATTTTCTTTTTGCATTTTGATATGCTCCATAAAGATAGCTAACTCTCAGGTACCATTTTCACGAGGAAATATTTTTTTTAAATATATATTTTTTTGCATAGCTATTTTTATTTTCTTCCTTGAATGGATTTTGAACTAAGCCAATTTTGTTGAGCTTTAATGTGGATTTAGGTACAGGACTGAAGTTCCCAGTTTCCATAGTTTTGTGTTGTGGATGAGAGATCCTCCCTCCCCCTTCCATCAATACCTCCCTTCTGTAATCTAGAACATCAGCCCCACCCCTTTAAATGTATTGTGTATTTTAGCAAACATTGCCCATGTTACCACTATTCATGTCTAACTATTGTGTAACCTTCGTATTGCACGCCAAATAATTCCATTCCCTAATTCATTGCTTGTTTCAGTGGAGCATCTATTGGACATTTACCCGCGTGAGTATGACGTCTCAGTTGTATTTTTCTTACCACCCAATCTCCTATTGTTTCATTTCTTTGATCGGCCCATATCCCATCATCCTTGACCCAATTTCCAACCTACCCGCAAGATCCCACTTTGTCAGCGCCCTTGTCCATGTGCATGAACAACAGCTGCATAAGGAAAATACATTTCTTGGTTGGGTACTTAGGCTTTCACTTATTTTCCTCGTGTCTGAGACTGGTAGCTCATTTGCCTCTGCACGGCTACCGAATCTTGCATACTCCTCCCTTGTTTGGAGAGTTTTTGTGGGTAGGCAGTAACCTATGATCTTCCCACAACCAATGCATGTTCTTCCAATAAACTAGGATAATGGCAATGGTGGGTGTCAAAAGGGTGTTTTAATTGTGACTCCCGTAGTTTTATTTGTCCTTTGTAATTGTTGCATAATATAGATTGTAATGCGTACAACCTTGAATCAATCTTGTTCTTCTGTTCTATCGGAATCATTTCTACTTACTTAGCACTACACTCTTATGTCTTGACTCAATACTAAGGATTACCAGAGGAATGAACCTTAGTACTTTCATTAAATGAATAACATAAGTCCTAACATCATTTTAATATACATTCTAGTCATGGGATAGGTAATGAGCAAGTACATTCCATTCCAGTTTGGGCTGTTCACTCCAAGGTAAAAAAGGTCCTAAGCATCTAAGTCGCATAACAAGGATTGTGAGATGTTAGAATTCTATGAATAAGGTATTACTTACACACCAGGGCAACATATGTGTCGGTTTTTACCCTGTTCCCGCTGATGTGGATAATGTTTTATTCTAGAGATATGAGCATTGATGGAATTAGTTTTTATTTTTCCAAATGATATTACAAATGTATCTGGAACATATTTTTTCTCAACTTGAGTCAAATTAAGTTTCCTGAATCTGCACCTGATGATTGTTTTTAGTATTTCTAAGATGAGTAAAACAAAGGAAAAACTAGGAGTAACCCTTAAATTCTTCAGTTAATTTAATCTGTTGAAATCAAGATCTGAAAATAAGGCGGCATTTCCTGAACTTCACTGAGTTACCACTGAGCGTTTCAATATCTCACACATAATAGCTATCATATGAAGCAATTGAACCCTTTCCTCTTCATATTTTTCGCAAAATAATGCTTGTATTAGAAAGTTTTAACCACATTTTCAAATTTAAGAAATCTATATAATCAACTATGATGAATATCCATATGGACATTAATTCCTCTTTGGTTATTTCAAGTAATATTCTTAGTTTACTAATTATGTATAGATCTGAAATGATAATATTATGGGAATGAATATTGGGATACAAATTATAATTAACATTATCTTTCTCTTCAGAGTAATGAATAGGTAGCATCCTACTCATATTAAAAAAAGAAAAATTATCTTTAAGGTCATCAAGAAGGCTCTGTAGTTTTCTTATTATTGTTACTTCCAAATTACATGAATATGTACCACTATTTTAAGTCGTTTCCTTTGAATATTTATCCATAGAATTTTCCCATGTTCCATGATAGTGTACAATATGGTTGCATGATGGAAATTAGTGAGTTATATGAATTATCATGTGGTTTGTGGGGAAAGAATTGGCTCCATAAATTTACCCTTCAAAGTATATAACTTATTTTTAAGGTGATCCCATATACCTTCTTGTTAATATTTAACTATTTAGAAACAGCAAAAACATTATATGAATAACATGTTATAAGCAATTTAACAAGAGAAACCTGGATATATGTTTCTATTTAAAAATTTCAAAATATGGTGTCAACTATTACAAAGAAATATGCTCATGTAAGATGAGAAGGTTTCATGTAATAGATACTAAGGCAAAGAAAACCAGAGCAATGATACTTATATACCCACATATGTAAGTATGGATACCTATGCAGCTGCGTGATTGATAGTTTGTTCCTATTTTGCTACATTTAAGTGAACTTCTGAAACATGAAACTTTAGAATTTAATACAGTAGAGGAATATAATAAATAAGAGGAATAAATCTAGTATGTCTCTTTTAAGGAACTTGGCAGAAACTTAATTGCCTACATATTTCTTCCTTCCTCTCTTTCTTCCCCATTCTTTGATATACTATTCTCTCATGTTACATGAATCAGTGATTTCTAATTAGTTCTTCTAAATGCACCACTTTATCTACAGATTCTGGAAAACTATGAAAATGTTCAATCATCACCATCTTAGCCTTGAGTTAGATACATTGCAATTTTCTTTGTCGTAATGTTCTAGCATATTATTTAATTTCTGAATTATTGGTTTGAATAGGTTGCTAAAGTATATGCATGTTATTGTTAGCAATAGAATCACTAATCAGCTCTAGTCTATGATGAAACTATCATTATTCTGAATACAGTGCCTTTAATTTTTTCATCATTCTGCATTAACCCTTCTATTCAATTTTGAATGAAAGTTATCAAATCTTTTTTAATGTGCACAGCATAGGTATGAAATAGTTTCAAGTTCCTCTGCATATTTGGAGTACCATTGGAGTGGTCCCATTCAACTATAGCACGACTTTATTTATTTATTTATCAACTTAATTGGGCAAGGTTGAGACCAATAGTCCCTTTTTCCACCTAACCCTTATTTATAAGAGACTTGTGCATGTATCAAGCAGGGCATAGCACCGCGGAAGGGAATGAAATGACCAAGTATCATTTGTTAGTCTCTTTTATTGCCACAATTCATAAATGAATGAGTGGCACCCATTTGTAATGATATTCTGTGAAAGGTTTTTCAATTGAAATGTATATGTTTTCCTACCTTAGTTAGTCAAAATATGAGTCATAGTTAGTACATGATCTATTTTGCTCAAAGTTAAGGAAGGGCATTTATCTTTGGATTCATTGTTCTGTACATACATATGCAGGTTTATTTTTTAGATAAGAGTAATACACCAGGAGATTTTTTGTCTGTTAGTTAATTCCGAGTTTTCAAAATGATTACTTTGTGCAAGCACATGAGTGTAAGCAACTGGAATATCTACGCTAATCTAGAATGAGTGTACATTCCCTACTACATTCAGACCATATGGCTGAATAGGCTGAACCTCTCAGCATCGACAACTATATTAAGGCTATTTGCAATTTATATTCAAGGTACGCCTCTGTTCTAGAGACTCAAGTGAGGAGATCAATTGATCATGAAAATATTGTCCTGGTATAATGTTGGAAAATGCACAAATCCCCTAATACCACAAAATCAGCTAGTGTACTAGCTGATTTTGTGGTATTAGGGGATTAGAGTGTGTACCAACAGTATACCATGTTTCATGGTTTTTTTACCTGTATTTTGTCTGTTATTAACCTCTGGCAAGAGTATCCTAAAATAATATGCAAATTAAAGTAAGGCATTGTGTAAGTACGGGCCATATTTAGTTAGGTCATCAAAGGCTCTTTTTTAAGAGTAAAATATTATTATATTGTTTGGAAAATATTTAATAGACCAAAAAAATTAAAACCCATTGGGGAATATTCAACAAGTCATTCACTGTTGCAATGGATCTTTTATCTACAATATTATTTGTATCTTGATACAACTTTCATGCCTATCTGAAGTTTTTCCCTTGTGATTGAATTCTATGCTGAATCAATTTTCTGGCTTTTGAAGCTGATAATAATGGTAGCAAAATTTTGTAATTTTGTAGATGGTGAATTTTCAGTTACTACTCTTTCTAAGTAATTTCTCCCAATTATAAAATATTTGTCTTTCATGTCATACCTACCTGCTAGTTATTTTCATCATTGCCTTGCATTCAATACTTTTCTGTCAATTATCTTGTATGCCCCTCAAATACAAAGAATTACATACCTACATGCTGCTTAGTATTCTAATTCTCCTCCTTTACTGGGATTTTTTAATGAATGCTTACTGCAGGAATTTTCTGTTTGCGCTTAAATATGGTTTACAGCCTCATAAATCCTTGGAATAGCAACTTGGGATGTCATTGTCGAGAAATCATGTCTGTAATTTTCTAAAGTGAATGACTTTGAAAATGTATCCTCTCATATATCCCATTATTTAATAAAACTGACACATCACTATATGAATCTATATTTCCCAAGATAATAACTAATTTTTGAGCTAAAATTAGCAGAAAATATTAAATTAAAATCTTATGTGCCTAATTGAACTCAAACAAAGATTGAAATTGTGGTGGCCTTCATTTCAAGAAATTATGAAAGCTTGATCCTCTCTTGCAATATGCTCATTTTTGTGGAAACCTTTCATTTAGTGGTTGAAAGTTATAAATTAATACATTATAGAAAATGCAATACTATCAGAGGTACCTTATGTACAATCATAACTACATCAGGAATTTTATATATGAATGGTTTATAGAATTTTCAACTTTAACTATAATGGTTCCATGAGTCATAGAACTTAACTTAATTGGGGTGGGGGAGAAGGTGGGATGAGTGAGCAGGATTACTGATTTCTTAAAATGTATTTCTTAATATTGAAGAAATTTCAGTCCCTTGGGGCATTGAATTTAGGAAATTCCATTCCTCATCCTCTAACAGCCTCAGTAGGTAGAGACTTCAATAGCTCCCTAGATGGGGGATCATTAGCACTAGAATCTCACTAGAAAGTAAAGTCTTTAGTTATTGTAATAAAATATGCAATTGTGTTACCTGATTTTAAATTGATCTTCTAGAAATGTGTTCCCATATGCTTATGCACTTTAGGCTAAACAGTAGAATCATTGCATCTAATTGGTTTAAATATGAATTGGAGAAATCAATAAATGAAACATTCAGAATAATGTGGCTGTCTGTGAATTGGAATGGCAAGCAAAGTGGTCTCTGTTTGATTTATTATTCAGATGCACTGTTTTAGATCACATTAATTCTTGGAAGACCATTTTACAATGATTCCCTAGGACCCATTTTTATGCCAGTTGCAAAAAGCCTGCCACACAGCCATAAAAACATACTGCTGTTTTCAAAAATTAATAATGGAGGCACAATAATTCAAACATTAATCTTGAACCTAGTATTCATTTAAAATTTTTAATATTTAAGGACTTTCACCGTCAATCCCTGTCTTGGTCATGTGACCAATCCTGTAACTCCTGGAATAACCTTGTTACTCCATATTTGTGCTTTCTTTGGTGTTCAACATAAGATGACCAGAAAAATATTTGAACCAGCAAAATAAGTATTACAGGAGTGAGAGACTATGTTCTATTTTATGTCAGGTTTCCTATATTACTACTATCCCACCCTCTTATCAAATCATATTTCATTTCTTTTCTTATGAATATAATGTTATTCTTGTCCAAATGATTCGATTTAGAAAGTAGGTGAATACATTGTTCGTATACTAAATAATTTCAAGAGATTGTTAATCTTTTCTTTATAATTTTTATGTAACATGACTGGTTCTCATTTCACTGAAAATTGTACTGTCATCTTAATTTTCTTATATGCTAATAAAATATCTACCTATGTATTATTTTAGGCTTACTTTCCAAGTACTCTCTACATTAAGTTCTCATTTTTATTACTTCAATCAAAAGAGTCCAAACAAGAATGATTGCACAATATACCTACTATTTAGACATGATTACCACACCAGATTTATGTAATGATGTTACTAATTTGGTTTTTCATCATATTTCACTATTATATTATATATGTATATTCATAATAACCTTTTCTTTTGCATAATGATATGTTTAATGTTTTATGATCAGCTATCTCATGGAAAAATATTCAAGAAATAATATGAAACTGAGGCAAAGAACAATTTTTGTAACTATTTAATTTTTTCCAATAACAGATTCAATTGATTACTGGCCAGAAATGGAAAGGCAACTGTAAATGGCCATACGTTATTAAAATATTAAATAATAATCTTTAAAAATGACAAAAAATAAATATATCAGGTTGGTTCTTCATCACATAATGTTCAAATATATCATGATAACATTAATATATTAATTAAATACTCTTAGTGCATTTTACAGATTTCAGAGATATAAATCATCATTTGTCATTAAAAATTAAACTAATATCATACACTCTCTAAAGGAAATATGCATTCCTTTGAATTTGAGGAATAGTCATAGGTTGAGAAAATGGAAGTCAGTTCTCTTGTACAGAAATACAATGACAAGTCATCATGATGATGGCAGTCATCCTTACCAAAAATCTGTGCACAAAGGCTTTTTGGTATCTAATATGTAATTGTTTAATGCGTACATAAAAATCACATTTTAAATATACAGGGTACAGAATTTACAACATTAATATATTTTGCATGATATTTAAAATCTATAGCTTTTTAAACCCAGTGATACCTTTTTCTTTCTTAAAATTACACGAATCCCTGCCTTCCATGTATGTTATGCATGGCTGCTAATTATTGACTATCTAATATTGTAATCATAAGTTAATAATGGAATTTTCGGATTAAATTTAACAAGCTAATGTCAACATTATTTACTAGCCTGGAATTGCCATGACGTTTTAGTTAAATAAAGAATGAAATCACAAAGCACATTTAATAGTTTTAAGATTGTCTCTGTGCTCTAATTGCAAATTAGCTAAAAAGTGCTTCTAGTGCTGGATTAGGTGTGATATTTCTGGAGGGATATTTCTTTATGCTGACCATTCAATTAAAATACATGACCAAAGAGTGCCCATGGTTGCTGTGCCATTTCAGGAAAAATCGAGAATGATACATGTGATATCGATTCATCAGTAAATTCAATAATAATGAATATTCTTTAAGAAAATCTGTACAGGTACTTTGTTTGGTAGCAATACAAGTAAAATCGATTATTCAAGGCCTGTTATCAATTGGGGAACAATTATCAATTTGAAATTTCTTCATTCTAAATTTATAAAAATATAAGAATTAATTAAAACTTCTATGCCATATTGATTTTCAAGCATTGTGAAAAGAGTAGCAAGTGATGCCAAATTCCTGTCACATTCTTGTTCAGTCTTACCTACAGTTTTCACATAATAAACTACAGTTTAGCTGTAGTTTATTATGTGAAAGTGTTAGTTAATAATAACATAATTTTATTACTCCATTAATGTTATAATGCAAAAATTTTTGCAATAATAGAGCTTTCCTATGTGGTATGGCCTAATAAATTTCAAGTTATAATCAGTAATAGTGCATGCATTTTTTCTTTCTCAATAAAAACTCATATTAATGATTGGTTAAGGGAATGCCGAATGTTTTTCAATAGATGGCAGAGATTGATAAAAAGTGAATGTTACTTGACAAGACATGCATTCATATCTCTTCAATTTACACCAAATTCACATTATAATAATATAGAGATTTAATGATTGCATTTAGTAAACTACTGTAAGGTAAATTGTAAATGAAGCAACAATTGCGAAGACATTGGCATTCGGTAATGAGTGATCTCATGAGTAACATATTCCATTTTACAAAAATTGGATTGAACCAGCAACAGTTAAATGTTAACAATATAATCGAAAAAATAAATTTGCAATAATCTGGCATTTATTATCGGTCCCATTGACATTAGGTACTTATGGCATAGATGTGAGGGATAAAGTGATTGGATGAAAAGTTATTATTCAAACTGACTATGAATAACGGTTTCTTTATATTTGACTTTGATTTTTCATGATCAAAATGTTTTACTTTTCCCTTTCAATGAGATTTTGTTCCAATTATGAGGAATTGTAAAAGTAGGTAGAGTTTTTTTTATTACCAGAGCTGTGTTCTTTTGTCTCAGGATTTTGCTGAAAAAAAAATTAAAATGGCAGTAAAATGTATCTGAATCTCATAGTTCCTGAAATGGTGGGGCTATCATTTCCATAAAGTCTTGAAAATTTGGAGAGATCCTGTTTTTCAATGTCAACAAATATATTATTTCATATTTTGACATATGTTTGTTTACCAAAGGAATCCTTTTCACCAGTATTTTAGTTTTGATTGTGAATTATTCATGAAGCACCCAGTAACAAATTCATTTACTTATTTCAATAATATTTCTATTAAATTGAATATTTTAACTTATCAATGTCATATTATTTTAAAATAAATTGAATACTCCATAGAATAAATGAAAGGCATTTTTGCAATTTCAATTACATCAAATACAAATGCCATCAATCTCATTTTTAGCATTTTTGCAATTCTTAATGGAAATTTATCATAATTTGATTTCACATGGGGTGTTTGTGAATAACCACCATAATAGAACCTAAATGAAAATCTAATGGCAATTTTATTTGACTAAAGGTGCATTCACGAATACTTGGATGTGTATGCTGAAGTGGAGGATACAGAAGCGACCGAGCTGATTAATTCCCCTTTCGGTGGCCGGTACTGTGGTCCCATCCCTCCTCGTCGTAGAATCTCTTTACATAGAACACTTGCTCTTGGGTTCTATACTGATAAAAATTACACCACTGCTGATCTCTTTCGAGGACGCTACCTCTTCATCAATGACTGTGAGTAGTAAATGACTAGGTAGCCTAATAGGTAAAACTAGCATTAAATATAGCTGGTCCTCTGCCCTGAATTCGAATAACAGAAGGTACAAGGTAACTCTATCTTTGCCCATTAAAAATAAGTTTGGCTTGAGTACTGCGATGGGACTCCATTATATTAGCTGTCAGCCTGAGTTTACTCCAGGATTTGCAGATATTTCAAGCCCCTACTGCAAAAAATTAGCTAAATAAAAATCATATACTCTCAAACCTGAAAAATCAAGAGAATATAAGAAAAGCTGTAGCAACACAAATAGAAATGAACACAGTAATCCTCATCGCTATTAGATATAATCTTCAAGGTATTTTTTTATGATTTTGATCTATAAATTGATTTAATCTATTCTTAATTCTTTCAAAAACTTTGTTTTACTCTCATTTCACCCAAAACATGGAAATTTTTGCTTTTTCTTTGAATGAAAGATTACCCATTACACACAGTTCACTTAAATTTAAAAACACATTCATTTTATGAAAAATGCTGATGTTATAAGTTAAAATTTGGAAAGAATTCATAAATGTAATATAAATTACTTTATTTGTAATCACTCCTCAGGTCAATTGTCAAAATTTTTTCCCAACCAAATTTGCCTTGATTTAACCACCAAGATTAGATGTTTTCAGATACCCTGAAAGTAGCAATTTTAACAATAAAAATATTCCAAAATAATATAAATTGACAGCTATTGGAAACATAAATTTGATGGTTTCAGGTTTTTCCTTGCAAAAATGTATGATCACTGAAAAGTAAACTTTGTGTTTTTTCGCAAAAAGCTTTATTAAGCTATTATCAGTTTCATAGGTGACATTGTGATGATGGTGACATCATCTATGAATTGAAACCTTTAGTAGGGTAATAAAGTTTTTTTGTAAAAAATACAAAGTTTACTTATTCAGTGAAATTGGAAATACCTATGAAAGATAAAGATTCATATGATTATATCATGAATTCAGGGTCTAAATACTAGAATCACCTGATTTTACAGAGATCCCATCCCATACTGGCTTTCTCTGTTTTTTCTAATGCCCAAAGATTTCTCTTTATTTAGAAATGGTGAATATTTTTGCATTGATAAAGTCATTACGTCCATTGAATAGCTTAGATTTCATTTATGCTGAATCACATTAAGAATAATATCTTGGAGTAAAAAAACTTTTGAATTCAGAAGGCCACTTTTGATTTTGATTGCAATATTGATACATATATTATAGTGATAATAAATAAGTAGATTAATATATTTTAGGTGAAAAAAGTAGAACTGAATAAGATGATCATGACTATGACATTTTTCTAACTGTTGAGAAATATCTCATAAGTAGCAGCTCATAAGACCTTAAAATGTTTTTGAATTGGCCTTATTTTGTTATTTCATCAGATGGAGGCATTCTGCATACTCTCAATCCTGATGGAAAAACCTAGATTGGAATGCATTTTACAATTTTTCCATTATATTGGCTCTTCAGCAGGAATAGAGAATGGATATGGCACAGAATTCAGTAGTAAAATGGTGAAGGTTGAACATCACAATGAGGAGTCATTATTTATTCAGTGGATAAGGATTAAAATGAAGCCAGAAATAGACTCATCTTTTGAATTTTATGAATGCTTTCAGTCTGAATACTAGTTCTCATATGATTGCAAATGTTTTTATAAACTATTCTCTATTTTTTTATGCATTGTACTCATTAACATATTGCATTTAAAAAGTTGCATCTCCTACTATTCAATGATGTAATAAGAACTTCTGTAATTTCAATTCCAGTTTTATAAAGGAGTTTGCCATGGGAATATTTTTATACTCTTTTATGTGACATGTATATGCTTCATGGATACATAAACATAGATATTGGAGATATATGTGTACGAGTAGCTCATAGAAGGCATATAGAGCAAAATAATGCAAGGGCAAAAGAATTTTTAAATTGAAGGGCAGAAAAGAGAATGAGAACAAAGGAATAGCACAGAAAATGGACAATATAAATAAAACCATAAAACATAAAAACATACCCAGGTGATTGCCATGAGGACCTTCCCTATTCATACAGGTTCAATGGGTAAAGAGAGATATTGGAGTAGTCACTAGTAATTTAATTCTCCACCTTAACATGGAAAGAAGTAAATAGAAAAGAGGTAAGGCTCTTTTTTTTTGTTTGTCAAGGAATTTTTCATTCATTTCCTTCCAAATCAGAAAAGCTATGAGTATATGTTTTGCACCTCCCCAAGTATTACTGAAAACTGGTGACTACTATCTCTATCAATCAACAATACACCCTTAAATAATTATTATCATAGTGACTATTTAGTGAAGTGTTTAAAAAAATCTGTTTGAGAATAGTATATTGTAGAAACAATTGACTTCTGTTGATATTTCACTCTCAGCTCAGTTTGAAGTGGGTACACCAGCACCAAGTACTGTCTGCTCCTTCACTGTGGATGTCCGAAATAAGCGCCAAGGTGTGATTCTCTCCCCAACATATCCAGGTGTCTATCCTAAGGACCTGTCCTGTTCATACAGGTTCAATGGGCTCCCAGGACAACGTGTCCGGCTTGAGTTCAGAGATTTCGACTTGTTTTTTGGTGGACCTCAGTAAGTAATAATTATGTATGTAATAAATAGTTTCCAAGAGATAGAGTGTGTGGGGATCAGTTTTAAAAGTTTCTGATTGCTTCCTACCTTCTTCTAAAGGCTTCTCTAAGGATCCAAACATTTTCAGGAGTGATGATATGATTGCATATTTGGTTTTAAAGAAGCTATTGTTCAATGATGAAAAATATGAATTAAAAATGTTCCACTGAGGTACCATATCAGTTATTATCTCTAATTATACATATTAATGAATTATTTTATTCTTACAGCTGCCCCTTTGACTATGTTAAAGTACACGATGGTCCTGACAATACCTCTGCAGTAATTGGCACATACTGTGGTCAACAGCGGAATCTTGTCCTGTATTCCAGTGAATCGGCATTGTTGGTAACTTTTGTAACTCTTCAGAGAACAGCCAACACCCAGAATAGAGGTTTCAAAGGCATCTTTGAGTTCAGTGAGAGTTTTGTCAAATTGGGTAAGTGGCTATCTGTTTTCACAAATCCTTATTTACTGTAGTTCCTAATCTCAAAAGAAATAACTGTTTTATAAAAAGAGGGCATGTTGTCACAGACATGTGTGAGAAGTATTTTCATTAGAGCCAATCTAAAGACTCATCTTCAGCAATATGGAACTACATATTGCATTCTTATGTGTGGTAATCCACATAATGTATGTCCTCATATTTGTTAAAGTTTTAAGAAGCCTCTTCAAATATATCATTTAAACTATACATTTGATTATTCCATCAACTATACACAACTAGGGGAGTCACTAGATCAGCAAGTAAGGTCATGACTTATAATTTCTTTGCAAATGTTCAGGATGTATTTTCAATAGTCAGCAGGGTTATTCTAAAATCTGAGGCCATATATGACATCTGCCAAATTTAAGGCTTGTCTTACAGCAATGTTATGTCATAATGCACTTCTAGGTAGAAAATATATATATATACATATATAATATATTTATATATATATATATGTATATATATATATATATATATATATATATATATATATATATATATATATATATATATATTTATTTATTATTCACTCGAAAGAAAGCCTCTTGCTAGAGGCTTTCTCTCCCAGGCTCATATACCATATTTGGTTTTGCAAAGATATTGATACTATTGATATACTAACTCACTAGCATAACTAGGGGGTCAGGGATTTTTGTTGGAAACAAATGTTAAATAAAGTCAGAGCAGAAGCAGAGTTAGGTGCTATGAATGAAATACACCACTTTTTCTAGAAAAAAGGTTTGTTATTAATTAAGTTGTAATAGTAATTGATTCTTCAAAAAATAGTCAGGAATTTTTTAACTTAAATAGGACTGGGCATAGCCCATTACTTGTGTAATGGAATGGATTTTTTGTTCCAAGATTTGAAGAATTTTTATGACTCTCAATAAATTTTTATAGAAAGCACAACTTTTCTTTTTTACTTGGAACTATCAAACCCGGTTGGAATATAAATAATTGTTCTTTTAGCTACTTAATTCAGAAAGCAGTATCTAAATCAAGATGGTCAATGTCCATACCACGTTGAATAGAAAGAGTAACTGAATACCTCAAGGCTAAACCTCTTACCACTGGTGAAAACTTGTCTCAACAAACAACCCTCCATTCTAAACTATCCTACCACCACCCAGACTTGTATCAGGCCGCATCAAATTTGCAGCTTTTTCAACTTTAAACCCCACTTGCATGGAATTATTGTTGAATGATTTGGAGGATCAACAGGAACCCTTGTATTTTTATTGATAAGAGAAAGATACCTATTCTTGCTGGCTGCTGAGCCAACCCACAGCGCCTTCATCCAATCGCCTCAAAATCAGATGAATCTGAGTCAACCAGTTTCTTCCTGAAGTGAGCCAGTCCATCCCTTGTTTTTATGCGTTCCTGCAGAAGCTTATCAAATAAAGTTCTGAGCTGTTGATCACTAAGAGTTGATTAATTTTTGTAAAAAATCTCTTCTAAGAATGCAAAATCTACAGCAAAAATAAAATTAACTTCTTTGTCTCAATTGAGTCTCTTTTATTTGTGCCCTTTGAAAGTTTCTGAGTATCCCACAAAAATTCATTTTTGTCTTCTTAAACCAAACGTCTTTCTGTTTTGGTGTGCAAAGTGTCAATATCCATATCATGTTGAACAGAAAGAGCAATTAAAGACCTCAAGACTAAACTTCTTACCACTGGTGAAAACTTGTCTCAGTGATTGCCATCGATAAACCTTCAAGTGACTCAAGTTAAGCTAATTACGTGATTATATCTCTTCTGGGGTGATATCTTCTTCTTTTCTGACCTATGTGGAGACCTTGTTTTGAATAAACTGCTCCCCTGAATTCATCCATCCAACAAGCCTTTGATAAACCATAATGTTACAGTGTACACACTATACTGTTTCTCTGAGGGACAATGCATCATTCAATGGACTAAAAATGTTATACTTTAAATTAATTTCCTCTCAGTCTTCTTGTTCTGGGTTGGCAGTTTTGCTAAGGGAGTGCTTGTTTTTCAGAAGGGAGCAAGCAGTTTAAGCTGCCATGAGTGAGTTAAATTATTCAATTAAAAAACTCAATGTTATGTTAACAATTTCATCAATTTATATATTTGAATATAGTACAAATGTGCATAACAGTAATGTTTTCATCAAATATGGGGACATGATTACATACCAATTTAAAGAATGTGGCCAGGCTGAGGATGAAAGAGTATGTAAAAAATTTGTATGGAAAAACCCTGAGCATATAGTCATAGGTATTTAATTAACTTACTGATGTACTGAAACATGTGATATCAGAAATCTTATTCATGAATGAACTGAGTTTATTATTTAACACTCTTACAAAATATTATGATGATAATTTAGTGCTGTTTTGTATGTCCTCTCCATATATTCATTGCATTTAAGTATGTCAGAGTAATATGTAAATATAGTCACATAATGATAAGTTCCCTAAAAATAAAACCTCATGTGAATGAGGCCCTCATGGCCATCTCACTAACTTTACCTTCACTAACATTAAGGCATAAATTGTTGTCATGAATGCAAAAGTAGGATCATCAAGTATCCAGAACAAGTGGTGTGCTTCTATTACTAACGAACATTTTTATTGTAATAATCAATTGATATATTTTCCAATTTAAATAAGTCTGGCAGCTATTTGCTGGTTCTATAACTTCTAGTACTGTAAATAATGGTGATTTAATATGATTAATTAACATCTAATTAGGGGTGCATTTAAGTAAGAATGGAACTACAAAGTACTTGCTACAAAACATTTCAATAATGGTTTATTCAAATGGTGATGGCTATTTTTGATAGCTCAAGATTTTCATATGCTAGATATGTGAGCTCATTTTCTTGTTCCAAAGGAAATACTTGAGTACTAATGGATTTGATTGCCATTTTTAATGCTTCTTTTGCTTTGGTAGACTTCATCGGGAAAAATGATGGAGAGCATATTCGGGGTTCAGAGTGTGATCAGAAGATACTCAGCAAGAAAGAATCTCGTGGCACTGTTTACTCACCCAACTATCCTTTTCCTTATATCCCAAAAATTGTTTGCCGATATTTTATTTATGGAATGCAAGACATGCAGCACTTGGAGCGTGTGCGTTTGGAGTTCGAAAAGTTTGCCATTCCTAAAGGGGACAGTGGAGAGTAAGTTTTGGGAATGAACCTAATGATTAAATAGTAATTTAATGGTTTCCCATCCATAAAAATCCATTCTGAGAGTAGCCACAGTGGTTTTCTGTATTGTTTGATATGCCATAGTAAATGACAAGAAATAAATAGTTGAAAGTAATTTGCATGATTCCCACCTCAAATTTGGAGCTTAAGATAAAATTCTTCATGTATTTAATTGAGAAGTGTAAGCACTCTGGGTGCAGACAAGTACCAGTCCTTCATTTGAGTATTTACATAAACAAATGATTTGACATCAAATTCTTTCTAAGCTAATTGCTGCAGATTGCAAGGTTCAACATATGAATCCATTTGGTTCTTATTTGTCAGAATAAAAATCTCTTTTGCAGAAAATGTATTGATTGATGTACATGTAAAAATAAATATCATTGCTTCAGCATGATTATATGGGGTTAACATGAAATATTCTTCAATAGACATAAATACAGATGGAAAACTCAATTTTAGTAGTGTTAAATTGCAAAGTAGTGACCTATTACCTTTTTCGTGTTACCTAATATGATTCCTCACAAAATACTCAATTAATTAATTTGGAAGGGAAAGTGTATGTAATCACATTGCATTACCTTCACAGCAAATGTTAGACTGTGCAGTTTTATCATAGTAGAGGTAGAGTAGTATAATAGGGAGTAGAGCTATCAGCTGCTGATTTTAAGGTTCATCATATTAATCCATTTGGTTCCTGTAAACACCTTGACTGAACATGTCTCATGGGTCATTAAATGGGGTCCTTTTCCCTTCTTTTGGAGTCACATTGGGTGGCACTATGGAGGTGCCTGCTTTATTTGGAATCCACATGTGACACAAGGAAGCTCTCCTATCCTTGATCTGTAGGGCATTGGATATACTTAACATTTCAAGTAAAATACTTTAGTTTTGAACTGTTTTTGACTGATTTATTTCATTATTTTTTTTAAATATCCAATGGATCCAATTTAATTGCTTAATGACTCAACTTTGAATTTGAGCAAGTATTTTGAGCTATTTATCTTATTTTAGCACCAAAAAGAATGAAATCATTGAAAGTACCTTGGTAAATGAAACTATTGCTAATGGTGATGAACATTGTCAGAGTAGTACTTTTTCTGGGATCACTGTCTTGGACATTGTTTCAAGTGACAACAATTTCACTCCCTCTCCCCTTGGATTGCCACTTCAACTGCAAGTTGCTTCCAGGAGAGGGAGCAAGACTGTTGTAATCTGGACACAGCCTACAAGACAGCAATACCAAAAGAAATATGAACCCAATGAGAGACATCTTGGAAGCCTGTAGATAAAATATTTCCTTAATTAATTTCTTGTTTCCTGTCTTAATTTTACCAAGCAAACAATTATGTATTATTTAGAGAAGCATAACTATTTTTCACACCTTACCTTAAATTTTTGTTGAAGAAACAGATGAAAATATTTTGACTTTATTTTAATGAAATCAATAATATTTTCTAAAGCAATTTAAAGCCAAGTTCAAAGGTAAATTTTGCTTAAACTTGACTTAAGTCAATGTTAAGTTGGTGCAGTTCAAACTTTATTCAACTTACCAATTTAACTATTACAATTATCATTTTCAAGGCCGACATTACCCTCAACTTTCATTCCAACTTTGTAGAGTGAAATTGTTTTAGGCTAATGTAGTGAAAACCATGCAATGTCTTACCATCAGTATCAGATTCAGCTGACATTACTTACCCTAAATCTTATAAGTGTGGCAAAAATTGAAAGGTTTATTTGGTTTAGCTGAGGTAGGTGACAGGCATGAATAGCCATTTATGGCTACTGTTTAACACATTTGCACTAAGGGCCTTCAGGAATGAAGATACTCTCTGTAAGAAGAAAGAAATTTTTAAGTAAAAAAGGCTTTATATGCAGCAAATATTAATGCAGTGCCAGCAATGCTAGTCTAAGTGAGCTACCAAGAATGTGTATATCAATGAATTTGGTTTTGATTAATAGCAAAATAGTACATTCAGATTGTATGCAATAATGAATGAATGCCACAACTTGAATGCCCTAATCTTGACTCCAACTATGCATTTAACTTTTGGATCATTTGTCTATAAGAAAATTTTGAGGGAATTTGTATAATTAATAGCCATGGTTGAAAATATTTCACATCTGCATATTAAACCTACTTATTTCATGGTTGAATTAATTTTAAAATAGTGTTTGATACCTTGAGTGTTTATTTGCACTATAGTATTTACCTGGTGCTTTAATTCTTATTATTTGTTGTTACACTCTGTTTTCTTTCCAGGTGCACTGATGGATACCTCAAGTTATACCTCAAGGGACAAGAGGCAACTGATTCATATGATAAATTTGATCATGAACTTTGTGGAGAGACACTGCCAGCGGAAGTGGTTTCTGATGGACCACGTCTTGTAATGGTTTTTAGTAGTGGGGAGCTTCAGGGGGGAGGATTTAAAGCTAGATATACATTTGAAACAGGTATGATATGACTTCTAGCTTGATAATTTCTTCAAAACTAATTATTTTAACTATGTTTGGCATTGTGCATTTCATAGAATCATGTAATTATGAATTTTACTAAATTATTGACACTTATAAAATTTCATAGGAATAAATTTTTGCTCCATAAAAAAATCTTGTTTAGCCATTATTTGGCTAATGCAAAAATGTACGGATATGTTTCTGTATGACTTCTATTGTGTTAAGCTGGATTAAAAATATTCCTTAAGGACAAAGCAAACAACTCGTTTGTTGCTGTGATATATGAGGGTAGAGCTCATCTAATCCTAAGCATAATATCATTTAAAATTCACACATCATAGTAAGTGAGCAAATTTATTTCTCTCTACCACCTGTGGAATAAAAAATACATGCAAATACATAATAATGAGCCTGGGATCATGGGGGGTTATTTCTTAACAATGGCATTCGATGCTATTTACTTAAGGCTGCTGGTATGACATCGGCTATGTGAAAGGGCATCTGAAGTTATTTCCTAGAAGGTGCCAAAGCTATTTCTTGATGCTATTTCATTGTTGGACTACCAAGTCCGAGGCATAATGGCATCGCTGAAATAATATTGACAGATGCATTGCTTTTTGGTGGTCATTTGTTAAAATTGTCATGCAAAACACAATGTAAAAATAAGAATTGAATAGAATTCAGTGAGTTAATGCAGTGATTTTTATTCACTTGCTAGACTGTGAAAATATGAGTTTTGATAATTCTAAAGATAAGCCTATGGGATCAATCAAACCATTTTGTAGTGTGAGATAAAGATTTTGTCCATTGTTTTTGAGTTCTGTACAAATAATAAAGACTGTGATGCGGGGAAAAAGTTATGTGAGCGAGGAAAGGGAAAGAGAAGGATTGAGATATTGAACAAAATGAAAGAAGTATAAACTATAGAATAGGGGCATCTTGTAGTGTTTTATTTCAGGTTGTTTTATTAGAAGAGACAAGAAAATGCAATATTTTACTGTTATCAATGCTGTAGCCATCAAAATCCCTACCTTTACCATTGAATTATCATTAACAATAACAATCTTAACACTGTATGACTATAAACCTATGTCAGCAATGTGAGGCATACCTTAGATTTCACCAATCCGCAACTTTAAACTCGTAAATGGACCTTATGAAGAAATTCCATAGGATATGCCAAATTGCAACATTATTGCTATATAAGATTATTTGACAAACCCTAATTGAACAAAATTAGTAGAATTATTGGACAAAATAAAGCTACATAAGGTAATCTTTAGATATTTTGCGGAATCAATTTTGAATTCAATTATTGTTTGATAAATTTAACAAAATGGCATTTTGTTCAAAAGCTACGGTTGCTTGAACTATGATTTATGGCTGAGGATAGGGTACCTTCGTGTTGTGGGACATAAATTCCATGCCAGGAAGCTAATCATTAACTTTTAAAAGGGTACTAATAATTTTTTTATTCTTCACTGATTATGCATATCATGTAGGTGCGGTAGTGGTCAAATACTAATTACAGGTACATTTCAACACAATGAACATGCTTTAAAAAGAACATATACCTAGAGTATTTTATGAAAACGCAATGTGCTAAAACTGTTTGTCATATAAAAATCAATTTCACAAGTAAGAAAACTTCATGGAAAGTTTCTTGAGTTTCAACTTGAGAGAAAATCTTTACTTTTTAACGCAATAATGTAATCAAATCTTATTTATTTAATCACTTGTAACATGAGAGATGTTTACAGAGGCAAATGGATATGCTAGGTCAATGATGATGCTTTACAAAATAGCACCAAAGATTCCTTGGGTCACAATTTCATATCAGACTGTAACCTACCACAAGCAATCTATGACATGAGAATTACAATGATAAAATACGATGTAAATATGAGTTATACGGTTTAAAAAATTTAATTGATGCATATATAAATAAAACTATCCAGGGAGCATAAATAATCCACGCCTGCTGTTTTTCAATTGCTGGAACTATCATTTCAACTAATGGTATTGATTGAAATGGCATTGAAAGAATATGGTTTTCTTTTGCCAATCTCCCATCAACTTCATGCAAAAGGCATTAACAGGCCTTCCCTAATTTTTCCGTGGCATCAGAATGACATAGGTTATAACCAATGTATTTTTGTCCTGTTACTCTCCCATAATATATGTCATAGGTTGCAACATCTGTAAGTTTGTATCGTTGGAGGTGGTCACTGAAAATTGGTGCTAAAAATGTGTTTTACTTGATATAGTTTCATCTACTTCATGATATGCCTTGCAAATTTACTTAACTCAAATCTTTAGGTGTATGTGGGACATTATGTACGCTCTTAATAGGGATTAAGAGTCGATTTCCGATTTGAAAAGAGCCAAAGGTTAATTTCTGTAAACCACAATTTCAAACACTAGCATATTAATTATTAGTTATAGCAAGACTTAGTATCCTGCAGTGTATGCAATTTCAAGTTAGTAATGCAATGCGTAACGCATATGTTTCGCGGGTGGAGAGTGAAGTAGCGCTGGAATTATCGCTAGCCAGGATGATTATTTCCCTTTCATCCTGTTAATCGAGTCAATCGTACCTTTGTCTCATTGTATCATAATATATAATGTCATGGAAATACGTGGACCACAACTCTTCATGCTTAATCAGAGCCAAGAGAGTTCAAGTTTTATTATATTTTTAAATAGATGATTGAAATAGGGGATCGAGATGGTGCGTTGGCTATCGTTCCCACCCAGAGATCCCGGGTTCAAATCCCGGCGGTGTTGAAGATTTTTCAGCGGTATCTCGATCCCTACTTGAGGTGCTTTGTGGAGGGCACTTTGAGTGAGTAAGCCGTTCGTCAGATGGGACGTTAAGCTGGACCCCTTGGCGCCTTTCGTAAGGAGTAAGCTAATGCCGACGCCGGGTTTCTCTCCACCCTTCCTTTCCCATCCATCCCTAATGGCGCAAATAACCTCAGCTGTCCATCGCCTCCCCTAAATACTTCTACATAAGTGAAATAATACTACTTGCTTATGGTGTATTTATGTAAGTTGCTTCTCATGAATTGAAGAATAGTCATGGAAAAGCTATTGGCTACATTTGAATGGGTATGGTGCTTGTAATGGCAGGTAAATCCATAAGTTTTGAACTTACTTTATATTCAAATATGATATTGAATGGTATCCGCATTCAGTCAAATACCTTCAATTCTATTGTCAAAGTTGAAACACTGACAAACAGGGTTTCTAAGGTAAAAAGGACATATTGGAAATTACTTTTCCTCCATTAACTTGTCTTCACAAGCACAATTAAAACATAGGAAACTAACCACTTCATAACACTAGTCATAGAAGATGTATCAAAAAATATTTTTTGCAGCAATCAATTTTGTGCAATCATATTTCGGTTTTGAAACTTAAAAAGTGTTAAATTCTCTCTGATATTTTGCAATCAAATGATACTTTTATTAACCAAGCATATGGCTTCTAAGATAATGATTTCTTCGAAAGCAAGTCAGCTTTTGTTTACTAATGCAACTGTGAATATCTTCACACCTATCCATTGATCAGAACTAGCAAAACTGACAATTGAAACTGAGAACTAAAACCAAGAACCAAAGCTTTGAAGTGAAATGTCAATGGAGCCAATCCATCAATTGTTTCTAAGAATATACTTTTTACAGTGAGGTGGGTGGAGTGCCTCAGTCAAATCTGTGTAAAAAGATTTAATCATGCTAAATTAGTGAGCATTTATGTAATGCAATGTGGGGGGTGAAAAAGTATTCAATACTCGAGATAGCCTCACTACACTCATATTGATATTATACATGTATATCTGTTCTTTCTATGTGTATATATATATATTTTTTGTTCTTTTCTTTTGTTTGCAGAATACCGAATCCCAGGGACTGCTGCCCCTGATGGTAGTTGTGCTTTCACTTACCGTAGTACAAGTCGTAAACGTGGTGAATTTAATTCTCCTCGCTATCCTTCCAATTACCCTTCTACAACAAATTGTACATACCTATTCTTAGCAACGCCAAATGAGCAAGTCAACATTGTTTTTGATCACTTCAAAGTTAGGGCAGATGGTGCAAATGCTACTTTTGGATCTTATGGGTATGTACCAAATAAATTGTTGCATTGTTTAAGGTTAGTTGGGCTGTATACCAATTGATTGGTAGTTTCATGGTTAGGTGTTTGTTCTTATGTTTAAATCTTTGTAAGAAATTCCTTATATGTTTGTGTGTGTGTATGTATATTTATAACTGAGTCTACAATCTACTACACAAATGTCAGTTTGGTAGGTGATGGTAGAGTTCACCCAGTACTAAGCCAGACAGCATGTGAAATTCACACTTCAGGGTAGGGGGGCCAGTACCCTGTGCCAGTTATGGTTTCCCAGAAAAATCTGGCACCCATCAAAATACATGTTTAAAAACTTTAATATAAACACTTATGCACAGAAACACAGAGAAAGGACACTCAAAGTATCTAGTTGCAGTTTTGGTGGCACTGCCTCATCTACAGAATGTCATTTTTGGGGGAAGAGTGTAGGGGGGCGAGGGGGAAGAGGTAAGACAAATAGGAAATGGAGAAGGGGTAAGAGGGGACATGTAGGAGGCTATTGAATACTTTCAATGGGCTCAGTTCAGCCAAGGAGGTTCAAACGACTGAAGTACTGAGATATAGGACTGTGGGTAGGGATGGGATAATCAAGGAAGGTGAGAGATTTAGTGGATTAGCAATGGCTATTCATGCGGGGGGAAAGGGCTTTTTCTGATTCAAATATTGATTCCCTCGATTATGAGGGTAAAAAGAAACTTAGCATTTTCACAATAAAGATTTAATATTTCAGGACCATGGTTTCATTGCTGTGCATCATCATCAGGTGACCTACATCATTTTTTCAACTTATATGGTCTGGCTCCAAGAGCGTCTACACAAGTTAAACTCTACTAAAAAATTTATGAAAAATCCTATCCAGAGTATCTTAAATTATAAATGTTTTCTGGGATTTACTGAAACCTTTCCAGGACTTTCCTCTGAAATTATTCCTACTGTTATTCTTGTTTGGTTTTCCCTTATTGTTTGGTGCTGAATCTGTAGGATTGAGATTCTATGGAGACACTCCAATTTCATTTTTAACATTGGCCAGTTCTTCACTCTCCACATGATGATGATGACTCCTTTGCAGCCTAAGATAGATCCTTTATATTACAGGGCCAAATATTTCCACCTCTTTCGTTGGGACAGTTTTGCCCAGGGTGTTCAACTGCTCTCTTTTGAGTTTCCTCTCTTTCCACTCGGTTTAACCTAATTCAGCTTAGAGTTGAGGTTTTTCAACATGCATTATTTCAAGTATTTCTTAGTTTTTGTCTCGATCATGAATGATTGTCTCCACCATGACAGAAGGGTGTAGAGCTAAAACTGAAAAAGTAGCTTAATGGTCTTATTGAAGATGTTGCTTCAACAAAAGCACTGAAGAACCCAAGTAAATAATTATAAGGGATATCTTTGGACTGGACAATGGATGGTTGGAGCAATGATACCACTGTAAAAAAACCCAATATGTAGTTTGTTTGAAAAGTGATGGAAGAGCTCTTCCAATACTAATCCCAAAAAAATGTGAAATTCACACATCAGGATAGGGGGGCAGTACCTTTCCCTGTGCCACCTGTGGTTTCCCATGAAGATCTGTTACCTGAAAAATCACACAGCATAGTGAAGCAGAGGGTGTCCAAAGACATCAACCAGAATTGAACCCCTACCCTCTGGTCAGTAGTCCATCACTCTACCAGCTGGATTGCCATGTCTCATTTGGAGCAATGTTACTGTCTTCCAAAATACTTTGGCATCATCACTGCCACTCCAAGTACCTTGGCAATCTTATATAAATCTTCTATGAGCACTTGCAGCACTGATTTTTTCTCCCTCTCTACGATGGGTTGTTGATATGAATATTGAAGTTGGCCAGGGCTTTTTGATCATAACATTTATCAAAGACACACATAAGGCAGCATGTAGATGGAATATCTGGTTCCAACTGTTGCTGACATCATGCTTGTAATAATCTATCCAACCATCAAATGTTGCACAGAGATCACCTTTTAAAAAATGCAATAAATTTGTGATTTTCATTATACCCCACAGAGGAGGGAATTCTTAGGACATCCAAGGTAGTTTGATTAGGTTGGAGCCATGACACCAATTTGTCACCCAAGTAGGTTGAACCATGCCATTGACTGAGACCTGAAGGGTATTCTAAAATATAAATGTGGAACATCCAATAATTTCTAGAAAACCCTGCAGGTGCATGGTCAAAGAAAAACATTATGAACACAATGAGAGGCTTCCCATCCTGGGAGAGCATAAATGAGATTGGTCAGTTTGTAGGAGCAATGGTTATCATTTAGTTTTTATACTAGAATGTGCCACTGTATCCATTCACATGACTTTGCGGAGCATTTCAATCAAAAATACTATGACTAACAGGCCAGAATTCATTGTAAGTGACTGACTTGGCACAATTATACCATCTAGCTCCTCCAATAATTTAAAGTAACTTATATTCATTATTAATTCAAATGATTTAAAAAGACCTAGGGATTGTTTCACATTATAAATAAACCTTATTTTTTTATTTTGATTTTTTACACACTTAAATAATGCATTGAACATTCTGATTGAGTTTAATGGTTGATAAACTAAGGATTAAGAGATAAGTGTAATAATGGCCAACTAATATGGTATTCACTGCCATATTTAAGGTGTTCCAAAACCAGTAATAGCAAAATATAACTTCCCTATATAGCCTTTCATTTCTACTTTTAGTTGAGTATTTTTATTTGTTGCTTTGAAGGGTTTCACTGGCTTGTGATTGTAAATTTTCCAATTAATGGGATTTCTAACATGTTTTCCTATTTTGTGGGCCAGAGTTTTACACAATTGGACTCAATGAAACCAACAAGATGACTGGCGAAATTTTTCTCAACATGGAATTGAATGGAAAATTCCCTTAATTTTTATTTGTTTACTTCATTTAGAGGGGTCAACTCTGACCTCCTGGCTACTCTCATGTTAAGTAGCCATCATAATTCAGTAAAGACTTTTTATGCATTTTCATCATTAGTTCCTATCAAATTAAATTCATAGATATTTCTAATTAATTATCTATTATAATAGCCAAGGAAGCCTTGGTATTGAGTTACTTTAAAATGTACTCTTATTGCGTGCATTCATTTTAAATTTGAACTATTTTTTATCAAGGCTATAATTTAGACTGTGGGCATGAATTGTATCTACTTTACCATTCAGAGCATTGAAAATGCACTACTCAAATTGCTATCCATTGCAACCAATTGGATATCTTGCCACTAAACATTATTCATTCCTTTCAAAAATGGGCCATTTTAAGTCAATGATTTTCAGATAAGGGATAAGTTACTCTACTTCATTGATTTTTGTGATATTTATTAACTGTCTCATGTGCTTTGTCCATTCATAGATGTAGTAGCTTCTAGGTGCACAAAAGTTGTTCAGGGTAGGCATGTGGAACAGCATTTTAATATTAACCATTTAATAGGAAAATATCATGACAATCCTTTCATATTTTTTATGGAATCTTTTTTTTTAATCTAAAGAAAGAAATGCATTTGGTTGAGTAGTGATTAATTTATAAATAAATGAGAAAATCTATTAAAGCTAATTAGCTATAATTTACAATACAATTTTTAAATGGGATACATAAAACTCTAGCATTGCTAATTAAAATATTATAAATAAAGCTATGTATTTATTATTGAAAATTAATGAATATAAATACTGGTTATAGTTTTCTTAGTCAAAGTTCTACACATATTAAATACAATGAAAGATTTACTATAATTGCAGATTGATTTTGGTGGGGTCAACATTTTCCATGTAAACTCATTAATAATCTTTTGACTGTGGTATAACTATTTCATAGACTTATATTTAATAACTATTTTCATAGACTTGAAAGAAGTCAATATTTTCTATGGATATTTTCTCCAATTAAAGCAATGCATGCTCTGTGTGAAGGAGTCCCTTGGTATGACATAATGTAATGTCTTCCCATTTCTGAGAGTTATGCCAACTGAAGTGAACATGATGAAGAAAATAATGATCCAGAAAGCTTGAAATATGATTAGCTACTGTCATGGGCACACTTAAACCTACATTGTTGGCGTGATACTTTATAGCAAAATTTAAAATTCACATTTGAGGAATGTACTAAACTTGGTGGGTTCTCATATTTAATTGAAATGTAATGGTGTAATTGAAGGTCGTACTGTCAGGAAGATTGGCTGGAAGTATATAACGTTTATAAAGATGGAACAGAAAGACAAGTGGGACGTTATTGTGGAGTTACTGCACCAGGTCCAGTAGAATCCAATCGTGGAGCCATTGGGTTGAAAGTTCTCCTTCATTCAGATGGTGAAGGTGTGTTTAGTGGATTTAAAGCTCGCTACACTTTTGAAGTGGCCAAATCCATTTTTGGAGGTAAGTGTATTAAAAATGAAAGGTTTAAAACAAAAAGAATCTATTCTGTGTAAATGGCAATGTCACTACATGCTTGTTAGTTTCCTGGATATGTGCATTTAAAAACCTACATCATTTCTAAAAAAGCTGAACATTTCTGGTTTAAGTTACATCAGCATGTCATGCTAATGAAACAATACATTTTATTTTCTGCTTGATTCCAGTGATAAGATTTGTAAAACAAACAGTAACAGTCTTACATTTACTTATGCTAATATGCTATATAAAATTCGTATAAAATATTTAGATGTTTAAGTCAGTTAATATAAGTATCAATTACATCTAGCAGTATGTTATTGATACTCCATATGGGCACCATACTAATTTCATATATACCCTATGCATAAACTTTTTATATTTCAAGCATATTGAATGAATACATATATTTTTTGGATTAAGTTAAAAAATATTTAAATTTGTACCTACGTGTATTTGTTATTATTATTGTATTAATGGATTTGCTGCAATATATGATAAATTATCATGTATGTACTACTAGTATTTATTTTCAAAGTCTACTATTTTTTCTCTCACGTATTTTTCATGTTAATAAAGCTGCCATTCAATTAAATTGCCATAAATTCAAAGAAACTGTGGGATATGCCATGTCAGTAACTTTTCATGGAGTCATCCACTAATATAAATTGTGATGAAACAATTCTAATGAGCAAAAATCATAGGTATTGACTGAGATTGCCTTAAATTTTATGGATTGCTATTATTTTTACAAATATTCCATTCAAAATTTAAAGATATTATTCAGTACCCAAACTTTTTTTCTCTTGTGTATTTCTTTGTTCACTCTATGCATTTCAGATTGTGGGAGTAATTTAAGTAGCCAAGAGTCAGGGGTGATAAGCAGTCCCAACTGGCCTGGTAATTATGATGGTCCTCAAAGGGGTCTTGCAAGCAAAACCTGCAACTGGTTTGTTGGAGTTCGCCCTCGTCATAAAATTTTGTTAAATTTTGAATACTTTGCTGTGGAGGGTGAACCATTAGGTAAGGAGATTCACCTTTTAAATAATTTTATAAATGATCAGATTTGACTTTTTTGGTACATTCATATCGCTTATAACTACCATATTTCCTGATCTGTTAGATGAATGGGTGCATAAGAAGATACACCATGTTTTTCAAGATAAAATTTACAAAATATGCATTGAACTTGGTTCAGACGGAAAATATCTAAGTTTTTGATCATGGCACTAGTTACAAAGAAAATTGAACTGATGCATTAAAAATTAGCAGATACTGATATATGTCAACATATATTCATAGTAAAATCCGAGAAATTCATCATAATTGGGTCAAAATGTCTATAAGCTACCTTGTTTCTGTATTTTGGAGCATAATTCATGAAGAGGCAATCTTCTCTCCTAAGATCCCATGAAATTGTTATCATTTTTAACTTTTCATGTGATGCTTAGTTTCTGTTACTATTTTTATTTTTATCAAAATTTGTATTAAGAGCATCCATTTTCTATGTCTTTACGATACTCCTGTACTAACTAATCAGGAAAGATACAATATATGTACTTGTAGGTACAATCCCAGTTAGATCAGTACGTGTTAAGTTTTGCTGCCGCACCATATGTGAGATGAAAATAAACCCACCATGTAATACATATATTTACAATTTATTGGGGAATTTTCAGGAAGTACTTTTAACCAAATATGAAAACTTTGTTGCTCATTATTGACTTAATTTAGTTGTATTATCAAAATTCTTAAAAAGGTAATCATTTTCTATACCTGGTATAGAAAAAAATACTTAATAACATGTATTTTTTTGGTGAACCAACTAGCGCTAATAGGTTAACGTTATACCAATGTGCCATTGCCCAATTAAGTTGCAGGCTGATTTTGGAGCACATTTGGAGTAGAAAAGTGTACCTTATGGGGTGGGAAATATGGTATACCTTGTTTATAAAGTGCACCTTAGGGGTAGGGAAATATGGTAAACAGTAGTGATTAAGCATTTAAATGCACTTATTTACGATTAGATAATAATTTAATAATATGGTTAGTTCACTCAAGTAGAGACATTTACATTTGTGCAAAATTATTTTAACTTGTTTATAATGACATGCATGATTTTTAATCAATTTTAATGTAAAATCTAACCATTTATGCCCAGTGCCCTTTTTCAAAATGATTTGGGAACAATTTTTCAAATATGGCTTGAGTACTATTGTGTCAGTTGTCTTTGCTGCCAGGGTAAGTTTCCTAATTCAATGCATAACCTGTAGCTGCATTGCAGCATTCATAATTTCATACCATTATTACATTGCTTATTTTTCATATGCGCCCTCCTGAATTCTACCCAGCCTCAAAAGAGACATGCAATCTTATCAATTGTTCAGTTTATTTAGGGTTGGAAGCCATTTTTACTTTTACCATAAAATTATTATTCAATGAACTTACCTTGTGAATGGATTCATGGACCCCATTTCCTTCTAGGAATACAAGGAATTGTCAGAGATATAGGTATTATACATAGGCAAAATACAAACATATAAAGCTAGCTTAAGTCATAAGCCTACTGGCAAAAGAAAACTTAAGAAATTGGTCAATACACCAGATTTGTTCAATTTTGGGTGCTTCATGGCATATATTTGTCATAAAGTTGCAAAAGATTCATTGTAAGTCAATAATAATTACGGTATCCCATTTATTTGGAATGAAATTTACGAAAAATTAACCCTCTAGCTTCATTTCAGCTACTCAAGTAACAGCATAATGATTTATTTCATTCTTTCTTTTCTTCATTACATCCTGATCAAAAATACAATGAAACTCTCAAACATATCTAAGTCATCGTCCAAAAGATTATTCATGGTAGAAAATGCTTTGAACACTGGTGATTTACATTGAACATCAACCTCAAAATTGGTAGCAATATTTGGCCATGCATTTGGGATGTGTACTACTTGTGACCCATCTTGCATTTCATCTGACCATGTTATTAAATAATTAAATAATAACTAAGAAATGCATTCAATAATTTTCTTGAGTGCACGTAAATAAACTATTTATTGCTTAAAATAAAGTTAATACAAAAAAAGCTTTTATGACCTACAATATCTTACCTCAATTGGCAAAAAATGTGTTCTAATGTTCATATATCATACTATATATGGGCCAGAGTCATCCATTTCAAATCCAGGAATCTCGGATGATGAATTCAATTTATCTGCCTGAGAGTGAAAAACTCATTAAGGTCTTTGACCACCTCTGATACCCTTCATTCTGTCCATGTTTTGAACTCTTGTCTCAACAGTTTCATTCTACAAGCACTCAAAACTTATGATGTTTGAGTGTATACTCTGCTAAAGGAAAGAATCACTGAAGCACTGCATAAAAGAACTTGACCAAAATCATCAATGGTATAAAAATTTTATTTTAGACATCAATTGATGCCTGCACCTTTGGGGTCAATGAAGATGAAAATTCACACTATTGTGGCTAGGGTGACTGCGTATTAGGCAATGACAATTGGTAACACAGACATACACTGGTATACAGACTACAGGGACACAAGTTCTGAGTTTTTAAAGTTCCCATTTCACATATAAGCATAATTTTAAAAATGTTGTCAATTTTTCCTTCCCTTGAAAATTTAATTTCACAATCGTAATATTTACATTTTTAAATTTCATGATACTGTACTTCAAATATATTTTGAATGAAGTTAATGGTATTCCTATTCCATTTTAATAGAATTAGTCTCTTTGATTTAAGTGATCATTTCAATGCCTACCCATACTTTCATGCTGATCGTAGCACGAGGATGTCCTGCAGCTGTGGTTCGAATTTGGTACACATCTGATGGCCCACCATTGGAACTTTGTGGAGAAAAGCTTCCTTTAGATCGCTCCCAGTTTACCTCAGATGGAAATACAATGAGAATCAGGTAAATAATATAGGGTATAATGTATTGAAGCACATTGTTTCTTGGGCATACTCATCTGTCTCTCATGTGATTAAAGAATTGTAAACATTCAGTCAAGATACTTATTATTTTTATTATAATACAATCTACAATATTTTCTGATGTTTTTGTCAAATGATGAGATGATGAGATAAAGGCGTCTCACAATCCTGGAGTGATAGTTAATGAACTTACTCAGAGCTAAGGAAGTCAAATGTCACTTACTTATTGAATTTATAATCATGGGAGGTACGTTTGTTACTAGCATCCAATGACTACAGAATTTGTTGCATGCCCTGAATTTGTCAGGACATTCATGTTTTATGGAATGGGCAAAAATCATGGGATTAATCTGTCAGTGTTATGGTTCACTGTTGTTCAAATTTTGCTAAATATCAGTAATGTAGGGAAGTGAAAAAAATAGTTTTCAAGCCAAAGAAGGAAGAGGGAATACTCGCTCATACCTGATTTGGTATACCTGTATATATGATGGTAAGAGGATCCATCTTACATTTCTTTTTCAGCTTCATATCAGCAGATAAATCAGTGGGAGCTCAAGGCTTTAGAGCTGTGTGGACAGAGATAAAGGATTCAATCGAAGTTCCAGTAGGTGCAGTAGAAAAACCATGTGATGGAGGATTTGTATGCCTTAGGAGTGGGTTTTGCATTTCTGAAAGACTCACTTGCAATAAAGTGCCCAATTGTGGGTATGATGATCGCTCTGATGAAGCTAACTGTAAGTATCCGCACCAAAATTTCCATTATGCCTCAACCCTTTTTTACCAAAGTATTTCTTTTAGTATTACTTGCTTCTTAAAAATTGATAGTCATAAAATTTTGAATTTGCCTAAACAGCATAGATTATAATTTTTTTAAACATTTTTCTAAATTTTATTTCCCCAAAGTTTTTGTTTCACTCTTGATATAAAATTTATTCTAACTTTTGTATAGTTTTCAGAGTGTTTGTTGATTTTAGCATTTAAATTAGCAGTATTATGATTAGCGTATCAGTCTGGTGTGTTTTTATCCATAGACTAGTTATTAAGTCATACTAGTACATGAATGCTCCAGCATACTCATAGAAAACCTGCAATTGTACCCTTAAAACTTGGCAGAATTGAATTTGCAAAGCTTAATCGCACATCATTGCTGTTGCAAGATTAATTATGCATATTTTCCAATCTTGCAGCAAGAATTTTTAAATCAATTTTCGATTTTTCATTAAATTTTCATCCAATTTTAGGAAGCGATATTTACTGTATATATTCATTATAAAGCTACAATCCTAGAGTCAAGTTCATGAGACAAATTCAGAAGAAAAATATGTAAAACAGAGAAGTAACATGGGCAAGGATATTAACACTGAATGGAGAAAATTGGTTAAATGTCATAAATCAATCTTAGGATTGAAATGCTGATAATGGTAATAACAGCCACATTGCCTATCCTGCACACCCCCTCTATCTTTATACAGTGATATTTTGAGCATTTGCATAATGTATATGGATATGGATATTGGTGTGCCATGTGTTCTCATAAAATCACAGTGTGCCCTTTGCAGTGATGAATTTTAGTTTGTTTTTGAACAGGTTTTCTGTGTATTCTTCTGTGCAGCTATATTTCACTCAGATTGAAATGATTAGAATGACCTAAACATAAAAATGAATAATCTTTGAATCCCCTTTTAATTAATGTTTTGGATGAACACAGTGATCTATGTCTTATTTCATTTTAATTTGATATATCTGCTTTTTATCTTTTGTAGGTGGTGCATATGCCTCCCCTGTGTCCTTAAGAGCACGTCAAACAAGTGTGCTTTTGTTGCTTGGTCTTTCAATCCTTCGAATGCTCTCTTGAATTGGACATAAGGTTCATTTTGTTGACCACTATCTGTGACATCTCTCCAAATGTCCAGTAATGACTTTCCTTGGGCTCAATCGTTTGCTCATGCAGAAATATGTATGAATATATGGGTGTGCAGTTACAATGCCTGAACCACTGCACGAAACTCATTTTTGAACCCCTAGGAAAGGTTGTTTATTCTTCAGGATAATAAGAAAAGATCATGAAATAAAAATAGATTTGCATTTTAAATTTTGAATACCTTGAGGAAAAATTCATAAGTTTTTTCTATGTGTAGCCTAGGGTAATGGAAAGATTTAGTATTTTTTATGTTCTTAAAACAATCAGAGTTGATATGTTCTGACTAATCACAATATTGTTGAGGGGTATCTGCCCATGAAGCCATATATTTCCATATGGTTGGGGTAAAATCATGCTTTTGATTCAATCTTTCGACATGAGGTGTGCATGCTCATTAAATATGGAAAGGTAATATGAAGTACTAATTCCATTGAAAACGGCCATTGAAGTAGATTTCTGCAAATTTTATGGTAGGTTATTTCTTTTAAATCTTTCAAGATTGATTTATGAAAACTATATGATTGGATATTGGCCAAAGTGTTGTATGTAGTTTGATCATTATTGTTATGCATTATTGGATTTAATGAAAATATGTGATATAGGAGGGATTGGGTTTAATGAGTGGTGCCATGTTAAATAAAAATCTAAGGTGCTTGTATGAGCATTCATTATTGGAGTATCATTTGAATATTTGCTATTAAATTACTTGAATATTTTAAAGCATCTTAGGTGATTAATTGATTAAAATATTTTCAGTATTATTTGGTATAAATGGGTGTCAACTTTTAGCTGCTCATGAGAAAGTTGTTTACCATGAGATTGTCATAGGTGGTGGTGGAAATGATAGATTTGTGTTAATTGTTAACTATAAAAATGCCTACAGAAAGAAACATTTTTTCAAATGCATATACCAGTGCACAAGGGTGAGAATGTGAGTTATAAGTGTGGAGTGCTTTAATAATTGTTGAAGAATTGGATTAATGAACAAAAGAAAATAAAAATAGAGTGATTGGTGTAAGAAATTGTTTCCTGTCTGATCAATATATAACACAGCTACTACTTATCCTTGAAGCATATGTTATGGCACGTAAGTAAATTGAAGCATTATAAAATATAACTAAAAAAATGAAATTTGAAAACCCTGAGATTTTAAATAAAAACTTATTTGATATTTTTAAGGTAAACCTTAGAATGTGATATTTGACTATGGTATATTGTTGATAAAAACATCTTCTATTTTGCCAGGCCTAATACATTTCAAGTGTGTGGTGCTGAGGCATATTTCAACGGAAAAGAATATGGAAACACCTGAATTGCATGAGTTCATGAAATTTTTTGTCAGCAGCAGCCATTCTTGTTGTATGAAATTTGAGATTGAGTGTAATTCTCAAGATGGCAGTGACATTTAGGAGCAGACAGTATTTGAAACACTATTTACCTTCTGCAGGGAAAGCAACTAAATCCCTCAACAATAATTTTTTTCCTGTGTAAATTGAAGACTGACTAGTGCAAAGTGAATATACTGAAAATGTTTATGGTTAAATGATGTACATTCAAGTGGTGTATTGCGGCTGATACCTTATCAGTTTTTTATTTTAAATGAAAGTGCATTTTCAATGACTTTTAATGTTCCTGATTCAAAATTCTGTATATTGCATTACTATTTTAAAATGGTATATTTGTTTAAGGATTCTGAAAACTTATATTAATTTTTAATATAAGGGCAATGTTCCTTCATTTACAGTTAACATAATCTAAAAAATTTAATTGATATGTGAATATCTAAATGTTCTTTCAGTATTAATCAAATTTCCAAAGAATACTATGCTGGTATCATCCTCCTGAAAATTATTGTTGACATTGGGTTAAAGTCTTTTATTGATTTAAAAAAAATCATGCTTCTTTCTTGTTAACTGTTGACACATGCCTGCATTTAAGAACACAAAAAGTAGATAAAAATGGCATATGTGAACATTTTTAAGTGAGAGTTATATTAGCTGTTATGAGAACATTTTCACATTTGTAAAATATGACACTTTGCTACTGGTTTTACAATCCAATAGTGTGTGGTCATCTGTTACTTTGAAAAAAATAATGGTTACTGCTGAAAGCTTATGAGTAACACCTATACTTCCAGAATACGAATATCATACAACGAAAGACCAGGCTGGAGTAGGAGTGTTTCAGCTTATATTTTTTACCTATCAGTGCATATGTGAATTATCATTGGGATATGTTTCAATGTGGCAAGTGGAAATGATGACTTCTTTACCAAATCAAAAGGAGTTCATGGGAAAACAGAAATTTTTGACTGGGGAGAATAATGTGTAACAGATTCTGATGACGAAGATACAATATTCACAGAAGCATAGTGTTTGAAGTTTTCTTAATTATAACAAAAAAGGGAAGAATTATGTTCATGACTCATCACCAGAATTGAGGTGTGCTGCAGTGCTAGATTGCTAGAAAAAATCAGGAGGATGAAAATTTTTGCTAGAGATAATTTTGTCTAATCTGGGAGTACACTTAAAAAATGTGTTGATTTTAGCTAAATACAATACATTATTCAGGCTTTGTTATGCCTGTAGCTGTTAACCAATAGTTGATTCCCAATGATCGAAAGGGAAAATTCACAGCTGAAATTTCCGAGAAGGGCCATGCAGCATTAGAGATAGAGAGGAAGCAATGGAAGCTGTTCTTATTATAGTTAGCAATATGTGTTGTAGCATATGTTTCAAGTCATATATTTTGTGTAAACCTGGTAAAAATATGGCCAAAAAGAATTGTGACATGAAAATAATAATTGAATATTATGTAAATATTTAATATGTGTTCCAGGCAATGAAATTATGATGTAAATGGGCTACATTTTAATTTATATGTATTTATTGTTTGCTAATGATCTCAACTCATATGTTTTGCTCTGGTACAATAGTTTTTTGTATGAGGAAAGCACAAGCCATGTCTTTGCACGGGTTTGTTATAATACAATGTTAATGAATACTTCCTGCTCAAACACATATACATGAGTTACTGATGATCCTCAGCATTTAGGGGCAAAGTGACTGTATGATATGAGATGTATAGCTCTCTTTATTTGAGAATACATAGTCTTGAAATGAATTGAAAATACTGGTAAAGTTTATTTTTTAACTGCACCCAGTTAAATTCTTTTGGGGGTAAAGTTAGTCAATGTCAAGAATGCAGCAATGCTCCATGATAGATGTCCCTGTTAGCCATTGAGGCATAAAGTAATGGCACCTTAGAGTAAAAGGAACCCAATGTGACTTGATTTGGACATTAACAGGTGGTTAAGCATCTTAAACTGCCATAAGAATGCCTAAAAAGTTTTTAATCACTATGCTACTGTCCACAGCCTGGTAGATAGCATTGTTTTGAGACAAGAGTGATGGAATTTCATAAAGTTAGCAAATTGAAAATACTTTTTGATAGCTTGATATGTAATTTACCTAGTTTTGTTAAAATAAGAGATACCTTTAATCATTTTCATTAATTTGCAATCCAATGACATTCAATTTTTTAAACTTCACTCTGATCCTGAAATTATGCATTGTTAAAGAAAGAAAATTTCATTTATAATAAATCAGTGAATATTTTGTAAAGCTTTCAATGTTTTGTTCTTAAAAAATAAGACACTTCCGGGAGGAGAAATGGTACTTTTATTCAGCCGATAATGGATAACAGACATAAGCAACATCTGCAAGTAGTTAAAATGTCACTTAATGTATGTGATAGATAACCATTTTCGGTGAGACTTAAGTGTATGGTCAAAATAAATGCTACCAGCTATCTGGTATTCATTATTTGGATTTTTACTTAGTATCTTGAAATTCATCCATATCAGGGGCCCACAGGAAGGTTCCATGACAAACTTCCATCATGAAAATTTGAGGCATTTCCCTCTTTATATCAGTATCATAATAATTTATATTGTTATGTCATCTTCAAATACAATGGTAATTCTTGCATAAAATTGCTAGCTATAATTATCATTTATTGAAGCATTCATTCGTTAATACATCAAAAATATTGGATGGAGTGGATTAATCATTTTAAAGATCTTAGAGGTCTTGTGGTTTATTGCCCATTTTTTGTTAAAAATGTTAAGAGTTAATTGAAAGGTAGCTTATATTAGAAATTGACGTGGCTGACAAAATAAACTAATTTTTTATATAATTCAAGGGCTTAAATCTGTAACTCGTCTCTCCCACAAAAGGGCATCACAAATCTGATAAGACTGCAGATTTTCCCAACCCGAAAAGCCTTGTCTCACGTTTCAGCGGAAGGGCTTTAGCTGCTTCTTAAGTTTTTAGTTTAAGAATTCCGAGTTCTCGCAGTACCAGTCCCAATATTACAATTTTCTGGAGTCGCACCTATCTTCAGCCCATTAGCTCATTGACAAAGGTTGAATATAGTATTTAAATTTCTAGGAGACACTCATTATTAATGTAAAAGCTGAGCAGGCATTGGGGAGATAGCTATTCTAATTATTGCAAACAAACAACAATACAATACAAAATAGGCAAATGAGAAAGACTGCAGTCAATTTATGCAAGTTAAGCTCTTTTATCATTAAACTTGTTGCTCTTCTTTGTAACCCACGTTCAAAAGTGGGCGTCTCTTTGCTAACAAACGGATAGCTTTGTGCATGCATTTAGAATAAACTATTGGACGTTAAAATTGATATAGGTTTGGTTTTCCGTTTAGGGGCTTAAATAGGCATCAGGTGTATTCCTTCCTACATTCACCATGCATTCAGAACATTCCTAAGAAACTTGAATGAATTGATGATCTGTTGTGTTGGCATTCATAATTATATTATATTGAGCAAGGTGGTTATTAGTTCTTTCCGGTTCTTCTATTCTTCTAAATATCATGATAGGGCTAGATAGGGCTAAAGTTAGTTGAATTTGATTGATTTTACTTGGTCCCACAACAGTAGTTGATTTGCACGCATCATTAAGCATCGTTAATTCTTGGAAAATGAGTTTCAAATGTCGATGTAATTGTACTGTACATGCATATTTCACTAATATGTCACATGCATATTTCACTAATATGTCACATGCATATTTCACTAATACTCACTTCTCATAATGCATTTACAATGGATATTTTCTTTAATACGGTATTCACGTGGTACAAATGGTATCTCTATGAAAGTATTGACTACGCGGAGAGAATACATCATTTAGACTACGAGTTTTTTTGTTGATACTTTAGCTCTATTCTTCAATCATCACGTACAATGGAATATTTTAGTAAAAAAATTCATTTGCAAACAGCGTTCATCATGTGCAATAGTAGTATAAATTGAGAGAGGTACAAATGGAATTCTCCTTCTGGTCTTGCTAAGCCAGGCAGTTCTGGCTTGACAGAAGGTGTCACATAAACAATGGGGATACATATAAAATGTTGCTGTAATAAAACTACACGTATTACATGTCAAGTTTTGTTCAAAGCCCAAGTCCCATCCATCTAACAACCAGCCTGTTATTTTCCTTTTCAGAGCATTTACTGACTATAATATTTTTAAATCCTTAGGTATTTCATTAAATGTTAGAAAGACAGTTAACTCCTATTTTCTTCTACCTTGATTTGTATAATATTTTTTGAGATACGACTCAGTAATTTTACAAAAGGCCAGGTTAATGAATTTTCTTCATTAATGAAGTTTTTTTCATCAATGAAGTGAAAGCGGTGTAAGTAGGTTAACTAAGCTTAAATAGCTAAATAGGATGGTGCGAGTGGGTTTACAAGAGAATGGAATATAATATTACCTGTACACTTTGTGCAGGGATATTTGCAGCCTGATATCTACGGTTTTGAATTCATTTGTTTATTTTTCATGGAATAAGTTGCACATTTCCTCTACAAACTTTCTCCTGTCGAAAGGACTTTATAGTTTATGCTTCGACTTTTAATAAATATAGGCCACCATGACGTGACGATATGAATATTGAGGGCTTTTACCTTTCAACGTTGAATACATTAATGCACAAGCAATATCAAAAGAACGAAGTCTCATTTTCAATGTTAAAAGGCTGCGATCACCTAGTTCAATCATATAAAGTACATGCATACCTGTATGTACACAGACCTCCTACCACAGTGTTTGAATTAAATCTCACGGTTATATGCAAACATTTTTTAAAAATTATGAATAGGCATTTGAATATGTGTACGTTTGATTTTTTTAATTGTACGTAGACATGAAATTACTTAAATATCGAATATTTTATTGACGACTGGGCATTGTGGCTCCAAATCACGCAATCAGTTGTTTGACTGCCAAAGTTCTCTAATTGTGGTATTCAACCCCGGCCTGCCTACCGAGTCACACACAAACGCAACTGCGATCGGGTACGGTAGAATCTTGGTTGAAAAATATGATGGGCAAAGCAAAGTGGCGCCATGTGACAGCAAGCAAACGACCGAAGCGAGGTACGAAGTCTGTTGAAAAAGTATCGCGAATTTTGAATATTCGCGGGTTAAGCATATTTAATTTTCGATTTTTTTGTAGTGTTATGTTGGTACTTATGCCTCTCACTTATGCCGAAAAGTTCGGTCATTTTGAATGTTCAGTCAAATGTTGAGAGCTGTTTTGCTTGGATATGCTTTGGCTTGTCTTCTATTTTTGCCTGTTCCAAAAAGTGGATCAAAGAATCTGTATCAAATTTTGGGTGAAAAACGAAATTAAGTGCGAACGTATTACGAATATTGACTGTGGCAAATGGAGAAGCTACCTTGGACCAAAGCAACGTTTATCGGTGGCATAAATGTTCTCGGAGGGCCAAGAAGATGTGAACGACGAAGAGCGTGCCGGACGCCCGAGCACGTCAACAACAGACGAACGCATTGATGAAGGGAAGAAAATAGTATTGGCCAATCGTCGAATCACTGTTAGAGAAGTTGCTGAGGACGTAAAAATATCGATTGGCTCATGGTATTACAAATGATTTGGGCATGACACAGGTCGCCGCGAAATTCGTACCAAAATTGCTCAATTTCGACTAAAAACAGTAGCGCATTAACATTGCTAATGAGGTGTTGGACTCAGTCCGCGACGACCCAAATTTGCTCCGGAGGGTCATAACTGGGGACCAATCATGAATTTATGGTTATGACGTGGAAACTCCCAATCTTAGACGTGGAAACTCCCAAACTTAGACGTGGAAACTCCCAAGTATCCCAATGGAAGCAGCAGCACGAGCCAAGACCGAAAAAAGCGCGCCGAGTTCTATGGAATGCGAAATTTTTACTCACAGTTTTCTTCGATTGCAGGGGAGTGGTGCATCACATCGTAAGTTCTTGTCACAGGGTAGAACGGTAAATAAGGAATATTACCTGCAAGTAATGCGCAATTTGCGCGAAGCGATCCGCCACAAACGCCCGGATCTACGGAAGAACAAAAATTGCCTTATGCACCATGACAACGCCCCTGCTCACAATTCGTTACTTGTGCACGAATTTATGGACAAAAACAACACACTAATGATGCCGCAGCCACCCCAGTGGCTTTTTCTTCTTCCCGAAACTGAAGAGGCCCATGAAAGTACCACGCTACGCTACGATTGACGAGATAAAGACTGCATCGAAAGAGGAGCTGAGCAAGATCCCAAAAAAAGATTTTTTGAAGTGCTTCGAGGAATGGAAAAAATGTTGGCACAAGTGTATAATATCTATGGGGATTAGTTTGAATGGGACAAAATAGATATTTACGAATATATAAATAATTTTTGAAAAAACACTAAGGTCGCGATACTTTTTGAACAGACCTCGTAACATTCGCATGAGTTGGAGGCCTTGGCCATAATTGATGCCCTTAAGCATTCCCGAATGTATCTGATTGGTATTAAATATATTATAGTCACTGACTGTAACGCTGTTAAAGCAACTGTGAACAAGCGGGCTATTTTTCCTCGAATTTCCCGGCGGTGGACATAGATAATTTACAGCAAGGGTAAAGGTAAGTTGACTACATTAGCCGTATTCCTGTCTCGGTGTTGCGAGTCTATGGGCTGGATTAATGATTACATGTTAAACAAAAGGGAAAAGCCAAAGTATAAATGTTCCTTTCGAGTTGCGTGAGGGGGAATTAGACTCAAGTCAATGCGTCGAGAAAGAAGGATTGCTTTGCCTCCAACAGGTTGTGAAAGATAAGTGAGAAACATTACGCTGCCACTTTCCCCAACAGAGTAGGCCAGGCTTTATTTCATGCCTACGCTTATTTACTGATGAGCAGTACCACGTTGGAAGCGAGAAAACAATTAATTCGATTCTACTGCATGTCTGGTTACCAAGGATGAGACAGTTTGCCTCCAATTATACAAACACTGTCTCGTTTGCGCTGTGAAAAAAATGCGCACTGAACATTTAAAGGGATATTTCCAATTAAATTAGAAACTCTCTGCCCCAATGCACACAGTTCTTGTCGATTTATTCGCCGGCGTCTACTGATGGCTAATAGATATGGCCTTGTACTGTTTGATTCGTTTAAAAAATATTGCAACTTGGCTCCCCAAAAATCCATCGAGGCAAATGAAACTCAGTGGGGGGTAGCAGTAGTGTTTAGGGGAGGCGACCGACAGCTGAGGTCATTTGCGCCATAGAGGATGACAGGAAAGGATGAAGGGTGGAGAGAAACCCGGCGTCGGCATAAGCCGAAAGCTTATCGAAAGGCGCCAATGGGTCCGAAGCTTAACGTCCCATCCGACGGACGGCGTACTCACTCAAAGTGCCCTCCACAAAGCACCTCAATTAGGGATCGAGATACCTCTGAAAAGTATTCAACACCGCCGGGATTCGAACCCGGGCCCTCTGGGTGGAAACTCAGTGGGCCTTGCCATTTTGTATCTCTTTTGTCCCCCATGGACAGGGGTACCAATCGCCATTATTTGCCAGTAACTAAGTGCCACAACGAATGGCATGTCCGATATCCATTTTATAACAGCCGTTATTCAAAGAGCGAATGGCCAGGTTCAGCGATCCATGCGCACACGTACGACTTTAATAGGGATTAAAATGAAGCTGAAGTCGGAGTGTTTTGTGGGGGATCCATTTAGTTCTGAACACCACTTTCCAAAAAGCGACAGGTGTCGGTCCGCTTCACGTGCTGAATGGCATTGAAGCCACCACCACGCTCAAATCGCTCAAACTGAGTTTTTACATGATGTTACATCTACCAGAGATATGGATGTTGGCAGGAGGCGTGTGAAAGAACGACTTCTGACAGATGAAGCTTCCAGTGTAGGAATCAACTCAAGGAGGCGTGACTCCTTGCAATGCAGCGTTGTTGACTTCGCGCTACTTCATCGAATGAATAAGGTCCACTCAGGCATGGCGGACTTCGAACTCCTCGGACCTTACGAGTTCCGGGAAGTCGCACGCGAGGGCCGCTACGGTCTGAAGCTTGCTGGTGCAAGCTTCCAGTACAAGACAGTGCCCAGTACAAGATCATCAAGGCAGCCAAGGAGAAGTTACGACCGCGGCAAAAAGATTTGACGGCTGCGACTGACGTGAATGATCTTATCACTATCCTTAATGATAAAGCGTGACGACTGATTACGAGTTGTTTTACAGCACCAGCAGTACAATTGTGATTGCGAAGCGAAAATTGAAATTTAACAGAATATCCTAGTCCTTAGAGATATGATTTCAGCTAACATTAGCAAAAACAAGGCACTAAGACGATAAGACCGTATAAAGCTTGTGTTTTAAAACGTTTTAAAGGGAGGAAAGACCAACCATTGCATTGCATTAGATAATTGACTAAAAGAGCTTGACCTATTTAAATACAATAAACGAGCAGACTGATAATGTTCACAATAAATATTTATTTTTTTAGATTTCCATTTTAAAAGCTGTACTGACGGAAGAAATGATTATTGCTCCTGGTAGGGTCATCCATGCGAGATAGGTCACAGGCTAGGTGCCATACGAAAGGGGGTTTGCGAAGCGTCTGTTTCTCATTAAGGCGTCTGACCTCACTGGGGTCAGACGCCTTAATGAGAAACAGACGCTTTGAGTAATGGCGTCACGTTAAAAACATTACAGAGGAAGGCAACGGGGAACCATCTCAATTATCATTCCCAAGAAATGATGGAAACTATAGAGAATATGAGTCCTGGAAACTACGGGACTCGGCCCAATCGGCCGTGTGTCATGCCCGGCAGCGGGGGAGGAAAGGCTTCCGCGGTCGTCATCTCACGAAAACCTCGAAAAGCAAAACCGACAGGAGAAGGACAGAAGACGCAAAATAAGAAGATCAATTTAGTTATAATAGCAACTTGGGATGTTAGGACAATGATGAGGACAAAAAAATTAGATTATATATAGCGAGAGATGGGAAGAGGAAATAGATATTTTAGGCCAGTGCGAGGTGAGATGGAAGTACAGTAGGGATTGCTGGAATGATAGTTATAGAATAATATACAGCGGCGGGGACGAGATCCGACGAGGGGTTGCCATAATATTGAATCAAAAGGTAGGAAGAAGCGTAGTCAACATACCTGTAGACCAAGCAACGGATAGAATATCACTAAGAGAGATAAAATAGAACTGATGAACTTGGTCATTTCTCAGGTATACATGCCACCAAGCAGTCATGAGGAGGAAGAAGTCCATAGGATATACGATCAGTTAGAGGACATAATCGTGCGTGTTCCTGCAGGGAAACATTTGATAAAAATGGGAGATTTAAATGCGTTGATAGTCGAAGGAAGAGATGGTGATGAGGTGTGGGACTACGGTTTAGGCACGAGGAATGACCGAGGGAAGAAAACAAAGTAGTTTTGCAGAAGATAGGGGTTAATTATCACACACTCATGATTTGCATACCAAAAAAGGCGTAGGTATACATGGAAAATACCTGGTAATTCAGAAAGGTATCAGTTAGATTATATTGTGATTCTGCACAGAGATTGCACAGATTCCCGAGTGTGGACACAGAATCGGATCTGAATTTAGTAATTATGATGTGCAAGTCCAATTCAATAATTTAAGGCTGGAGAGAAGGTTTAGGAAAAAGTAAAGCATCAACTTAATTGACAAGGAAGGATTATTAGAAGGCTGTAGAGATACTCATGAGCGAGGAAAAGGAGCTGAGAACTATCGATAAAAAATAAGAATATATCAAAAAAGGGATATCGGAAGCCGCAAAAAGAAAAACGGAAGCTGTAAATAGAAAAGAACAAGGATCCCATGGATTACAGACGAGATGGACTGGAAATATAGACGAGAAAATGGTGAAGAAATAGAAGAATGTAAACACGGAGTTAGATAGAAGGAATTATAAAGAGCTACAAATAAACTAAGGTGGAGGCCAAATAGAACAAACAAAGCGTGGTGAAATAAGCAGTGCGAGGATATGGAAAGTTTACGGAGGACGGGTGACATTGATGTGCTATACAGGAAGGTTGGGCGGAGCATTCTTGTCAGTAAGTAAGATGGGAAAATCGTTGCAAACAATTAATGATAAGCCAGGAAAAATACAGGTTGAACCAGAAAAGATCCAAGAGAAATGGATAGAATATAAAGAAGAATTGTATGGTAAAGAACTTAGACCAGCAAGGCTAGATATAGAAAGAGAATATGGCGCAGATGAAAATAGCTTAGGCCCAGGCTTATTCGACCATAAGATAAGACGGACATTAAGGGTAATGTAATCAAATAAGGCTGTGGCGGTAGGCAATATTCCTGCGGAACTACTTTAAGAATAGGAAAATGTGGGAGAAAGAGTCTATATGGTCTAGAATTGATGAGGGAGGAATTTGACGGAAGACTTTATGAGATCAGTGTTAGTTCCTAATTCAAAAGAGGTAAATGCTACATCATGTGAGGGATAATTGCAAAAAGTATTATTTCACACTCGACTAAAGTGGTTATCAGGATCTTTAACAAGAGGGTGGAGCACAGAGGTTTTGATTATTTAGGGGATGATCAGTTTGGGTTTAGGAAGGGGTGAGGTACGCGCGATTAAGTCACTAACTGCAATAATAAAGTCACTGATAGAGAGGAGTGTGGAATACAATCAGAATGTATTTGCCTGTTTCTTTAACAGGGTTTGTGTAGAAAGTATCGTCAAAAGTTTTTGGAAAAATAGATATATTTCAGATATTGTAACAATGCCTCAAAGGTCTTCAAAGTACATTTTTTGAGCGTCGACACACATTAGCTAGTGGATTCTTCACGACTCGAAGGCTCCCGGGTAGGCAGATTCCGGAAGGTCCTTAAGGGTACGCGTGCAAGCATCTATGACGGCACATTGGATCTCATGGTGTTCTTTGAGGGAGGATGTCAATTTTGGGAATAGTAAATAGTCTGCTAGTGCTAAGTCGAGACCGTAAGTGGGTTGGGGAATCGTCGCGATGCCTTCTTAGTAGTCTTCGCAAGCAGACCGTAGACTCTGATTTTGGTCGTCCGTCAAGGCCTTTGGAACGAGTTTACCGCAGATATTTCGTGTCGCCAAATTTTCACGGATAATGGTGTGCACTTTCATGGTATCAATGTCATTATAATCTGCAATTATGCGCACACTTAACTGGCAGACTGAATTTAGCGCTTCACCACACGTCGCACGTTTCCGTCGGCTCTTGTAGTCGATGGCCGATCAGTGCAGGGTTCGTCCTCCACACTCTCTCGGCCATCTTTGAAGAGCCAGTTTGTGATATTATTTTGTCCTTATACCCTTGGAAAATCATGCCCAGCGCCTCGGTACCAGATTTTCCCAGTTCAACAAAATATTTGATGGAGTATCGTCGTTCATCCATTCGCTTGCTCCGAGTCACTCGACAGGGTTCACTAGAGACACAATCTAGCCTCAACGAACTCGTACGCAATTGGCGCTTGATATGTGTTCAAGGTCAGACCCTTCAGCACCGAGCCTGCGTGGTGCGAGCACGCTGCAACATACATTCACGTCAGTGTTTCGGATAATTTTTATACACACCTTGTGTTTTGAAAAGACGCTTAATAGAGTGATTTGGGAAAACTGATGAATATACGTATATTTTAGAAAATAGGATCAGATTCGGTGGATAAAAAATCAATCCAACCCCTGTATATTGCATAGTCTGCTTAGGTGCGAGTGGGGGACGAATAGTCCGGATGTGCATTGTGAGGGAGGGGAGTTAGGCAAGGATGTCCATTATTGCCCGTACTACTCAACGAACATGGAGAGGGAGTGGTTAAGGAGGCAAAGGAAGAACAGGAGGTAGGAATGAAAGTCGCCGGGGAATGATGGCCAAGCTCTAGTTTGTCAGTCAGGCAAGCATTGCTGAGTGAATTGGAAATTCAGTGCGACAAATATGGGCTGAGAATTAATGGAAATTAAATAAAGATGTTGTGTTTTTTCGGAAAGAGAAAGGTTGAGTTTAACATTAAAATTGGATGGCAAAAACTAGAGCTGATAGAACAGTTTGCATACCTCGGAAGTATTTTGGACCTTATTGGTCCAAGTAGCAGGGACCTAAGGAGAAGAATTTCACTAGACAAGGAGGCTTTCACAAGGAGGAAGGAATTAATGGCAGGGAATTTATTTAATCAAGCATGTTTAGAATAGGCTCGTCAAAACTTTGATGTGTATCGTAGTTGTGTGCGACGCCGAGATATTGCCATTGAAGCTGGATGATAGGCGTAGGCTGGAGGCTTTTGAAATGTAGGCGTGGAGAAGGCGACATGGACCGAAAGGAAAACAAATGAGGAAGGGCCAAAATCCAAAACTTACCTTTATCGATACATGATTACCTATGATAATAATAATACTAATAATAACGATAATGATAAAAATAGTTAATTTAATAATAATACTCCAACCGATGGCTTCTCTTCAATATTTTAGCAATTTGTAATTATGGAAATATCTCTATCGCCAACTTTTTAGGCGCACTTGCCTATTTTATTTCTTCTCATGGCGGAGCATTAGAGATATGGGAGATATTCCATCGATTTTCCCCTTAAACATTTCAAAATAGGATAAGTAAATGAAGCTACAAATGTTGGTAATGAATTAAGAGAGCATGCATTCATGAAAAGAGAGTTTATTTACACGAGTACAGTTGCTGGGTATTTTCATCTAGTATCTTAGAAGATAAAATTTCAGTATTTTCATCATCCAGTTAGATCTATAAAAATAAACCATTCATTTTTCGATAACCCATACAAAATTAGCAACATATAGGCATATTGAAATGTAATGAAATAATTGAGACAACAAACATATAGGCAGTTTTTTTCTCTTATTGGTGTTGTATTTATAATGGGTATAAATTTGATCAGCTGAAATTTCGTGAAATGTAAGAAATACCTCTTTTCTCCGATATTCAATTGAAATTGATTAATCGGCGGTGAATTCCTCGACATGTCAAATTCTTATTTCAGGCGACTATGCATTACCCTGGAGATTGCTATGGCAACAAACACTCCCAATGACGCTGAGCCTTGATTTATTGATCCAACGAGCTAAACGCCCCAGGAGTCTGGGCGCAATTTCCATTTGAGACACTTAAAGTGGATCTACCACTTATTGGACAAGGAATGGTTCTAAGAGTGAAACACGTCACTTAAAACTTCTTTTAGAGAACTTTATAGTTGTAATTTATTCACTGGCTTGTTTTTATCACGTAGTAGTGCGATTTGGCAGACATCATTAATCCTTTTTTTAAATGATAAATTAAGCTCTTTAGTTTGTTCTACTGATTATGTTGCGATAAGCAATTCTATGCAAAGTTTTTGGTAATTTTTGTGATAAAAAGTATCTTCTTTTAAATGAATTCATTTATGCCCAAAGATTTGTAACCGATGCTCTTTCTTGCGAGTCGCCTTGTGACCTGTAGAGCATGAATTTGTGTCCCAGACGCGACGGGATTTAAGGCCTCACACTTCAGTCCCTCCGTCGGGATCGTCCGCGGAAATTTAAGGCGACGTGCGTCAATATGCACGACCGTGAACACCCCGGCATTTATTGGCATGGGTAGAAAAATGAAAACTCCGCTTTTTTCGCTTTCTATTGTCTCAAATGTGTCATCTGATTCCTGATCTAGAAGCATCGCATAATCTCACCAGTCATTATCACGACCTCACCCACTTTCATGGTTGCAATAGCCATCCCGCCACAAAGTCGTACCTCAGGTCAGATGAAGGAAAATGAAAATGGAGCGACCGATGGCAGAAGAAACCACTCCACTGGTTTGAACTGAGAATAACTTCCAGAAAAAGTTTGCAAAAACTGGCACTGGAAACATCTTTAGGAAACTTAGAGCGTGAAAAAATGGAAAATTCTAAAGGCATTTTTCTGGAAATCTAAAATATACCATTTTGTATCACTGAAGCGTATTTCAATTGATACATAATATTGATCGTTATATGGTTTCTTTTTAAAAAGATTACTTACGTTTGCCTGTGTCACTGCATTTTGAGAAAACTTCGATATACCGATACTGAATCATCAATGAATCCTAATAATGTTCATGATTATGAAGTGAAGAATTCATTAGCGCTCTCGAAGGCTCTTACACCTGAAATTGTATCTCAACATTATTATTTTGTGTTTTTTCATGTAGTTCATTTATGCACGTGTACCAAATATAACCACCAAAATGTTCCTAGTGAAAGCCAGAGCACTTCCCTCTTAGATTGCGTAACTGTGTCACGTATTGAACCTATGTGTTAATCAGACTATTTCAAATTTTGAAAAATACTATGTGAAAAATATGAAGGCATTGCAATGGAATTCCCGGTGTCACTCTCCGATAGATTTGTAAGTGGACAAGTGTGAAGTGTGATTTTTTTTACATTTTTATTTAAAGAGACGGCCGTCAGGGGAACATGTCTTCTGATGGTATTAATACGTTGATTGCATTTTCCATATACGAACAGGCTCCCTAATAACAATGAAAAACTTGATACAATTACTTAACTCTACGGACGGAAACGTGACATTTATAATGGATGTTGAAGATGCCTCAAATTATTTAGATTCAACCACTAGGAAAAAGGAAACATGTGTCTTAAAATTGTAGTAAATTTTGCTATATTGATCTCATGATAAGCCAAAATCCACGAGACCATATCTCTCAAAATCTATCCGTGATTTACTGCACCATGCACCGGTTATGAATGATCTCCATATCAGATTACCACATGCTGAGAGAGTTTCGCGCAACTAAATATACCGCACCCGGAATGGGTACTTAGAAGATCTAATCACAAAGTTTTGCCGTAAAAAAATAAGGCAAATCTCAGTCAGCCTAATCCATAACTAAAAAGGGAAAGATGTCAAAAGAAAATGATGCAGAATTTCATATCGTGGCCGAATACCTTCCAGTACGGAAAGCTCTTGCCAAAAGACAAATTGAAAGTTACATTTCATGGCATGAATACCCTAGGTAGCGAAAAAGACAAAATCACTATGGAAAACCAAGGCGTGATACCACATACTTCAATAGAGTCACTGCAATCTGAGAAATTTCGGAAAACTGGGGAGGAATTGTGATATTAAAACCAAAGAACGCCATTAACTTTTCGCAAACTACAAATCTACCTCGCACTATGCTAAGAACCTCCTGGTTACAACTACATTGGCGATTTCAAACCCCTTTTTACTGTTTAAGGAAAAGAATAGTACATGACTTGACGATCTTGGGCAGTGGCAACTCAATTAGGCCAAACCTTATGAAAATATATTACACGAGCGATTCTCTTTTTTCCTATCACTCTATCTTAGGATGCTTTCTTTGAAATTGAGCCCAGATGAAAAATACAGACCTTTGTATGGCTCATTCAGTGACAACCCATGAGTTCCGTCATATCACAAGGAATGGTGAAAGGGGTACGCCGAGGTCTCACCCTATCCCTCCCTCCTTACCTACAGTCCTATATAACCATGTAAAATCTGTGAAATTTCAAATAATGATACTCTCCATGGAAATCGTTGGGAAATAAAATTATTTTTGTGGAATAGGAAAGTATTTGATTTCCTAATTACCCTTAGCGTCTGTTCTATGATAACACACTTAAACCTACATATTCCACAGTTAATATACCCGTAGTGATCGGTTATCTGTTATTCGTAAAAAAGGATACTCGAGTTATGTTAGGAAATAATCGAGGAAAGCAAGTAAAGAAATTATTTCTGATCCGTTAAATAAATTAAGATATGCCACCGAATAAGAAACGCAGATGCACTCGAAAACACTTCAATATAAAATATAACGGAGAAGTCCTCACCCATAAAACTAAACTACACAGAATGCTATATTTTCTTGAGGAAAAAGGAAATAAAATACCGATTCAAAACGAACAGAAGTTGAGCCTACGAAGTTAGAAGAAACAACTTCTTGAATACTCTAAGCAAAAGATAACTTCAAAGAAATACGATTGCAAAGTGTCGTAGTTTTACAAGGTAATAAGTATAACTACTCTTTTAAAAAAGTTTAAAATTATAGCAAACCGTTTTACAATTATTTTGCCATAAACAATTTCTTAGTTTTACATCATCTCTTCATCCATTTATGGAGACCGAAATCATCCATATTCCATTTCCCTCCACATTTTCTATCATTTTTATCATAATCCATAGGTATTACGTACAGTTTCTTGATCCATCAACCCCATTCCGAGCAGTTTCGGGCATTTTCGAAGGCAACGGAAAGGGAATCTCTTTAATGATAGAGTTCCTGAATCTATCTTTACACCTCCAATGATATTTTTTCTTTTGAATATTTGTTGTCATTCATAAAGCATATCCCAAACACCACACGCACTTTGATTACGTTTCCCTTGACTGCCTAGCACGTTGCTATTGAGCTAAAGCCTAGAACAATTATCCTAGCGATTATGCAATTTTTGAAGCATCACTGTCGTGCGGATCTTCTAGTTTGCAGGATCATTCTAAAATTCCCTAAAATCATTTTTCTACGGGCGCTTAAGTTAACGGCTAAGTGAATTTCTTAGGAATGCATGCGTTGCGAGGACTACTTACTCGTATGCCAAGATCACAGCTTGAATCAGGGAACCTCCCACACTTTTGGGGATAAGATCAATTGAGAAGCTCAAATTGATGGTGGTTGCAACCTGAAGGCATTAATTATCTACATATGTATATTAAAACCATAAACACAGTAATCAACCCGAAGGTCGGTTTGGTAGGCGATGGTAGAGTTCACCCAGTACTAAGCCCGACGGCGTGTGAAATTCACACATCAGGGTAGGGAGGCCAAATCCTTTTCCTGTGCCGGTTATGGTTTCCCAGGAAGATCTGGTACCCGAAAAATCACATAGCTTGGGTGGAGCTGCAGGTGCCTAGAGACTTACCCGGGATCCCCCAGTCATTAGTTCAACGCTCTACCCCCTGGACTACCGCGACCCATATATATATATATATATATATATATATATATATATATATATATATATATATATATATATATATATATATGTATATATATATGTATATATATGCTGACCGGAGGGTCCCGGGTTCGATTCCCGGGCAAGGCACTCTAGGCACCTGGGAAACCATAACCGGCACAGGGAAAGGAACTGCCCCCCTACCCTGGTGAGTGAATTTCACACGCCGCATAGGGCTTAGTACTGGGTGAACTCTACCATCACCTACCAAACCGAACTTCGGGTTGATTACTGTGTGTATGGTTTATGTACGTATGTATGTACATATACAAATTCAAATACGAAAACCCGCCACATGACAAACGCATATTCATATGCATGGAAATAGAGATAAGGTAATGGGACAGAAACACATAAAAGACGAAAATAGGGAAATCGGGGAAGTGAGAGTCCAGTAAATTTCAAGCGTAAATAAGTTTCCTTATCGGAACTCGAGCTACGAATCTTCGACCTGTGTTTCGAATCTGTATTTTCGCCTTCCCTGCCAATTTTGTGTTGTTTTTGTATGTGTTCCTATCCCATTTCCTCATAAATATTTCTTTAATAATGTACTCGTAGATACTCCGGATGAAATGACGATGGTATTAACTCAATGGAAACGTGAATTGATCCAAAATAAAAGAACATGATAAGCAATTTCGATAAAAATAATAAATAACACATTTTTAAGAAATATTTTATAAAATGCATTAACTTTAGCGCCTTCGAAAACATCGCTTCAAGGGCGAAATAAGTTGATGCAGAGTACTTACAAGGCGATCGATATAAGACATGTATGTATGTACGTATATACGAGGGTCATCCGGAAAGTAGTAACCGTTCGTGCCGCATGAAGTGCTGACGACGCGAGTAGCCGCTGGACGAGGTCAGATAGCTTCAGTGGCTTGTCTGCCTTCTCTGAGCCAAGTTGCGTGACGCTAGCATTGCCTGTGTTGTTTCTGTGATTGTTTACAATGTTTAAAAAAATTGAGAACGCCGCCAGTTGTGAAGTGAGGGCAGTGATTAAATTCCTCAATGCAAGAAACGTTCGCCCATGTGATATTCATCGCCAATTAAAGGAGGTGTATGGAGACAATGTAATGGACGAGTCGTCTGTTCGGCGGTGGTGTCGCAACTTCAACATGGGGAGGGGGAACACACACGACGATGAGCGTTCGGGGAGACCGTCTGTCATTACAGACCAACTGGTGAGCTCAGTTGACGAATTCGTGAGGAACGATCGGCGCGTCACAATTGATGACATCTGTGAGCATTTTCCCAATGTTTCTCGAACAATTGTTCATGAAATTGTTAAACACCATCTGCATTATGCAAAAATTTGTGCAAGATGGGTCCCTCGCGTATCTCAATGAGCTGGCGGCGAAGGACTATGCAGCAGGAATACAGAAACTTGTCACACGTTATGACAAATGCCTTAATTTGCTTGGAGATTATGTTGAGAAGTAGTTTAAAGTATCCTCTTTCAAATAAAATTTTTTATGTTTGTTAATATTTACTTTTGTCTTTTTATTTCACGAACGGGTACTACTTTCCGGATGACCCTCGTATAAAACACACACATGCAAAGTACGAGGGTCATCCGGAAATTAGTACCCGTTCGTGAAATAAAGACACAAAAGTAAATATTAACAAACATAAAAAATTTTATTTGAAAGAGGATACTTTAAACTACTTCTCAACATAATCTCCAAGCAAATTAAGGCATTTGTCATAACGTGTGACAAGTTTCTGTATTCCTGCTGCATAGTCCTTCGCCGCCAGCTCATTGAGATACAGGGTCACTCCTTCTTTAAGTTCTTCATCGCTGTCAAATCTTTTTCCTGCCAAAAAGTCTTTAAGCTTTGTAAAGAGATGAAAATCTGAAGGGGCCAAGTCCGGGCTATACGGTGGATGGTCGAAAGTTTCCCATTTGAATTGCTGCAAAAGTTTTTGTGTTATCCCAGCTGCATGAGGCCTGGCATTGTCATGAACGAGAATGACACCAGTAGACAATAGACCTCGCCGCCGATTTTGTATTGCCCGCCGTAATTTCTTTAATGTTTCACAATACGCATTGGCATTAATAGTGTCTCCACGGGCCATAAAATCAATAAGCAATACACCTCGTCGATCCCAGAAAATGGTTGCCATGAGTTTCCTGGTGGACAGAACTGTCTTGAATTTTTTTGGTTTGTTTGGTGAATGAGCATGATGCCACTCCATTGACTGTCGTTTACTCTCAGGTGATGCATAACAAACCCATGTTTCGTCACCAGTAATTATGCGAGTCAAGAAAGAGTCTCCTTCATCAGAATAACGTCCCAAAAACGTCAGTGCTGCAGCCATACGCTTGGTTTTGTGCTCATCTGTAAGCTTGCGAGGGACCCATCTTGCACAAATTTTTGCATAATGCAGATGGTGTTTAACAATTTCATGAACAATTGTTCGAGAAACATTGGGAAAATGCTCACAGATGTCATCAATTGTGACGCGCCGATCGTTCCTCACGAATTCGTCAACTGAGCTCACCAGTTGGTCTGTAATGACAGACGGTCTCCCCGAACGCTCATCGTCGTGTGTGTTCCCCCTCCCCATGTTGAAGTTGCGACACCACCGCCGAACAGACGACTCGTCCATTACATTGTCTCCATACACCTCCTTTAATTGGCGATGAATATCACATGGGCGAACGTTTCTTGCATTGAGGAATTTAATCACTGCCCTCACTTCACAACTGGCGGCGTTCTCAATTTTTTTAAACATTGTAAACAATCACAGAAACAACACAGGCAATGCTAGCGTCACGCAACTTGGCTCAGAGAAGGCAGACAAGCCACTGAAGCTATCTGACCTCGTCCAGCGGCTACTCGCGTCGTCAGCACTTCATGCGGCACGAACGGGTACTACTTTCCGGATGACCCTCGTATATAGCTATTTAGGACGCTTGGGCGATGGATGTCCTAAAAGCTTGACTGAGGTGTGATTCATACATTGATGCTGCTATAAAATTTATTTTGTAAAAGGTGAGATTGTTATATATATTTGCAATACAAAACGGAGACAGAAAATTAATTACATATTCCCCTGAATCGCTGCCTTAATTAATGTAGTTTATTAAGGAAACAAATTAGCATACTTTTTCAAAATTATTCATAGATTTTATTAATATAAATGACACATTGAAAATACTTCTCCTAGACTACTTTCATCATTAATTTTGTTTTTAGTGAACTTATATCCAGTAATGCAATGGGTTGTTCTTCTTTTTAAAATATCCGCCAGATATTTTACCTTGCAGAAATATGGACACTGACTTTAATTAACAATAAATTGCTTGAATACTCGAAAATAAAACGCAGGGTATGATGTATTAAATATAAAATATAATTACTTCAGGGAGCGTAGTGGAGGTAAATTGGAAGCTTAAGTGGGTTACTATTAAAAACTATTGAGCCACTGTCATTGCTGATAATCATCGTACTAGATCAGTTGAAAGTTTATTTTCACAACTAGATTGAACTTAAGGGCTAAAGGGAAAAGGTTCTTAAATGTATTGAAATAGTGCTCCTGTCTACGAAGGCAGAATGACTCTGTGATTCAGCCGTAGATGAAGCTAACACGAATCACTTCTTATGAAATCTCCTTATTCCGTTTCAAAAAGGTTTTGCTAGGATATTTTTGTAAGTTGAGGGGCAAAGAAGGGACGTTTGAGGTAGGGCATGGACATTGCTCATGTATTTGCTGCAAGCCCCAACATTGGTGGACAGGTTGCTTGCAAACGCAGAGATCAATAAATGTCCCCTCAACAGGTGATTTGACCCACTTTGCCTCAATCGCAGATTTTCTATTTTTCAGACCACAGGGCATAGCGATGGTTTGAGCATATTCTCCAGTTGATCAGCATATTAATGAGCAATTGATAGCAGTAATCTTTGCACTCTTTATCAATATCCTAGTTTCAGTGCGATTTCAATTCTATCGCCAAAATGTTTTAATATACTTTTAAATCAAATGTCTTTCATGATAGCAAATCATTCCGTTAGTCTAACATATTTATATAAATTAATTTGATTACTTAAAAAGTCTCATGAATTATGTTTTGTTGAAAGAACCGTTGGGCCATTCCCGCGTGATTCTTGCAAAGAGTGTTATCAATTGGGCGGGACGCCGTTATGCCTTCAGTTGCCATGCAAGGTAATACTCGTGAAGCATGGAACCGGCCCACCTGACGTGTATTGCTTTGAAGGACGTGGTCCAGATCAATCGAGCTAGGCTACTCCCGTTAATTTGGTTCTAATATTTCCCTTTGGAATCAACTCGACGTCCGGCGCATGCGCTTTCGCTGACAAGACGTCTGTTATCCCAGACGGCTCTTCTCATTTGCTGTTATCGCCGCGTAAGTGTTTAGACGTAGACGCGCACCCATCAGAAGGGAGCTCAATCGTTTTACGATGTACGGTTATTTTTACGACTTAACCATTGAGAGTTGTGACTGCAGCAAGGAGATTCAGGCCGAGATGGAGAAGAAAGCTATCAAAAGAGCTTATAGTGATAAAGATCTTTTCAGTGAAAGCAGTGATGGTGAGAGTGATGAAGAAGCAGCCGTCGCGCGCAAGAAGAAACAAAGTGTTCCCATCAGGAAATACAGCGAAACGTTCCTGGCATTTGCTTTCTCTGAAAGCGAGGATTACAAAACCCCTCGTCCTCTTTGCTTGATCTGCGGGATTATACTTCCGAATTCTTTTATGAAGGCGAGCAAGTTACGGCGTCACTTCATGAACAAACACGCCGATCTTTCCGGCAAGCCTCTGTCCTACTTTGAAAAGCGACTGGAAGCTCACAGATTGAGACAGAAGAGCAAATCAGAGTAATTGGCGCGGATTGATTTTGATTCACAGGACCAAATTCCAACAAGCACCTTGATAATGATTAATCTTAGCAAGTGTGATGGTCCACCCTTGTGTATTTCAACGATATATTTTTAGATTGATGTTCATTCTCGTGTTTGTACGAGAATGTAGTGAAAGATGTACCTATGTATCCAAGTGGTGGTGTCCAAATACTGTGTACTTCGTGTTACGTGTTAAAAAAAATGTCAAATTGCATGTAAATCTATGAAGATTCATGTCAAAAACGAATGTTTTATGCGGGTCACTATTATTTTTGCTTAGTAGTGGACATTGTGACATTTATATTCTGTTAGTAATGTTTATTGGCGAAGTAATCGACGGTTATTTTAAAATTAAAATAAATTAAAAGTTTCGAACTGTATTAATTAGGCAAGAAAAATATTTTTTGAATCTTGTAATTTGGATGAAATTAGTTGATTTAATACAGTGTTTTACCTCTTTAATACTATACTCTTTGGCTGAATGTGATGTTCGATAAATATGTATCATTCAAAGTACCTCGGTGTTCCCTACCCATGATCATTTATTTTATTGGCATTTATGGTGAAATAAATCCTATTACCAAAAATGTTGTGGAGATATTTCAGCCCTATTCATTCAATATATTGCATTATTTACTGACAACAATACATTTCTGCCACTGCGAAGGAGCCACTCAAAAGCCTTCACTTTCTTTTTGGACCATGGCATCATAGGATGGTATCATATTTTATCTCTGATGGCAGAGAAGTACAAAGTTTAGCTATTAGCCATCAAAACAATAAATGAGACTATTGCAATTATTTGATAAAAATGCATGCCATCACTAAATGTCTGCTTAATTGAAAAATTTGTAGATTTATGCCTTGTAATGTTCCATTTAGCTCATTTCTTATCATAATTAGAAATTGGATACTCAATTCATTTCTGGGTAAATTAACTGATCAGAAAGAGTGATAATGGTACAACTCCATTATCACAGAAAATGGTTTGTAAAAATGGACAGATTTCCCATTGGAGATCAGTTAAATTCTTGATTAGTTACTAATTATTGCCTCAATTATTGAGAATCTCATTTTATAACATTATACGTACAACAAGGGACCATTAAATTTTCTAAATGCGAAATTTGAATGTATTTTTTTAGGACTTGACCCATCCACAAAGGCTTCATCCCTCATCCTTCTCGAAGGCTACTACTCACACCTGCTTTATTGTTTTCAAGTGTTAGATAATCTGCTGAGCTGGAGGTGGTTTGGCGATGTTCAGAAGAGGTCCTTGGTTTTTCTAAGCTGACTAATCCACCAATTTGAGTACTACCTCGTCACTTTCACTTAAATTATTTTTTTTATTTTGGTAATGGGAAGTTCTCAAATAATGCAATATGATGAATTAGCAGCATTACTCGTTTGCACACAAATGTTCAATGGCAATATATTGGATAAACCAATCTTTACGTAGACAAGGAAGTAACCAATGGGTGAGTGAGCTTTTTGCATAACATACTGTAGAAGAGAGAAATAGTTTTCTTAATGCTTTTCCTTAATTTTCCCCCGAAGTTATTATAAAATTGTGCTAATCAGTAATTGTAATGGTGCAGACATTCCAATTGTCCTTAGCAGGAAATTATAATGCAATTCATTTTGTCCTTACCAGATGAAACCATGTAAGCTGTTGATTGCATGTTAAAATGTTATAGAGCAGAGTTTAATTCATACTCGAGTTTTAGATGCTCTGTTACCCAAGGTTATTCTGCAACTTAAATATAATTCAGTGAAGGCCATTGCCATCATGATTGATCCATCTTCTCTTGTGCCTGGATGCAAATCTCTGATATATTTCACTACCACAGGGTTAACTGGAACCAAGGGAAGCTATGCTGAGTTCAATCAACATAGTAATAGTTTTTCACATCACACTCAGAATCCATTCAGCTGTACCCAGACTTGGCAGAAGGTGTCGTTTTGACAGTGTCAAAGTGTTTGGCTAGAGATATATTTGTATACATTCGGGCTGTTATGGGCATTTTAATGGGGAATTCCATTTTAATAAAAGAGCAGTGTACAGTGTTTCCAACTAAGCCATTGATTTTCTTCATGAACGACAGCCTCCAGCTGATATCACTGGCTCTATTAAATAATGCTAAGTGTTTGAGGATGATGCATCACATAAATGGATAAATTTATCTCTCTCACTCCCATAAAATAATCCAAAAATGGTTACAAGTTCCCTGACAAAATATTACTTAAAAACATTATCATTCAAGTTTGTCAGCCATATATACAATAAATTTGCATGTCTTAAAGGCTCTAATACTTTGGTTTGTATTTTGTTGACATGTTCCAGTTCTTGATTATATGTTCTGAAGACTATTATTCATATATTGAGAGGGCATGCATTTTACATTTTTCAAACTATTTCCCTTGGACTGATAAATAGGATGAATATTTATGAAAGTGCCATTCACTTTTATACGTTGTTATGCCTACATGTTGGTAATTCAATAGAAATAAAGTTTTTATAAGAATTAGTTTGTCTATATTCAAATTTGGTATGGGGTAGAGTCAGATGGAGGGCCAAGGATGATAGAGAACTTAGGAACTTTCATGATTGGCCATAATTTTTATTAAGTTGAGAGTATTGCCAAAGCCACATGTTTTAGGCTATTGAATAAATTTTTGACTATTACAGTTAAATTACACTTAATGCTATATGTGTTATTGCAATTAATCAACATGGTTTCACAATTTCCAAGTCACAAATAATATTTTTGAATTTCCAGAAATTTACAATGGATTCCTATGAATGTTAGTTGGGACCCAATTGTTGGCAATTATATAAAGGACTAGGCTGTAGGAAGACTTTTTATGGGGTTATTCATAATCTTTATTACAAGTAGTTTGCCTGCCAAAGCATGGAGCTATCAACTTCTGCCTTCAACCCTACTACACTTCTAAGGCCCACTGAACATGATATTAAATATCTTCCACTATAAAATTACCTTCCATTCTAAAAATAACATCATTACAGCAAAGTTTTTTCAACTCCTTATACTCTCTGACTTCATTCCATCCAATAAGTCTATTATTTGCCAATCTCAACCTAATTTACCCACTATTCTCCCATTTAACACAACTTTTCAAGAGTGCATTATCACTCGAAAGTATTTGGGTATTGGTGATGACTGATGATTGATGATGCATCCCATTTATTGAAGGAAAAATATGTGCTAAAAATATATTGTAGCTAAAGTGCCACGTAAAGTGAAAAATACATAAAGTCAATTATGGAAATGGGTCCAACTCTCGTCCAAGTTGCTTGCTTGAGCAAGTGGCCATAGATGGAGGCTGTAAGTACTGCATAAACTAAAATAACTGATCACCTTAAAGGGTAATATATCCTATTATCAAGTAAGTACCTGATGGTGACGCCTAAGCATTGAAACTAGTAGTACCCAAATAAAGAACAGTGGAAAAACACATTATGTTTTTCATTCCATAAATATGTCATCATTTACTCACAAATGATCTTAGGACATAGGTTTTGTCAAATAAATGTATATGCAACAATGGTAACACGAGGATAAAACTCAAGATACATATAGGCATTTATTGACCTTTGATAGGTAATAATCCAAATTTTAAAATATTATGATTAATAAAGAATATCTTAATTTATTCTTAAAGCTTAATAAACATATATTAATCTTTAGAAAAGAAGGAAGTCTATTGTACAAAATAAATCGACCAGGCTTGGACCTTTGGCAGGTACATCTTGTCTGTATAAAAGTAATATGTAGGTTGTTCTAATTACCAGTGTTATGAACTTCTGACTTTGCAGAAAAAGTTTTTAGATTCATTCTTCATTATACTGCAGTGGTAAAACATGAATACATGGAATAGTTAACAGGTTGTTTTGCCTAAATAATGGAAGATATGGAGAATCATATCTAACATTAAATTACAATTTCACAACTGTTTTTGTAATTTAATGATAGATATGGCTATGGGAGGGGGGACAAACCTAAAAAAATTACACTTGAAATAATATGACTACAATAGGTAACATAACAGAGAGATACAGGAACATCATTAGAAATAGTAAATTGGATTGTCTGGATTAGAATGTGCAGTGGATTTAGTTTATTTACGGGCATATCAATATGAGAATCCCAATGAAGATGGCAATTTAAAAGTGTGCCATGAAATTTGACTGACTAAATCTGTGGCAGAAATGTACCTTCAATGTTCAGCTCTGTGAGTGGTTTGTTCTTATAAGCAAATGTTATTCCTCATGATTTATCATTATTAACTTAGAGGACACTGCTTTGAGACCACAGATGAATTTCCTGGGTTACATGAATACTGTCGAGAAGAAGTTTCTGAGGGGCAGCTGAAGAACTAAGACTGCAGTGTCATCCGTATTTAAAGGGAGAAGATGGCTGCTAGGTATGCTGTTTATTATACTGCCTAAGTTATACCTTAAAATTAGTAATAACAATATCCAAATTGACTCCAGGACAAATTTTCAATGGGATAAAGGTGGATCCTTGCAACCTACAAGTTTTTGGGTATCCTGATTTTTCCCATGAACAAAAAGAAAAATGAACTGGATGGCAGCCAGAGCCCAGCAAAGGAGCAGAATTGCACCACTGGCATCCATAAATGGCAGATCTGCCATTGGATGATATTTGAGGAAGTATTGATGGCACAGTACAAGAGGAGAAGAACCCCATCACTGAGACCGAGGTAGTTGAACCCATCATATCAACCTCAGATGAGAGCATTATAAAAGATAATGTGCTATCAGGATGTTAGAGTTGGCAGAAGGGAGTGAGAAGTATATGCCCAAAAAAATTCAAGTAAACCTTTTTTGCCATGTAGTTGGTGAACGTGGTATGCTATAAAATGTAACTGAAGCATTAAAATGCAGGGAGAGTGGTAAGTTTTAGAAGACGAGAACTTATCTTTAGAGCTGAATAATGCTTGGTCTTTAGCTGATCCTCCATCTAATAAAATGACAACTAATTGACAATGCCTTTACAAAAAGGAGAAATATTAATGAAATTTTTGATAGGTTCAGGAGAAGGTCTGTAGTTGGCACATCAATAAAAATTATGTTGTGGATAATGATGAAACTTTTTCCTGAGTAGTTAGTCATTCTGTATTTCAGTTATATTGTTCCATAGCTGTTATATTTCAGGAGGAAATGAATCATTGGTATGCTGCAACTCATATTTTCAATTTTATTATTCATGAGGAAATATACAGTACATGGCCTTGCCTGAATGAAATGTTGTTCAAGATTTAGAGGAAAAGGCTTATAAACTTAAAAGCCTTGTATGGTCTCAAATAGGCCTAAAGGGTCTAATATAGGGAGACAATTATTTCTTAAAATTGAAATGGGCTTTTTGTATTCACAAAGTTTACGGTTTGTGCTCTTTAAGGAAAGGGAGTCCTTTGTGACTATTCTAGCATTACTTGTTGTTGATATGCTTTAGCTTTCCAATGATGAATAATTTGAGAAATACATGAAAAAAGGATAATTTTTAGGCTAAGATCATTGTGAAGGATCTTGGAGAAATATTAAGTGCCTTATGATATCCAAAATATTATATATATATATATATATATATATATATATATATATATATATATATATATATACATAAACATATTGTGGATCGTGGTAGTCCAGGGGGTAGAGCTGACTGGTGGGGCGTGTGTTCGATTCCCGGGCAAGGCACTCAGGGCACCTGCAGCTCCTTCCATGCTACCTGATTTTTCGGGTACCAGATCTTCCTGGGAAACCATAACCGGCACAAGGAAAGGAACTGGCCCCCTTACCCCTCGGGCTTAGTACTGGGTGAACTCTACAATCACCAACCAAACGAACCTTCGGGTTGATTACTGTGGCAATTGTTTTTTTATTATGTATATTTGTGTTTAGTGTTTGAAAGTAATAATGAAGGTTTATTTAGCTATGTTAATGATGATTGGGGAATAATGCTATAAACAAAAAGTGATACACAGGTTTTGTGATTAATTTTGTTACTGTGTAGTAACTTTGGAGAGTTGTAATCAGAAAGTATTGCATGGTCTATTATAGAAGCTGAGTTTATATAAATTACCCAAGTGGCTGAGAAAAGTATGTACTTATGGGATTTAGTGTGCGTATTATCCCATTGACCAGTAACTTCCTTCAATTTCAAGTATTTGTCATTACACTCTTACAAAGGTCAGCTTGGTGATATCCTTGAAATATTTTTAAGTAAATAGTTCTATTTCTTTTCTAGTCATTTGAAATACAATCAGAGTTTTTGTTCAGAATCTAATTAGCTAATTTAAAATTCAATTTATTTACTATTATTCTAAAAGTGTTCTTTAAAAATTTAAAATTCTCTAGATTGCCACTTTTTTATTTGAATTTCTGCCCATGGATAATTAATATTTGTGATTTTGCTAACCTTCGATTTAATGACACATAATGTGACTTAGCCAATTACCATTTTCCATTTGAAGAATTTTGGCTATCCCTCGTATTAGAATAAAGAATTTTTTTCATGTCTTTTTAACCTTAAGTTTTTTCATTTGAATGTCATATCAATCGCTCAGTTTCAAAGAATTTCATTCATTTTAGCTATGCCTAAGTGCCTCGCCATGACTAATACTCGAGTCAAAACATGATGACTCCAAGAAATTACTTTATCATATAATATTGATTTCTATCATAAAATAGTTAAAATGAATGTGACTTTATTTGAAAGTTGAAAATTTAATAACTGACACAAGTATTGCCAGGGTCAAAAATGCTCCTGATTGCTAATGTTAGCCATAGATCTTTGAGCATGCAAGAGCTGGAAAAAACAGCAGTTAGTCCAACTTCAGTGATATATAAACCAATGCACATTGACTAACTTAAGAAATACACGAGGGATTATATCCTACTGCTATTTACTTAAGGATACCATTGAGGTATCGGTTACGTGAAATGGCGACAGTAGCTAATTCGTAAAAGTCGCCGATGCCGTTTCCGGACGTTATCTGATGGTTGGGCTGCCGAGGCCTTGGCATAATGGCATCGCTGAAATAGCATCGACAAGTGCTTTAGATGTGAAAAAGTGCAATAATTAAGGGAGTTGGTGAAGCTGATTTTTCTCCATTTAATACATGCTGTAAAGAAGGCTACAAGATCAATTAAGTCATTTTGTGGTGTGGCACGAAGACTTTGTATACTATTTTGGAGTTCCCTACGAACATTACGCTGTATAAGTGTACATATGTATACTTAGGTCAACAATTTTAAGCATGCCTTCAATTTCACCGATCCGCAACCTTCTACACATCAATGCCCCAAGTTTATAAATGTATATCATAACACTTGGTCCGCAAGGTATCTCTGCATAAGATTACTATATGACAAATGAAGGGAAATAAGTTCATAACATTCGACAGGAATGGAGGCAGCAAGTCAGGTATCATTTAAAAAAAATGCAATTAAATTTACTATGCAAGGATATATCGTAAAATTTTCACTATCCCTTAAAAATAATAGGGATAGAAACTTAATTTTCATTTTCTATTATTTTTATTTCATATATTTCATTACTATTATTACATAGTCACTATCCAGAGTGATTCATTTCTCCCAGCGTTTCTTAACCTTTTCGAAGACCGTCATTGTAGAACTCAGCAGATTGCACCGAAAACCATTGTTGTGCCTCTTGAATCACGCCATATGTGTTGTCCCGACCCCACAATCCCCGAATGATATGAGGCAACATCGACACATCTTTTTCCACCTTACTACATTTTCGCAAGGCGGTCTATCGTATCCACAAACAACCATCAGTTCATCGCGGATTTGCCGGAAACTAAATTTTCAAGTGAAGGAACGTAATCACTTTGCGAGCCGCTCTTCTCCATACTGCGAGTTACTTGAATCTGCGGCTTCCTGAAACAAACCAAATCAACATTAGTCGCTGTAATTAAAACAATACGTATGAAGCACAATGTAGACTAAATTTTATTCAGATATCTCGGTTGTTTTTTAGTATTAATTACTCAAAAACGATACTCATACGCCCTTTAAGTTCGTCTATTACTTTTTGATGCTCTTTCGTTTAAAAGTCTTGATTATTTTAATCCATGGCGACAGAAAGAGTGTTTGTGGACTCAACTTGAATTGAATGGACAGTGGTAATACTTTACAAAAGAGTATCGCGGAAGAAATTAAGGTAATATTTATCATTTCTGTGTTCATTTATCTTCCGATTTTACAATTAAAAAAAACGAGTGGCTAAATAATTATTAAGTATGTATAAACAAAATTAAAATACGAAAAACCTACGGTAATCATGCCTATTGAGTTTCATCTTTGTCCGAATAAAGTAAATATCTGGTCATATATGTAACTAGCAGCGCTTCTACAGTTAAAAATATCGAAAACAGCCGATGTAAAAGAACGGAGAGAAGCCATCCTGCAACTTTTAACAGCATCTTTGTGGGCAGTGCCTCTGTATGCCACCGCAAGCGTGCATTTCATATGAGGCGGTAAAGCACATAAATAACGTATCCAAGCATTAATTTTGAAGCAATAGAGTATTACTGAAGACACGCTGTTGTGCAATCCTTACCTCCCTTCTTCAAATCTTCGTGTCAACAGAACGGTACTTTGTCTGATTTTATCATCACAGGCTCATGGGATAGACATTAAAGCAGAAGTTCTCACACTGGAAATGGAGAGAGAGAGAGAGAATGGGTAAATTACATCATAACAGAGGGATAACCGTAGGCCTTTTTCCTACATTCTCTTGGCCAGGGCGAACATAACACTGCGATATTATCCGTTTGACGTAATTATAATGATGGGATATATTCTCCAAATTCTCCAAATGGCTAAGCATTAAAATTACCATTGTTCGCTGTCTATAGTGGAGAGCCACATATCTTATGGAGGGAATGGTTTCGGACCTTGACTTGTAATCTTACGTTGCTCAGGCAAAGGTCCTCAGACGTGGAAGTTTAGGAAGTGATGAAAGGTTCTATGATTTATGGGATGGAAGTAATATTTTAATTATATCCTTGAAGCCCTTCACAAGATGTGGCGCCGTTAGTGTTCGGACGATGAGATGGCGAATGTGCATCAGTTGTGTCGCTCCCTTTGATAAAATTCCTCAAATGATGCAATAGTAAAATGGCCATCATAATCCGCTGGAGTTCGCTCAGGTCACCCAAAAAACTCTCAAGTGAAGAACTATATAATCAATTCATTTCTCAACTCTTTTCCCTTAACCCATTTACTTCAACCGTTCACATCACCTAGGAATGCTTGATTCAAGAACGTGTTAGGTGTGTCCATGCACATTCTAAAACAAGACTTTCCGGCCTACTGCTGTATTTTAAGGAAGCCTTTCTAGGCAAGGGATCATAAATGTAGCATGCAATACAGTAGTTGACAACATTTACAATCTCTTGAAACAAGGCATGCCACTACACTGTGGTTTGAAGGATGCGGGGTTACTTTCTTCAGTTCAGTAGCCATATACATGAGGTTTTATGAGATTTTTTCGGTTGTGGGAGGGAAATTCAGTGCAAATATTTCGTTGTACACTTGCTTTCACGATAAAAGCAACCTGGGTCCCCAGTTTGACTCTAACATTTGGATCAATTCTGAATCTGAATGCTTAACAATAGTGGGAAAGAATGGCTATGATATAACCACCAGAACTCCATAACATTTCACGACAATGCATGATTGTTGAAATATTATGTTTATTTAGAATGTTTTGGATTTATTCATATTCCCATTAGTGTTCTACCTTATGATGTCTTATAATGAACTAAGTGTACTTAATTTGTATTATAGTAAAAAGAACTAGCTGTACTCGGTCACGCGTTGCTGTGGCTCATCTAGTTAAACTGAAAAGAAAGAGAAGAGAAAGTGCACGTTTATAATGCGTATAATTTCACAATATCTGTGAGGGTACAATAATTTTGTTGTTTCATTGTCCGTGAAGATGAAGAAATTGCCTGGTTTGCCGCCTCTAAATCACACAACATATTATTGCCCATGTAAGAAGCAATCTGTGTCTACACCTTAACCGCACCCTACTAAGATTGGCCCTGATTGGCCATGGTGACAGAAACATCATCAACAAGGGGAATTTCAATCTGTTAAACTGAAATGGCATATCTTTTGGAATAAGGATATATTCACTTTTAAAAGGACCTATCAAGATTGTTGCTTCTATGGTGTAGCTCATGAATTTTTTCCTCCATAGCGCGTGCCCTTACAAACCTTTATTATTATTATTAGGTAATCTACCGGTTAAGGTAGGTTTTTGTATGGACATAATTACTAATTAAATAATTTGTGACCTCTAACAAAGCACAACATCCTACTTTACATTAGGTACCTCTTCAGCTCTGAGTACTTTCTTCCTGCCTTCATCACGTCCAACATCCCTATTCTGTTCTTTCCCTTTCCTCTTTTGCCCAACATTCTCCCCTCTATCACAGTCTTCAACATCCCACTGCCGGTCAACACCCCCTTCATCCACTTTTCCTGCCTCCAGAGGATTTCTCCCAACAAACACCTCTCTTCGCCCACCACACCAAGTACTTCCTCGTTTGTTTTCTTCTCTGTCCATTTCACCTTCTCCATTCTCCTCCACACCCACATTTCAAAAGCCTCCAATCTACGTCTATCCTCCTGGTTCAATGACCACGTTTCTGCACCGTACATAGCTACGCTCCATATCAAAGTTTTTACGAGTCTTTTCTTAATATCCTTACTCAAGGTCCCTGTCATCAACTCCCTCCTCCTTGTGAAAACCTCTTTGCCTAGCGCAATCCTTCTCCTTACGTCCCTACTACTTTGACCGTGTTGGTCCAAAACACTTCCGAGATACGTAAACTGTTCTACCTGCTCTAGTTTTTGCCTGCTATTTTAATGTTTAGCTTAGCCTTTTTCTTTCTAGAAAATCGCATAACCTTTGTTTTATTAATATTGATTCTCATCCCATACCTGTCGCACTGAATTTCCAATTCACTCAGCAATGCTTGCAAACCCTTAGCTGACTGACAAACTAAAACTTGGTCATCAGCAAACCTAACTGATTTTACGAATTCCCCGCCCACTTTCATTCCTACCTCCAGTTCTTCCCACGCCTCTTTGATCACTTCCTCTGCATACAGGTTGAACAGCAACGGTGAAAATGGGCAACCCTGCCTTACACCCCTTCCTAACACTGCCCATCCTGACTCCCCGTTTCCCACCCGCACCTGAGCAGTCTGAGACGTGTACAGGTTGCAGATTAGCCTCCTTTCTCTCCAATCTATTCCTATTTTCTTCAATATACCCATTAGTTTTTCCCAGTTCACTCTATGAAAAGCTTTTTCGAAATCTAAGAAACAGGCAAATACCTCCTGGTTGTGTTCTATATTCCTCTCGATTAATAATCTCATTACTGCAATGGCATATCGCGTACCTCTTCCCTTCCTAAACCCAAACTGATCATCCCCTAAGTAGTCATTTGCCCTACTCTCTATCCTTTTGTTTATGATCCTGAGAACAACTTTAGCTGCGTGTGATATCAAACTTATCGTCCTGTAGTCCTCAAATGATGTACCCTTTACCTTTTTCGGAATAGGAACTAAAACTAATCTCACAAAGTCTCTTGGCCAAATTCCTTCCTCATAAATACTACGAATCAGCCCATATAGCCTCTTCCTCCTACATTTTCCTAAACATTTCAATAGTTCCGCGAGAATGTTATCCACCCCCACGGCCTTATTTAGTTCCATCTCCCTTAATGCCATCTCCATCTCATTGTCTAGTATGCCTGGACCTAAGCTGTCTTCCTCTACGTCATATTCTTTTTCAATGTTTAACTTTGTTGGCCTAAGTTCTTTACTATACAGTTCTTCTATATACTCCTTCCATCTCTCTTGGATCTTTCCTGCGTCAACTATTACCTTGCCCGCCTTATCTCTAACTGCTATGGTTGATCTCCCTTTCTTACTTCCCGATAACGATTTAACTTTGCTGTACAGCGCACCGATTTCACCCTTCCTCTGCAGACTTTCCATATCCTCGCACTGCGTTTTCCACAATGCTTCTTTTGCTTTATTTATTGCCCGCCTCAATTTATTGTTCAATTCTTTGTACTTCATTTTGCCTAACTCTGTTTTTACATTCTTCCATTTCCGCCGCCCATCCATCTTTGTAATCATCTCATCCGTGATCCATGGTTTCCTAGTCCTTTTAGCGTTAACAGTTTCAATAGTGTCTTTTGCGGCTTTAGAAAACCCTTTCTTGAAACTTTCCCATTTTTCTTCGATGGTACTTAGCTCTTTACCCTCCTCCATGATTTCCTCTACCGCCTGTCTGTATTCCTTCCTTTTCAAACCATTTAATGCTTCTACATTCCATTTTCTAACTCGCCGCCCCTACCTTATCTTTTTGAAACGGATGCTACATTTCATAACAACTAAATTGTGGTCAGAGTCCGCATCCGCTCCCGGGAAGCTGTGCGAATTTTTCACACTGTTCCTAAACCTGTGTCTAACCAGGATATAATCTAGCTGATACCATCCTGAGTCACCTGGAATTTTCCATGTATACCTGCGTCTTTTATGGAGTCTAAACTAAGTGTTGGTGATGACTAACCCCTGTCTCCTGCAGAACTCAACTGCTTTCTCCTCACGGTCATTCCTCGTGCCTAAACCGTAGTCCCCCACCTCATCACCATCTCTTCCTTCGCCTACCGTCGCATTCGAATCCCCCATCACTATCAAATGTTTCCCTGCAGGAACATATGCGATTATATCATCTAACTGATCGTACATCCTATCGACCTCTTCTTCCTTATGGTTGCTCGGTTGCATGTATACCTGAATAATAGCCAAGTTCGTCGGTTCTGCTTTTATTTCTATAAGTAATAATCTATCCGTTACCTGTTCTATGCTGACTACGCTTCTTCCTACCTCTTCATTTAATACTATGGCAACCCCTCGTTGACTCTCGTCCCCACCGCTGTATATTATTCTATAATTATCACTCCAGTAATCCCCGCTATCCTTCCATCTTACCTCGCATAGACCTAAATTATCTATTTTTCCCCTTTCCATCTCACGCTTAACATTCTCCAATTTCCCTCGTCTCATCATAGTCCTAATATTCCACGTTCCTATTCTAACTAATTTGGTCTTCTTTTCCTGCGTATTCTGTCCTGCTGCTGATGGTTTTCCCTTGCAAGGGTTTCGTGGGATGACGACCGCGGAAGCCTTGCCTCCCCCGCTGCCGGGCACGACACACGGCCGATTGGGCCGAGCCCCGTAGTTGCCACGACTCAAAATCTCTGTATAGTCCGTCATGTAAATCTTGGGAATGATAATTGAGGTGGTTTCCCGTTGCCTTCCTCAATAGTGTTTTTAACGTGACACCATCACTTACTGGCCGCCCCACTTGGGTCAGACGCCATTGCAACCGCCTCACTGAGGAACAGACGCTGCGTGGACTACCTTTCGTCTGGCTCCTAACCTTCGATCTATCTGGCCTGGGTGACCCTACCAGGAGCAATTATTATTACTCCCGCCAGCACAGCTCTAGGGGTCATCGGAACGCACAAGCCCTTCCACCACGTCAAGGTTGTAGTCCGGGGAGGGGACTCAAACAACAAACCTTGAACAGGTTGATATTTCACACCATGATAGTTGGCACATCAATTTTCAAATGCAGTACGTGCAATGGCATCCCTGCCAGATGAAATGGTTTCCAGCCGATCTGCTGTTTCTCGTTGACGTCTGTCAGTCACACTCTGCCTCTTGCGTTCATTCCGTTAAGAACGAAGCAGATGTGAAGCTGCAGAAGGCGATCGCCCGGCTTGCAACCGCGGATTCTCAAGTCCGGCTGCAAATCGCTCTGCTGCTTCCTCGGCACTTATTTGAGCCATTCTCTGTCTCTTTCGCTCGTTCTCCGATGCCCGGTCTTCCTCAGCTCGATTTGCAACTGCTGCTCGCAATGATTCCGCTCCGCGAGTGCGACGACCTAAGTTTCATCTTCTGCGAGGCATTATTTTGAAGAACTAAAGTAATAAAAGAAGAAAGAAATTTATAGCAGAAGCATATAAAATATCAAAAGAGGATACAAAGAAAAAACACGATCTTAGAAACAATTAAAAAACAAAAACTATGTAAAACACTAACCAAATATTTCAACTCAAGCGCAGATCAATCGACGCAGCATAATTCCACCACCAATTGCACTGAAAACTAAGAAGAACAGTCAAAAAAACCTAATATAGCATTGACTTTTTTACGCCTTAGCCTCTTACTCTTGCATAACATCCTCCGCTATCAACAGTAACTTTACGTTACCACGCTATCTCTTCCTAAAATTAGTGTCGCGTGCTGCTTTTCCGTCCAACTGATAGAGCTGCCTGTTCCAGATGTGACATCTATATAATGTATAGTAGGTATCTAAAAATAGCGCTTATTCAAATGCGACGTTTTTTCATAAATTTCAAAGCAATCGGTGTAGAAATTTTGGATATTTAAGATTTGAGCAAACGAACATTTACATTTTTATTTGTATATATATTGTCTAATATTTAGAAGGATTCTGGCATTAAATATGTCTGATCAACATGGTCATTTGTTGAATAGAAGTCATTGGGCTCACCCTCTAATAAAGTTGGAACTCATGAGTTCCAGTTTTGTTTTGAAAGTGTAACAGTTAAAGCAAAACCTGGAAATTGGGGAAAACTGAATCCAGAGGGTATTTCCCACCTAATAATTAGCTTTTCCCATAAAATAATTTTATGATATTAGATTGTGATTTGTCTTAAAATATATATTTCACCATCTTAGGTTACCATCAATTGCAACAATGTACTCTCATTACGTATTGTGCCCAAAAATTTCAATTTTTTGTGTTTGTTAATTGTCTGGCTTCTAATACCATGTGATATTTTCATGCTGAATATGACTGACAATGTGATTGATTTTGATCCATTTATTCAAATCTTGTTGGAGAAAAAGAGTTGATATTTTTATCTAATTTAAATTTGTTTGCACTTTAATTAGCCAGAATTTCAATTGAAAAATTAATCATGAAATTTAAAGGAACTGTGAAAAATGTTACAACAATAAATTTAGTGGAGTAATATGCTGCATGTACACATTAATTGTGAAATTTCAATAAATTGGGAGTGAATTGAAGCTTCTCACTGTTTATTTGAATTCATCTAAAGTAAATGAATTTGTGTTGGAACATTAGCATTAACATTCAAACTTGCAGTGCAGCATGCACAACTAAGACAACCTGGTAAAGTTCTATGCGCAGTAATTCAAGAGATCATTTTTTAAATGAAATTTCCTTAAGAAATTTTCATAGCATGAGATCTCCTTGATAATTGAACAGACAAAACAGTTTTCAAGAAATTAAGTTATCTGGGTTTAAATCCTGGTCTAGGCGAATGATTTTTATGCCATGAAGTTCTCTTGTTTCACTCATTCCTTTCTTCTAAGCTACAACATGGTAGTTCAGTGATTATGAGTGAACAAAATAATTACCATGATTATCATTAAAGGATAATGAGTGATTTTTAGTCACTCATCAGTAAGTAATGAAAAATTAATGTGCCCATACCTACATGGTAGGTATACCTTTTATGTTTCATGTTGGCATTATAGCTAAACAGCCATAACTAGTCACCATGTGAATGCATTATTTAAATAATACCAGCCAATTTTTAAGAGTGAAACTAATACCAAAAATTACTGCAGAGAAATGTCACAATAGACTTTTCCCTTATCAAGACAATTTTGTATCCCCTTCACGAAACACATTTTAATGAAAACATATCAAGAAATAAAAAAATGCAAACAGTGAGCTCTCATTGTTTGTCAAATAAAAAAACCCCAAAAGTCATAAATTACTTCACCATTCATGTTTAAGCAAGGGGGAAAATCCTATGCTAGAGTTAAACTCAATGCTAGGTAAAAAATTACCCTCAGGTATTCACTAATGGTAACTAAGTACTCACAGTTATTTTCAGAAAATTCAATTATTAATTGAGGCATGTTATTTGCTCCCTTAAAGGGTTGCTCAGCTCTTCAGCAGAGATCCACTGGTAGGTAGAATGTACGTAGCATGCGGGAGCGTACGGTGGATGCAGTTTTAGTTGAAAGAAGAGAAAGAGTTTGGTAAAAGAGTATGGTTTAGGAGAAACAAATGGCAGTGGGAAGAAAACTACATGGTTTTGTTATAAAAATAGCTAAATAATTGTTGATTCGTGATTTAAATAACACAGTAGATGATGGTAAACTTTGGAATTATGATGAATAAAGGGAGGCAACAGTTTTACTGTTTGAGTGTCAGGCATATTTTTAGGAATATTTTTGATAAATTTGCCTTAGAATATGTAGATGAGGATTCAGATCACAATTCACTGCTAAGAAAGGCTAACGTTACATTTAAGATTATAAGGAAGGAAAGGAAGATAAAGAATTGGATTGGAGAAGGCTAAACATTGGAAAAATGGAGGAATAACAAGAAGCAGTAAGTTTTATATTATAATTAACAGAGAATCAGGGAGAAGACGGCACAAAGTGCACAAGGCTAAACCGATGTGAGAAACTTAATGGGTAGAGGAAATACATGAAAGCAATAAAATACAAAAGGGACTGAAATATATTATATGACAGAAAGAACAGGGTGAGGATGTGAACAAATTGATAGAATGAAATGGGTACCCTATGGAGAGAGATGAAGTAATTGTCAGAAATTGATGCAGGCAATTCCATTTACCTAATCAGAGATGCAAGAGATCGAAAAGGAAGGCTTAGAGGAAAAAAGGTGCTGAAAAGATGAAGAGAATATGTAGGATGAAAATAATAAAACTGGTAGTTTGGATATATTAATAGGATTTGATATGAGCGAGAAATGGAAAGTGGAAATATAGATATTTTAGGTCTATGTGAGGTGAGATGGAAGGATAGCCGGGATTACTGGTGTGATAATTATAGAATTATATACTGCAGTGGGGACGAGAGCCAACGATGTAGGAAGATGTGCAGTCAACATAGAACAAGCAATGGATAGAATATTACCAGTAGAATAAAAGCAAAACTGACAAACTAGGTCATTGTTCAGGTATACATACCACCTAGCAACCATAAGAAGAAAGAAGTCGATAGGATATACGATCAGTTAGAGGACTTAATCGTGTGTGTTCCTGCAGGGAAACATTTGATAGTGATGGGGGATTGGAATGCGACGGTAGGCGAGGGAAGAGATGGAGATGAGGTGAGGGACTACGGTTTAGGCACGAGGAATGACCGTGGGGAGAAAGCAGTTGAGTTCTGCAGGAGACAGGGGTTAGTCATCACCAACACTTGGTTTAGACACCACAAAAGACGCAGGTATACATGGAAAATTCCAGGTGACTCAGGATGGTATCAGCTAGATTATATCCTGGTTAGACACAGGTTTAGGAACAGTGTGAAAAATTCGCACAGCTTCCCGGGAGCGGATGCGGACTCTGACCACAATTTAGTTGTTATGAAATGTAGCATCCGTTTCAAAAAGATAAGGTAGGGGCGGCGAGTTAGAAAATGGAATGTAGAAGCATTAAATGGTTTGAAAAGGAAGGAATACAGACAGGCGGTAGAGGAAATCATGGAGGAGGGTAAAGAGCTAAGTACCATCGAAGAAAAATGGGAAAGTTTCAAGAAAGGGTTTTCTAAAGCCGCAAAAGACACTATTGAAACTGTTAACGCTAAAAGGACTAGGAAACCATGGATCACGGATGAGATGATTACAAAGATGGATGGGCGGCGGAAATGGAAGAATGTAAAAACAGAGTTAGGCAAAATGAAGTACAAAGAATTGAACAATAAATTGAGGCGGGCAATAAATAAAGCAAAAGAAGCATGGTGGAAAACGCAGTGCGAGGATATGGAAAGTCTGCAGAGGAAGGGTGAAATCGGTGCGCTGTACAGCAAAGTTAAATCGTTATCGGGAAGTAAGAAAGGGAGTAGTAGTAGTTTTGAGGGGAGGCGACCGACAGCTAAGGTCATTTGCGCCATAGGGGATGGACAGGAAAGGATGAAGGGTGGAGAGAAACTCGGCGTCGGCATTAGCCTACTCTTTACGAAAGGCGCCAAGGGGTCCGCCGTTTAACGTCCCATCCGACGGACGGCGTACTCACTCAAAGTGCCCTCCACAAAGCACCTCAAGTAGGGATCGAGATACCTCTGAAAAATATTCAACACCGCCGGGATTTGAACCCGCGCCCTCACGGTGGGAAGCCAGTACGTTAGCCCCCGCACCATCTCGATCCCCGTAAGAAAGGGAGATCAACCATAGCAGTTAGAGATAAGGCGGGCAAGGTAATAGTTGACGCAGGAAAGATCCAAGAGAGATGGAAGGAGTATATAGAAGAACTGTATAGTAAAGAACTTAGGCCAACAAGGTTAGGCATAGAAAGAAAACAAGACGTAGACGACGATAGCTTAAGTCCAGATATACTCGATGCTGAGATAGAAAGGGCACTATGGGAGGTGAAATCAAATAAGGCCATGGAGGTGGTCTGCATTCCTGCAGAACTGCTAAAATGATTCGGAAAATGTGGGAGGAGGAGTCTATATGGGCTGATTAGTAGTATCTAAGATGAAGGAATCTGGCCGTAAGGCTTTGTGAGATCAGAGTTAGTACCTATTCCAAAAAAGGTAAAGGCTACATTATGTGAAGACTACAGAACAATACATTTGATACTCGCTAAAGTTATTCTCAGAATCATCAACAAAAGGATGGAGAGCAATGCAAATGATTACTTAGGGAATGATCAGTATAGGTGTAGGAAGGGGAGGGGTACCCTTGATGCCATTGCAGAAATGAGATTACTAATTGAGAAGATTATGGAATACAATCAGGACGTATTTGCCTGTTTTGTAGATTTCAAAAAGGCTTTTGATAGAGTGAAATGGGAAAAATAATGAATATAAGGCAGAAAACAGGAATCCATTGGAAGAACAAGTGGAAAATCCGCAACCTGTATCTGTCTCACACTGCTGAGATGCGAGTGGGGAACAGGGAGTCCGGATGGGCAGTGTTAGGAAGAGGTGAAAAGGGAGTTGCCCATTATCACCATTGCTGGTCAACCTGTATGCGGAGGAAATGATTAAAGAGGCATGGGAAGAACTGGAGGTAGGAATGAAAGTGAGAGGGGAAATCGTAAAATCTGTTAAGTTTGCTGATGACCAAGCTCTGGTTTGTCAGTCAGCCAAGGGGTTGCACGCATTGCTGAGTGCATTGGAAATTCAGTGCAATAGGTATGGGATGAGAATAAGAAATAATAAAACAAAGGTTATGCGATTTTCTAGAAAGAAAAGGCTAAGCTAAACATTGAAATTGAAGGGCAAAAACTATAGCAGGTAGAACAGTTTACGTAACCCGGAAGTGTTTTGGACCAACATGGTCAAAGTAGTAGTATAAACATATGGAGTATAATTGCGCTAGGCAAAGTGGCTTTCACAAGGAGGAGGGAGCTGATGTCAAGGACCTTGAGTAAGGTTGTTAAGAAAAGACTCACAGTCGTAGTCATGTAAGGATTGGAAACGTGGTCACTGAAGCAAGAGGATGGACATAGATTGGAGGCTTTTGTCTTGTGGGTGTGGAGAAAGATGGAGAAGGTGAAATGAACTGAAAGGAAAACAAATGAGGAAGTACTTGGTATGGTAAGCGAGGAGAGGGGTTAGTTGGGAGAAATCCTATGGAAGCAGGAAAAATGGATGAAGGGCATATTGATCGGCAGAGGGATGTTGACGACTGTAATGGGAGGGAAAAGGTTAGGCAAACGAGGAAAGGGCAGGAACAGGATAGGGATGTTAGATGGTATGAAGGGAGGAAGGAAGTACACAGAGATGTAGAAGGGCTTGATGTAGAGTAGGTTACTGGATTGTATTATACTAGGAGATATGTATTTGGTAGGGTTGTCCATCCAAAAACCTACCTTAACCCGTAGATTACCTTATAATAAGAAAATAATCATGATCCATAAATTTGAGAAGTTTTTCAACTGTGAACAATCAATAAGTATTTTACAGAAGATAGGTGCATAATGCAGGTATATATCACTCATCCAGAACTTATACTTGCATCAGACTACACAGGTGAGAATGGCAAATGTAAACGCAGAATGGGCAATGTTAGGCACAGGAGTAAGTCAGAGTTGTCCAGTATTACCTGTTATTTTCAATGTAACATGTTGGGGAAATGGTTAAAAAGGCTAGGAAAAACTGGAGATAGGAATAGTATGTGAGGAACTTTTCATTTCAGATAGTGTTGTGGATAATCAAATGTTAGTTCAACAGTTGAGCAAAGAATTGAAATGAAATGAAATGAAATAATTTACTTTGTAATTCCACACACTTTATTTAAAAACCCAAGACCCAGGTTTCGAAGTTGAAGGTGGTCCTCATAGCAGCAAACTTGGTATATATACCTTCTGATCGTAGGAGGGGGGTTGGTCAGAGAGGCAGGTTGGAGGGGTAAAAAGGTTACAATGTAGCTGGGAAGGAAAGAGAATTACATCTTTCACTGTCAAAGGTTGACTTGGAAGAGTGGTAGTCTGGGAGTGGGTAGTGGGAGGGATACAAAATTTCGTTGGCAAGTTCATCTTTCCAATGGAAACATTTCTAAATTTCTAACTGCTCCAATGCATTGAGCCTTTGACCTTTATTTTCAAAATGAGTAATTTTTGTTACATGGTCACTTTTGTGATGACTTTCGATGAGGTGCTTTGCAAAGAGGGATGTTATGTTCTTATTTTTTACACATGTTTGGTGTTCTTTAATTCTGTTTTTAAATTTCCGTCCTGTTTGCCCAATATACTTTGTGTTACATTCTGAGCACTTTAACTCATACACTCCACTCCTCTCATATTTGGGGACTTTTCTTTAGTGTGAGAGATCAGGTTCTTAAGGCATGAACCACTGTAAAAGGCATATTTAATTTTTTCTTTAGGTAAACTTTTAATTACTTTTTGAGAAATAGTCTCAAGATAGAGTATTCTCCGCCATTTGGCAGTGGGATCTTTTAAATGTTGTGGGTTGTAAATGTGGCTTAAGGCTATTTTTGTAAGTTTATTCTGGTAAAGTTTATTAATTAGATCTTCTGAATAACCATTGTTTACTGCTAACGTTTTAATTACATTAAGTTCCTTATTCACATTGAATTTAGACATAGGGATAGTGGTTAAACAGTGGATTATTGCATGAAATGCCAAAAGCTTTTGTGCAAAGCAATGCCTTGAAGAGGAATTAATTAATTGGTCCGTACACATTTACTTCCTAAAAATGCAGTACTGTAACCCGTCTTTGTCATTAGAAGTGGATAGGATAAGGAAATTCAGAGAACCTTTTTCCTCTTTTTCACACATGAAATGTACATTAGATTTCACAGAATTTAAATGTCTTAGAAACTGATCTAGTCACCAGTTATGTGTTTTTTAAATAAAATATGTGGAATTACAAAGTAAGTTATTTGATTTCATTTCAATATATTATGCAAATTCCATAAAGTTACGCCTGAGACAACAAATTTTAGTTGAGCAAAGAATTGCATTCTTACTTATAACCAGTGCCATACATGTAAGTAGTGGTTGAAAATAAAAATAAGAAGTTGAAGCAAATGACAATATATCTCGAGAAATGTGAAGGCTAAAATAAAGATAAAAACTGGGGAGGTAAATTAGAAAAAGTAAAACAGTTCAGCAATTTAGGAAGTGTTTTGCATCTGGGTGAGCTTTGAAGCAGCGGCAAAGGATTTGTGTTTGGTAAGTTAACATTTACAGAGAGTCACAAGCTGATGAGAAGCACTGTAAGTAATATGTATAGCAAAAACTGGTGCAAACCTTGACATAGATGGTAGTTTCATATAGCCTAGCACCTTGGTGGTAATGGTAGACTACAGGATATTGAAATATAAATGTGAAAAAGAATAGAAAAATAATAAAATGAGAGGAAAACTATTAACGAAGTTACAGCCATGATCATTGAAGTAGGAGAGCTGTTATGAAATAATTGAAGATGGTCCGTGCAACAAGTGGATGAGGGAGTAAGTAAGTAGCAGTAGGATGCTGAAGATGGTAATGGAGGATAAGTGAAGTAAAGTGGAGAGGAAAAAAGACAATTTAGATGGATTTAAGGAAGGGATGTGTATACAGAGCTGATATAAGAATGATATGATGAAATATAGATTTTAGGTTTTGTGCATTATGTTAGTTAGCAATAAGGGCATAGTGATGTATAGTGCCTGGGTCCATCAAAAACCACACTAACTGATAGATAACTGCTAATAAAAGCTTTTACTCCATAACTCTTCCCTGAATGGACTTCATGAAGAAAAGGTGCATATTTTTCATGAATTAACTCCTACTCTAGAATGATTCACATTAATTGCATCAATCTTTCCCTTATATATATATTTTGAGTGCTAGCTGTTCTATGACTAAGTACTTGATTTTATATATGATAATGAAAGATCACGATTTAAGGTTTTAAATGTCAGTTGATTTATTTTGTTTTTTATGAGTTGCAGTTATGTAAAAGTAAGATTGATTTTCTTTTCACCTATGAATATAAAATAAGTATGGAGTAAATGAATTAATTCTCTCATAGCTACTGCTAAGTAATCTTGACAAAAAAGTTTCTTTTTTAGTCATTAAGAGCTACTGAAAATTTTTCTAATAAAAACATGAATGCAGTATAATGCAATTGGGGGATATATATTTATTAAACTGTGTAGTTGATATTCAAAGAACAGAGAATCTTTGAAACCATTTAATCAAACAAGTGAATGAAAAATCCACTTCTCAAATTTCCTTCCTTATTGACATTTTTGAATATATCTATAAATCTTAGGTGCAATGCACGAGAGCTGTGTAAAAAATAACCTCTGTTTTTGCTGAGCATGACAATTATTTGAGGGAGCCAAATGGTTGCCGTATTGATGCACCTAGTTGGTCAGTCCTCCTTAGAGTTCAGTGTTTGAAAGGTGTTGCCCTTGTTGTTTGTTTAGAATTGTGAGTCAAAACAAATAATGTTAATGAAATTCCAGCCAAATTTGAAGTATTTTCAGTGATGAGGTTTTTACTGATAAAAAATTTCTTAGGTACTGACATTCATTGGGAAATTTGGGGTCTCTATGGAAAAAATGGGATAATTGATAAGGGAATTGTGCTTCAGTGTTGTCATTTGTTTAAGAGTGAACATAAATATCCATGATGATGACAGCATTGGCCACTCGTTAGTGGTGAATGATGAATTGTACCTGAAAATTGATGAAAATTTTGCTAGAACAAGCGTTTCACAATATAAATCTTTAGAATATTTTCCACAGATTTCTATGAATCTATTGCATGTAAATATAGCTGAAAAGTTAGACTACTACATGTTTTTTGCTTGTCTCAACAAGGAACTTCAAGATGTCATCATTGGTTGGCTGCAATCTCAGGCAGCTGAATTCCATACTGAAGGAATTTGAAAACTAGTTCAGAGATATGACAAATATTTAAATCTGCTCGGCATATATGAATGAAAATAGTAATGACATGTAATTTTGAGATGAAAATAAATTTTCTGTATCTGTTCTAGTGTATTTTATATCATAGCATAACGGAGGTTACTTTCTGGACTACCCTCATATTATGGTATCAGTCTCAATCAGCAGTAATAAAAAAAAATTAAGTGACTGTTATTGCCACTCAAATATCTATTTAAGGATATCAGTAGGTCTATAAATGTTTTTCCTCACTCCCATCTTGCATTTTAAATAAATATCACTAATAAACATTCATATTAAGAAAGGTTTTTTATCCATATTCCTTGAGAAAATGTATTGTTTGCAGTTCATATAAATGTAAGGGTTATCATCCAACAGATTTTATCAGAGAATGATCATTGGTTACTTGAATAATGAGTAGTTTATCATCCTGGTCATTAAATCCATTGGAATCTAAATGCCTTAAAATTTAAAATTAAGCCCACAAGATATTAAATCCATAAAATTAAAATGAGGAGCTATGAACCAACACATTTGCATCACTTACATTTACCCATATATATTTTTCCTAACTGCCAGCAATTAGCAAACATAACATTTTCTTGTACCCTTTTATAGATGTTCATTCCCCATAAAAAGTTCAAACCATATGAACTTGTTATGCTCTGATAAAGATAAGGATTTAGTACCAAATTTTTATTGAAGTGTGTTAATTTGGTTTGTAAGAATAATCATATGAATAATATTAAAAAACAATGATAACAGTAATGGTAATTCTTATGTGTTAACAATCAGATGAATGGATTGTGTATTTTAAGGTCAAGACATGATAAAGAATGAGAATTATTCAATGTTGTTTAAACTTCATCAAATCCAAATATTATTCCTTAATGAACAAATTTTTATTTTTAAAGCATTAGCTCACTGGCCAATTTCAAATGTTCATGATACTAATGAATGAACTATACGTTTGAAGTGCTATGTTTAGTAATAGCAGTTAAATGATCAAATAATTGTCAAAAATGACTGGTATGGACTTCATTTAGTCTTACATTTCATTGCAAAAGAATTTGAATGCTCAATACTTGCCCGCTGAAGTTAAAATATTATGGCATAGGCAACTCAGTGAAAAGTTATTTAATATAGATAGAAATTCTTGACAAACACTAACTATACTTTTTTGTCTGCACACATATTTTTGCCACCAATAATACAATTTTTACAGAAATAGGCATGTTTGTTTGACTGATTACCTGAAAAATTATATGAATGTTTTTTCTTAACTAACAAGGGGTAGTGCATCACATTAAAATGTGAGGAGTGGTGGTAAATACAATAAGAGGACAATGTTTCCAGAGTACTTGAAATAAATAGCATCTTGAGCATTTATTTTGATTCCACTGAATATTGTTCCAAATAGAAAAAACCTGTTGATATAATCATTTTTTTTCTTGATTTTTATAACTATGATGTAGAGTCTGGAAATTTCACCAGAAAAGGCATATTACTTCTTTGCAACACAAAATTTTTATTAAATTATTTTTGCGCAAGTATTTTTGATTTTTTTCAGTTAAAATACATTTTTTCACATCTTATAAGTTGGCAGAGAGAGAAGCACCAATATACTCATTCTTATGTGCACATTAGAACTGGGAGTACATGGTGGATGGGTGGCAGAGGTATAAGGAGATTATCTTCAGTATGGGTTGAGGCTTGACCCATGCATATTTGGGTCGATCAGTCACATATGTTTCTTAGAATTGGGATATTGCATGAAGATCATAAATTATGAATATGTTTTACAAAATAATATATTCACTGTCAATAATCAAATATCCAGTAACACAAATAAAAACGTAAGCATTAGGAGCTCACATTTCTTTCGTCTCCATATCAGTTTGGATTTAGTCAAAATATTAGACCTAGAAGATATTTCAATACAGAAAGATACAGTTCCAGTTAAGTGGAAAAGGGCTCAAAAATAACAGTTCTGTTTTTCATTATTATGGAAAAGATTAATGCTGTTCAAGAAGCCACTTACATCTGAATTATCTTGAAAGGTTCAATTAAATTGAAGAGCAATAAATGAATAACATGGCAGGATATTAAAATTATATGACTGAAATTTGTGATCTTAATTTCTCTTTCTTCTTGTAAACACTGTGATTGTCTTTGCAATTGTTAACTCAAGAGCAAAAACTTCTCAAACTGAATTCAACTGTAGCGGAACTATGAAAATATGTCCTTATTTTAAGAAATAATAAGACATTCATAAAATGATCAGAAATTTTTCCTACATACCATTCTTGAAGAATATATATATATATATATATATATATATATATATTTAAAACTTCATGTGGTATGTATTGCAAGTCACCAGTCAGCAAACAACAGCATTGGTGTATTCCATGAGCTGCTAATACATATTATGTGTACATGTATGTGTATGCATGTGCCTGTGTGTGTTTATATATATATATATATATATATATATATATATATATATATATATATATATATATATATATATATACACACACGCATATGGCACACACACACTAAGTATGTATGTGTATGTATACATCCATAAAAATGTATGTATATATGTTAATAAGGCTTCTATCAAGATCTTTGGATATCTTTAGTGATAATATTGATAGCTTGGAATTATTTATTGCATACACTTTTTTTATTTTGGCACTATTACATTTAAAGATGTCCAATTAATAAAATAAATACAGATGCAGGTTCAGTTTCTCACTATTTTGGCCTTTATTATTTTTTGGTGACCATACCAAAAGAAACAACTGTATTCATGTATTAAAAGACAACCATGTTGGCTTGGGAATAAAGGGCTCCTTTCATACATTCTTCTTTTTCTTGTTCACCCATCATACGTCTTCATCATGGTTTCCACTAAAGAGTGTACAAGCCTAGCACTAAAAAATTACTTTCCCCAACCTAATTAAGACTTTAAAGGATCTGTAGTGGGCGGCAATTTGACCTATGGGGAAGTGGATTAATCTTTTTAGGGAAATCTTGATGTCCATAAAATTTAGGTAAACATTTCTATCCCCCAAGTTATGAAAGGAAGATAATGATAATTTTTCAATCGATTAGATTAGCATAGAAGTATTCCACATCACCAGCACATACAAAAGAGTCTTGGCTTGTGACTTAATAACTGTAGAACCTAGTAATTACTAAATATTAATGATGAGAAGTTGTCATTTAACTTTTACAACACCTTTCTGGTTTTTTTGCAGGAACATTGCTCAACATCATAAGAGAATACAACAGAATACTTTTTTGCATCACAAAGTTTGAGCACAACACTCATATAATATATCTAGGACAGTTCTTAGATTCTGTCTCATCTCCTACAAAAATGGGAGTTATCACATCACTTGAAGTACTTTTCAAGCCTTAACTGTTTGGCCTTTTTCACAGACAAAACCTTTTGAAGTTTAACATGAACACATTATGCCAACCATCATGTTCATCCATTTACCCATTTATCATTCTCTCTCTGTCCATACAAGCCCTTGGAGGGTATAACATAAAACATTTACTTTTCCTTTTGAGTTAGCGCTTGATTATATTGTCAACATGTTTTATCAAGTCTCCCTAGACACCATGCGCATAACTGCATTCATTGACAATTAACAACAAAACTTTTTAACACAACAACTCATTTCAATGTCTTTGCTGTCTGTGTTCTTCCAAATTTCTAATTTTTTTTTGCTAAAATTTTGTTCAAAACTGAGTAACATAACGTTTCTTTATCTCTTATATTGTTGACATTTGAAGGTCTGCAGTTGTAAGAGAGTTTTTTTTTATTTTGGAAGCAGTACTAGCATCGCTGTTGGCACAGGGAATAAAATTCCAAAAATGCATTCAAAATTTTCAAGCCTAGCAAGCGAGCAGTATGGTTGGATTTCATTACCGTACCATTGCATCATTTTTTTACCTTGTATCTGCTGCTATGAAATCCCTTCAAATTACAATGAATTTATCAAAATACCTAACTAATGGACCCCTATGATATCTCTCAAACAACCACAACCTTTCTAAATAACAATTATTGCATGCTTAATAGTCTTTGGTTGGTGTTGTAACTTAGAACCACCATATTTAGAATTAGGCCTTGTGACCCACAGAGCAATTGCATTTTATAACATCTCTTTAAGAGAAATTGCACAACTCCTCATGATGCATCATCAAAAAAGTATATGAAAAAAATTTTTTGAGGATACAGCTTAATTTATTAATCTCCATTTTTCTGTTTCTCTCTTTAGTCTAGCATTTAGTGATAAGCAGTGTGACTTATCAGTTCTAACCAGTTAATATCCAGTTTGCATAATATCAATAATATTACGGGATTTTCCTTAAAATTGGGCACCAGTCAGCATTGAAGAATTTGAAATTAATTTTTTTTTGGCCGGTTGTAGAAAATATATTATAGCACTTCATGAGCGACAGTGCCAGACATGCCAAATCAAAACATGAGAAAAAACACCTTCCACTTACAATAAATAACAAATTGTTCGTGCCTTTTCACAATATCAGGCAATGAGTTATATTAATGTGCATTTAACACTTATGTTCTGTCCATTTGCTTACTTTCGTGAATGGATAAAAAATGCCAGTGAGCATCGAGGACGACATTCTTCTACATTTCTGCCATGGCAGCAACCTTGGATTCATATTCCGTTTCACAGGGTACCAGTTTCCACACTTTTAAAAACTGATGGGTCAATTTACAAAGGTAGCAACAGCCATTCACGCAGGGGAGGTGGCCAATGAAACATTGTGGCAATTTATCCCTCGTTATCTCGTTTAATAATACAACATATACGTATCACCATGGGCAGGATGTCTTATTGATTGATAGGTTTTCATTTTTTAGTCAAAACTTTCTAAATCCATTTATCCTCGATTCCCTAAGGTTTGTCTTGGTTTCTAGAAGGAGACGCGACGCCCAGCGTGAGCCCGGTGCCGGGCTCTGGCACACCTGGATTCGGCGCCGGACCGCTGTCTGCCCGCGCGCAGCCTTACCAGCATCGATCACCACTCCTTCCCCACCACCCCACGGTCACAGGTTCGTCACGTACTGCGGCTGCCGGATGATGGCCCGGACGTGCAGCATCGTGACAGGTCAAGCCCCAGTCCCGCTGCCCGGGCCCACCGCCACGGCCGAGGCACTGGTGGCGCACGGCGACACCACGCCGTCGTGGCGCACCACGGTGCTCCCCGGGCTGCTCAGCGCGGTGGCGGAGCCGCAAGCCTTCAGCTCCGTGAATATCTCTGTGAAGAAGGACGGCTCCGCGTTGATGCGGAGCATGGAGCGCGAGAGTCTGTGGACGATGGAGAGGCACCTGTCCCAGAAGCGATCCTTGTCCTCGTCCACGAGGAACGGCTTGAGAGGGTAGGAGATTTCGTTGCCCATGTAGGCGTAGGAGAGGTAGAGGCAGGTGAGCACCACGGCTTGAAGTCCTTGCTCTGATTCGACCGCTTCCGCCTCGGCCGCCTTCAGGGGCTCCTTCTCGCCATCCCCGGTCCCTTCGCCGTCTCCGAGCAGCTCCCGCACCAACATGTACACGAAAACCACGTTCGCCGGGTTAATGAAGGCCACATCCTGCGAAAGGGGATTGATGGATCGATTAGCGTCATGCCCGACCCAGCCATGCCGCGGGTCACCCTGACGCGCACGTACGGTATCTGGAGTGCTTGAGAGGGTTTCGTTTTCACAAGACATGGATGGGATTTCCAGTTTTCTCCGGGGGCTCTGGCCTGGTTACATTCATTCGCCATACATTTTCGTTCACTTTCCAAATACTACAAATGAAATAGTATGTAGTTAAGCATTGTGTCTTAGTATGTTATAATTACATTACTCTACCTATATGGGAGGTCAATTTCGCTATAAATATAATGCCATCATTAATTTATAAGATTGTGTAAATTGGCTTCAGCACTGCTCGTGGTCATTCAGTCGAAAGAAATTGGTATTATATAGCGTTGAATATGCGAATATATTTAAAATGATGCAGAAGCACTCACAAAAGCCATATTACAGGAGCAGTAATATACCTGAAGAGAAGGCCGAAAGCTTAACATTTTGAAGTGTGACATCCATTCGAATGAACAATCACCGCTACTTCTGTAATTCTGCCTCACTCTCTTCTCTTCCTATCCCTTCACACGCAAATTCCCACAACCTTTCCTTCGACCAGTGTTTCTCCCTCACCATCTTAGAATCCCTACTCGATTCCGCCACCAATATAGAGGTGAGAACTCACGAATCCGCATATATACTTGCTTTCCAATCTTTTAAATTCTCACCCTCACCTCTCCCCCCCAGCATATTCGAGACCTTCCATCCTGTCTGAAGAAGGCTGAAAGCTCAAGCAATCTAATATGCGAGTGCCCTCATAAGTATTTTATATTTTATTTTGTGTTCTATTCCGCCGTCCAAATGCTATATTGCTCTCATGAGTGCTTATGCATCATCGGTGTATGTATATGCATGTATGCATGTAAATGTCATGTATATATCATTTTGATATTCATGTATATTCATCCTCCGTCCGGAGTCCGAGGAACGTATTTTGTAGATTAAGTTAGAATTTTGCTATTGAATATTTTTCTTCGCATTTCCGCTTTTGCTGAGGGAGTTGTGGAGGCCTTCTATATGTTATTGTAGGGTGAGGGCGTATATGTGGTGTCTGCGACCAGAGAGGAAAATTTTCATCGAGCGTTTAGTGTGGGGATGGGCGACATTTGCGGAAACGGCACTATTGCTCATAGTTCGCCGGTTTTCATCGGAATGAAAGGAAAAATGTGTTATGTTGAAATTGATGCCGGCGCCTAAAATTGCAGAGGATTCCGAAATGAAATATGTGAATGATGTTTTGAAATAAAAATTGAAACTTGCCGTAAAGGAGGATAGATTTTTATATTTGTGGGACTAAAGAAGGAAGATATTGTCCATATTAGGGCCCAGAAGAGAGGTTTGTGATGCTTAGGAGGAAAGTAATTTCAAGGTGGCCCATGAAGTGGTTGACATAAGGATGGGTAACTATTTGGGCACCCCTGGTGGTATCTGATGGAAGAATTTGTCAATAAAGTTGAAGAGGTCTTTTGTTGATTCTAATTCTACCATGCGGGTGAGGAATTTTGGTAGAGGGAATATTTTGCATGGGGCGTTGAGCGAGGTAATATCGGAGAGAGTGTAGAAACGAGGGGAATTTGGGTAGGGAGGGAAGTGAACTCGATGGTTGGCCATATGTAAATTTGTATTTCTAAAGACTGGGTCGGGATTAAGGATGTATAGAATCGGTCCGGTGTTAGCAGGGGACGTGAGACGATAGGGCGTCCGCGGCTATGAGGATTTTGCTACTTCAGGAGCTCAGAGTCGTGGAGATTGAAGTGAGGAGAGGCGATGATGGCGGTTTTATTGGGCGAGAGTCTTACATTGAGTCCATATATTAGCAGGTAGGAGAGGATTTTTTATTGACTTAGTGGATTTGGATCATGTTGAAGAGGGGGTAATATGACGGATCGTGTAATTGGCGCATTACTTCCGCTATATTATCTCTTTCTCTAGTATGACAGCAGATGACCCTTTGTCTAGTTTCGCTGTTTTAGTTTTATTAATTACGGTTAATTGCATGCGCACACACAAGTAAAATGTCAACGTAAGTGAATATAATTATAGTAATAGGCAGTGGCATAAAACGCAAAGAGGACACAAAATATCGGTGGCACGGTCATGTTTTTCACCGGAAGGAAGGACACTGAGTTCACAGGTGATGGGAATGGATAAGGGGGACGCAACAAATAATATTTCGAGTGAGTGACCGACTGGGGAGTTCGATTCCGGCTGAGATCCCTGGGCACTCTCAGCTTCATCGATGCTGCATGAGTTCTCGGGTACAAGATTTTTCTTCCATGCGGCACAAGGATAGGAACTCATCCTTCCTCCTACACCGATGCCTACGTTTCATAAGCTCGGTCATATTCATATGTTTGGTCGTCAGGAATTCAGTTCATTATGAAATACTTCTTTGCACGCGCGTCAACTAAAAGTTGCCATTGTCATATTCCGAGGGGAAGGTAATGCCTATGGTAGAAATGCGACGATTATGGGCGTCATTTAACTTTATAAATATCGAACAAAAATCATAGATATGACTCCGTGAACTTAGTGAATTCTAGTGATAGCGCTTTAATCTATTTCTCGAGTTAAGCGAGCAATCTCAGGAGGTTGAACCTGAAATCTGTAACGAATCTTATAGATTTTGCGAAAGGAACTTGCTAAATTGTCGTTTTGGCTTGAAGCAGTTAACCGCTTCAGCCAAATTATAATCTTTATTTTACAGGGAGTGTAATTAAATATATTCCAATAAGTGGGTTTTTAACATGCATATGTTGTTGTGAGGCAAAATTCGTTGTTTGTGTATTACAACAAGAGCAATAATTGGCAGATACACGAGCATTGAATCTAACTTGGGGAAAAGTTATAAAAATTTATCATGCGGCCTTAATTAACTATAAAATAACTTAAAAAGGCTAGCTTTATCAAAAATATTCAGAGTAAAGAGGGAATATTTGAATGAGAAAATTGATGGAGTGATCTTCGGTTACATTGGGAAGATCTCAACTTGGATACGCAGTTTTCGCGTATTTAAGACCATGCTTAGAAGGACCTAATTGGACGGAGAAAAGCCCCAGTAGGAAAAACCTAACCATTTCGAAAAAGTGCACTATGAAAGAACAGAAATCGTCTCGTTATTATTATAAATTAAAACTAAATCGAGCGCTTAAAATTAGTAAATGATTAAAAATTGTATGACTCTAACGCCAAATTTATGGGAAGAATAATATCTCCGAATCACATTGTAAAGCGAGACCACAAAGAGAACTCGAGGGAAATAAACTTCCTCAGAGAGTGAGTGACTCAAGGGATTATTTTTCCCTCTCACACAATCCGTTACCTCAACGATCTAGATCATTGCTGACGACATCCTGAAATATTTTAAAAATAATACTAAGTTTCAATAATCTTCAAATGCTAAAATGGCCGATGACCTAACACCCCCTGCAATACACTCTTTTAAAGGATGAAATGTGGATGATCTTATCTACCCCAGCCCACAAAACCTGAGAAATTTTTCCCCTTTTTTTATATTTGTACTTTCTTAGATTGGGCCATCATATTGGAGCTCCAATTATCAAAATTATGCCTGTATTCTATTGATTGCAACACCTAATGTACGCGAAAGCCCGTTTGACCGGTTGCAAAAGAGCACATGTGAGCACAAAGAACTCTGACCTTTCTGATCACATTCTCCGTAGGGTTCACGTATCTCTCGGTTGGGGTGGGTGAAATATATATAAAAAGGGGCAGTTTTTTCCCTGCTCCGCCTGCGATTTCCCTGGGAGACGTGGCTCACCAAAGAATTCAAAGAGATTGAAGCTGAGGCTTAGGTGAAGCTGAGGAGTATCCAGGAACGACATTCTGATTTGAACCCGGTCCCCCCAGTCAGTTGCGTACACACTGCACACTGGGCTACCATTCATATTTCCTTGCTATTGTTTTCTAAAACCATCGAAAAATTGAGAGAAGACATTGATCAAGCCTGGCTTAGAGGCAGAGGGCTATGACGTTTGAAGTCAAAGTGTGTAAAGGGCGTTTTTGGTCGGACACTAAAAAACGTGTTCGGGAGAAAATGTAGCGTGCGCCTGGAGCAAAAAGACGCAGGATCACGGGGGATTCCTGCAAGGAAACCCTCAGCTGTGATTATCAATGATTTTGTTATTATGAATGTATATTGACTCATCTCGTGCCTTTATGAAATAATGCGCAGCCATGTGAAAGTTCACCGCGGAAAATAGTTGGAATCGACCGGGATTCAAATCTTGGTCTCCGAAATGACAGTCAATTACACCCATAGAACCATCCTCAAAAATATAAATGTGTCACAACACTTCCTAAATCTTCATAGTGCGGGCAAACGATCATCACGCACGACTCCCATACATGCGTGCACGTGATATTCTTCCCTGAGATTCAGCATTTTGCGAAAGATATTTTCCTTTTTTTTAAACCGGTAACATTTCTAATTCAGGGAACGGCACGGATCGCGTGCCTTAGGGGATGGGATTGGGTAAAATGCGTGATCCAATTCACCCAATTCGACCTCCACAGCCGCAATGCCCACTCGACCGCCCGTGGGATGTGAGAACTCCTCTCCTGGCGCGATAGTTCGAGGGGAAACACCGAACGCCCCACTCGCAGTGCTGCGCAAGAGTTATCCATTCATTGATCTTATCGGATTAAGAGTATCGATTGCTCGTCTTCCTTCCTATGAGCTCCCATTGTCGACCGAGCGCCCAATAGGCCATTGCTTTAAACTTACTCACATACTCTCGTAAACTCTAAATCGATTCCTGTTGAATGCTTTTGGAATCCTAGTTTGAATAGAAAGATATGACGCATATAAGTGATTTCGCGAGCCTTTCTTATCTCTTAATGCTGGGAATATTCCTTGGAACCTTCTCAGCTGGATATGTTTTAATTGGAAGGAAAATTTCAATTGCTTAGCGATAAAGACGTATCAAAGGGAACCAAGTTGGAATGGGAGTGTATCTCTGGTAATATTTTTTTCCTCTGTAAAAGCATAGAGGAAATGTGAATTCGGAACAATCTACAATTTCTTTCAAAATGTTTTGTTCTCTATGACATGGCTTCTGGATTGATTTCACATATATTCTCGGAAAAACAATATCACCACAATGGTTTCCTAACTCGCAGAGAGATAGAATTCAGATCTGGTTGTGCCTGGATCGCTCCGGACAATCAAAAAAGGATTTTACGGATTCAGGCATATCGTGTTCGTGTCGAGAGACGGGAATTATTAGGTTCATGTCATTTATAATAATGATTTTACATAGCATATTTTAATCTCGGATATTACACCGGCGTTCAACTAAGTTCTTCACCTATTGACGTGATTGATGTCAAACACGGACTGCTTTTTCACAAATTTGGCATGGTCAGTGATCCATTCAGTTTGAATTTAATGGGGGCATTATTAATCGTGTTTATATGTGTATTTAGAAAAAAACGTTGATTCAAAAATTAGATAATTTACGGGGCGAAAGGGGCGACGCATTCATTTCGATTAAGCGGTTGGACTGCAAAAATTAAATAAGCTCATATCCAAGAAATATATGAACCATCGAACTTGGTCATTAAGTTAACGATTCAACTCAGTTATTATAAAGACTTGGTTATTCATTAATCAATATACATTAAATGCATGGGATTCGAATCAATGAGTGCAAAACTAAGGTTATGAGGCTCTCAAAATAGAGGAAGGCTAGTTTAAGCGTTTAACTTGTAGGGCAGCAGGTTTTTAGTATAGTTTAATAGTGTACGTATATTAGAAGTATTCTGGACGAATATAATCAAAGTAGTAGGGATATAAGAAGAATAATTCCGTAAGAGAAAGTAGTTTTCACGGGAAGGAAAGAATGGCGACAGGGGCTTGAGAAACGGCTTGTAAAAACTTTGGTATGGAGCGCGATTTGTTGAAGCAAGATGAAAGGCGTGGACTGGAAGCTTACGAGATGTGGTTGTGGAGGAGGATGGAGGAGGTTAAGCGAGTATTTCGAGCGACAATCAAGAGCATTGAGCACTTTCATTCCAGCTGATGTGCTGAAGTCTGCGATAGAATGAAGAACGTTAGTTGGAGGAAAAGGATGCCTAATGTTGGACGGATTGAGGGGAGATAGAAAGGATGTAGAATCGAAGAACAGCCTATTGTAGTGTGAAGTGTCCAGTTGCGTCTTGGTAGTTGAGACAAAAAGTAGAACGTGGTCAGCGAGGCATAGGTTGTAGTTAGTGAGGTGTAGGCATTTTTATGTAGACGTGCTTATGTCATTTTGGGTAGCATTTGCTTGCCGAGATATTGATTGAGTTAGGAGAGAGGCCTTGTAGCCTGGGCGTCGGCGAAATCGAACAGTCTGGTGGGGAAAGCCAGTTGGTTTTTCCCATTCGACTTTCGTACAAATCTATTGTTTTTTAAATGACGCCTCTAGATTGCATATTTACTGGAATTGCTTTACGTATGATTGTGACGCTTACGTGATATGTATTGGCGTGCTGGTTGCGTAAGTTAAATAATGGAATAGCATCGTTTGTCCCTTAAAACTAAATCTTTGGTGAAAATAATTTTGTCTCAGTTTTGATTTAAGCATTTTAATCACTGTGGTGACTAAAAACGGTCTCTTGATAGTTTCAAAGTTTGGAACAAAGAGTGAAGTTTGGAATGCATGGACTTTAGAATGATCCAACCTGACATCACCAATGACATCATCAATGGGTCAACTCCGTCACCATGTCAATTAAAAACGTCTGGTGTAATGTAATTTTTATAGAGTGATGAAGCTAAATAGTTGTAGAATACAGCTTAAAGAATCAATGGTTAAAAATATAGGCCTGATCGGATTAAGAGATGAGTGACAATGAGCCAATCTGGAAATTTAACTCACAATTGGCCAATCGCCACTCTTGTGGAAGATTGATAAATTTTAGAAATACTAATTCGTGTAGCCAATTAGTTTTGAGGTCTTTAAATATTATTAATTTTACCGCGCTTTCTCTTTGACTCCAATATGATGATGATTCCCTTGGCCAAAAGAAATTATTTCCATTGAGAAATCCCAACAAATTCCATTATGTTCCAAAAGCTTGCTTGCATACACTTCTGCAAAATTACCTTGTAGTCCACAGTCCATCGGCCTTCCATTCCACCTCTCAATTCCCCATGCAGATTGTGCAATAATAGGATTATGATATAAAATAATCACACGTTAACTTGACCGTTACATAAACAGGAAAGCACTATTCATATAACCCTTTGATTAATTGACACTTACGAGAAAATAGCCATCAAATTCGTGAAAGTAGGCGATTACTCATGAGTGAGCCTGTTTGTGTGTATTCAATAATATTTAGTATTCCGTGTCAAAAAGTTAAGAAAATGCTTCCATTGATCACGACGTTTGTGGAATACCGCTCGGAAACACTCGAGTAAAAATGGCGTATGGAAAGTGGATAGAGAAAAATTGTTCTGCAAATTTATTGACAGCAATGAACAATTTATTTCACATTAAAAGCAGATTTGAGACCTACAAAAGATATTTGAAACGACTTAGTCTCAATTTAAATGTATGAATTATCCCGCGGGTAACTCATCCGTCGACCACCGGTTGGAATCTTTCTCAGGGTTTGGCATGTTATCATGACAGACGAAATGGAGGTAACTTTGCCGCCCGGAACCGAAAGCGTTAAAGTCACAGAAAATGATTACGTCGTGGCGTTCGTACATTTTGCTTGTATAAATAAACTTATTTTCACAAATAATATTGTGAAAATCTTTCTCTGGCTGACTTTTATCATCATTCTGGCAATTTTAACCGAGAGTTTTAAGTTTATTATGGTTAGATATCCGAACCTTTATTGTCGCCGTTTGGTGGCCTTCCACTTCTATTCCATTCTCTTTCCTTAATTATCGACTTATTGAGATCTCAATCCCTCCCAAGACGTACGTAGATACTTATGAGTACAATCGGTACACTTTTAAGGTATTTGCTTTCGCGGTTGGTCCCGTAAAAAATGTTATTAGGTTATAAAAAAAACAATTTTTTGCATTATTGTATATACCACTCAATTCTTACATACTTAATTTTACCTCCACCACATTCATGCATCGCCTCAAACATGCTCTTACGTTTCTGAGACTCCTAATATCCCTTGTCTCTTCAACTCGAGTCACCCAAATCCACAGTCTTTCGTTGCATATCACCCTACTTCTCCTCATTTTACCACTTTCACACTACTCAAGTGACCCAAACCTATCACATAGATCCAGGCACACCTGATTTATCCTAGGATAAAATAATATGGGAGGGGTAAAATTATTATGCGTAGTCATTTTTGATATCTTAGGCAAAAATTCTGAATGAATGAAGAAACATTTCGGAAAAAGGAAAATGAAAGGCAACAGTATCAGGGATGAAAACGGCGATATACTGATAAAAGGTAATAGGATATTGGCAATAGATGGAAGCAATGCATCGAAGAACTCTACCAAAGTCCGAAGTCCCTGGAGGAAAACCTGACGAAGGACGAGAGTGAAAGGGATGGCGAAAACCAGGGCCCATACACGCTGAGGAGCGAATTCGATAGAGCAGTAAAAGATCTTGAGAAAAACAAAGCTTCTGGAGAAAAAAAATCGACGGAGACGACATCAAGGCACACGGAGACAAAGCCAATGATAATGTCTGGAATAATCAAAGATAGCTTCAATGCTGGAAGACTTCCTGAAGACTTTCGAAGGAGTGTGATGATCGCGACACCAAAGAAGACGAGGACAGAGAAATGTGAGGAGCACCTAACCTTGAGTCTTGTGTCACATGGATTAAAAATACTCAGGCGAATAATAAGTCGAAAGATGAAAAGATTGAAGGTAACCAATTGGACAACCAATTTGGCTTTAGGAAGACCAGACGAACCAGGGAAGCCATACTCTGTCTGAGAATCATGATAGAGAAAACAATACATGTGAAAAAGCAACTGTATGAAGCATTCGTGAACTTGGAGATAGCCTTCGACAATGCGGAATGGAACAAGATATTTGGACTGCTGGAAAAACTCGGAATAGATTACAGCGACAGAAGAATTATCTATCAGCTATACAAGAAGCAAATGGCCACAATGCGAATGAGAGATTGATGCCATGTAGAGGCTAAAATTAACAAAGGAGTTAGACAAGAATGCAACTCTCACCTGCATTATTCAACATGTATATGGAGGAGGCAACAAGAGAAGCACGAGGCATCGGATTAAACGGAATTAAGATCATTGGAGAAGAGATAAACATGCTACGCTTCGCCGATGATATTGCAATGATGGCAGAAAACCAGGAGGATTCTTAAAGTGACCTTTGAGAATCCTCCTGGTTTTGGAGCAAGGATTGGATCAAGTTCTAAAAAGATACAACATGAACATAAACAAGACGTAGTCTAAAACCCTAGTGTGTGGAAGAGAGAAGCGAAATACAGTAGTCACGCTGAAAGGACAAAAATGAGAGCAGGTGGATTCCTTCACCTATCTCGGAAGTACCATCAAATTGGACGGAAAAAGTACTACAGGCATCAAACAAGGAATAGCTCAAACTAAGAGAGCATTCGCAATGAAAAGACAACTGCTGTGTTCAGAGAAGATAGAATTACAGGCGAGGAAACAATACGTGAAAACATTCATATGGAGCGTGGCACTCTATGGATCAGAAGCATGGACCATCGGAAAATTAGACCAGAAAAGACTAGAATCCTTCGAAATCTGGTGCCGGAGAAGGGTGCTGAACGCCAAATGGACAGATTAAATAAGAAATGAAGAAGTATACCGAAGAAAAGACGAAGAATGGACCTTATGGAGCACCATGCAGAAAAGAAGAACCAGATGGATTGGCCACACTCTGAGGCACGATGGATTTGTGAAGAATATGGTTGAAGGAAAGAGGAAAGCTGTCAATTGATAACTTCCTTTTAGTCCTTCCTATCAATAATCAGTACAAATAATTACTACACAGGTATGGTATACTAATTTTGGTAGTTATTAATGGAGTTTGGAAGATAAATTCTGAATAATCGCGGGCTGGATAAAAAATAAGGAATATTATCCGCCGACTATGCATTCAATATGAAGGGAAATACTTTTTACAATGTATTTAGAACGGGATTTCTCAATGATTTAGTATTATAGGAAAATTATTCATGAAAATTCTGTGTCATTATCAAAACTACCAAGTTTGATAACCTAAGTAGATATAATGGTGAATAGCAACTCGAAATTTATTTAATTCTCAGTGCTAATTTTATTCTATGAAGCACCTTTGGTAAGCAGTATGAGAAAACTTGCCTTATCTAATGGCAAAAACTATTTAACACCGCTGCATCAGTGGGAAGTTGATGCAGAATTCTTAGGTAAGTTCCTTAGTAGGCTAAGGTAAGTAGGCTCCTTATATGGTCTGAAATTTTGTGGAGAAGAAGGCGAAATATTCCTCCATTAGTCCGTAGAATTACCAAATTTGATAAGAATTCTCGGCCAGTCCGATAATGGAAAACATTTCTTGGGTAGCGACCTCAAAAATGAAAAATTATCTTTCCCAACCGCTTTATGAATGGGGCCTGGCTGCTCCTAGTGGTCCACGCTTTGCTTTCCGTCCGCACGGAGTCGGAGCGTCACGAGCTGCCTCGCGTCGTAATCGATAAAAGCAATGGACGAGTCCACTTCGCACAAGGGGGTGGGGCGAGAGAATAGCTGCCACCCCCTCTCCGATGCTCACAGGGATATGAAACAATGGAGATAATACTTCTCCGAGTGCGATGCCACTGACCAAACGACGTGAAATTCGCTATTCAATTTTTAAAGAGGGGTTATGCCTTGTTTTCTGACCACGGTGTATTTTTCTGACCAGAAATTCAGCAGCGAAATAATCTTGAAAAGAGAGCTTTGTCGATGAAATTATATACCTATTACGGCTGTTATTCGAGTGCATCGTACAAAGCACAAAAGCTTTCCGAAGAGGATAAATGCGCGACTGCGGATCATTCAAGGGCCCAGACTTAAACTGACACGAGCACCACTCCAAAGGGTAGGACAACAAGCTAAGCTAATTCTCTAACCTCATCATACGGGGCAATGGTTTACCAATCACGACGAAATTTGAACTTATTTCAAATGAAGCAACTTTTCATTCATTGGTTGAAGGGATAAGTAGAAGAAATATAGTCTGTCACACACTTCTGTAGACTGACCTTAAATATATCATGAAACCCCTATGTGAGCCCATGTGAGTTATTTTAAGTCAGCGATATTCGAGTGGGTTTTTGTTTTATACGAGGTCGCGCGGGGTTTCCGTGACATATCACCTATTTTTGCATATTTTTATTGATAATTTGTTTAAATATTATCTGTATGGATATTATGTTCTTATTTTTGAATAAATGTTTTCATATAAATTGTGCATACAAATATCGGCCAGGAGTAAAAAATTTTGAAAAAGTTTTGTTCTCCTCAGCTCACCCTCTCATTAATAATGTATTTTGTTGGCTAAGATATGTAGACGATGTCTTCTGTGTGTGATCAGATTCTGATAGGCAACTAGATCAGTTTCTAGATCTAAATCTAGGTCTGTTTCTAAATTCTACCAATTCTAATGTACAATTCACGTGTGAAAAAGAGGAAAAAGGTTCCATGAATATTCTCCACCTATCCATTTCTAAAGATAAAGATGGGTTACAGGACTGCATTTTTAGGAAGTAAATGTGTACGGACCAATTAATTAATTCCACTTCAAGGCATTGGTTTGCCCAAAAGCTTTTGGCATTTCATGCAATGATCCACCGTTTAGTCACTATGTCTAAATTCAATGTGGATAAGGAACTTAATGTAATTAGAACGTTAGCAGTAGACAATGGTTATTCAGAAGATCTAATTAATAAACTTTACCGGCATAACCTTACAAAAATAGCCTTAAGTCACATTTACAACCCACAACATTTAAAAGATCCCACTGCCAAATGGCGGAGAATACTATATCTTGGGACTATTTCTCAAAAAGTAATTGAAAGTTTTCCTTAAGAAAAAATAAAATGTGCCTTTTCCGGGGATTCATGCCTTAAGAACCTGATCTCTCACACTATAGACAAAGTCCCCAAAAACGAGAGGAGTGGAGTGTATGAGTTAAAGTGCTCAGAATGTAACTCAAAGTATATTGGACAAACAGGACGGATATTTAAAGAAAGAATTAAAGAACACCCAACATGTGTCAAAAATAAGAACATAACATCCCTCTTTGCAAAGCACCTCATCGAAAGTGATCACAAAAGTGACTTTGTGACAAAAATTATTCATTTTGAAAGTAAAGGTCAAAGGCTCAATGCATTGGAGCAGTTAGAAATTTTGAAATGTGTCCGTTGGAAAGATGAACTTGCCAACGAAATTTTGTATCCCTCCCACTACCCACTCCCAGACTACCACTCTTCCAAGTCAACCATTGACAGCGAAAGATGCAATTCTCTTTCCTTCCCAGCTACATTGTAAACTTTTTACCCCTCCAACCTCCCTCTCTGACCAACCCCACTCCTTCGATCAGAAGGTATATATAGTCAGCGCGCTTCTATGAGGACCACCTGATGATGACGTTCAACGTCGAAACCTGGGTCGTCTTTTTAAAATAAAGTGTGTGGAGTTTCAAAGTCAATTATTTCATTTCAGTTCAACATGTTATGCAAATTCCATAAAGTTACGCCTGAGACAACAAATTTCATGATTTTAAGATTCATGAACATAATCCTTTATCGGCATATTTTATCCTTCGTAAAATAAAATTTATGCTCATTAAAAAAACGTCAAATCCATCAGTTTCCAGTTTCCACCAGTTTCTTTGTTTGCAACGAACATGGACTCTCAATTCCAGGCCTGAGTTTTTCTTTTTGACGCGCAAATGAAATCTCAGAAACGAACATGGTATACTCGTTGGCCATTTTCATGTTACAGCCATATCTCGAGGGAAATAAGTAAAATAAGCTATATTTTCTCAATACAGTGTAAAATGATAACGAGGAATCATTTCTACCATTAAAAGTGTAAGTAACCAATTGAAAACATGTGGTGTATACAATTTAGCAAATAAATGTATGATGGTGCATAGCATAGAATTTAGCCATTCAAGAAGCACAGTGACTTTCTCTTAATTGAATAATTTGAAAATTATAGAATGAAAGAAACCTCTACATTATTGTATGATTAGATTTTAAGATTTAAATAAACCATGTAGTCAAGTACAGGAATGATTTGGTAGGTAAGGGCAAATCTCAACTCATATGCTACGCATGAATACACATACACTCCCTACGGCGGGGGGAATGCACCCATAAGGTCGGTTTCTCCCCCTGTACCCTCTATGGTTTCCCAGGAAAAACGTGCTTGCATGAAGCTGAGGCTACGCAGTCATCAAATGGAATTGAATTGGGAAAATCTAGTCAGTGAACCTGACGATCTACCCACTGGAGCTTCACGCCTATAAACTTCGATATGCCATAAGCTATTTAAATAAACGTGGGAAATAAAACAACACAAAGGAGAAAACTGTCGTAGAGACAAAACAGAAGTTTCGCGATTTAAATATTGCAACAAATTTGGAAGGTATCGAATGTTTTGTGATAGTCTAAGTAATATTATTGTAAACCTTTGAGGCCCCTAATGCAAACCACAATGAACAGGCAAGGTTATTTTAAATATTTACAGCCAATATTACTCAACTGACTGAATATAAACGGAAATCTATGGCAAAGGGACTGGTGTAAGAGGTACATCTCGCGTGAGTACCGCCGGGCTAACGGTGACTATTACGAAGGCCAGAAGTCCATAAGCCTTATTGAATAATAAATTTAGAGATATCATCAACTTGGGAGAAGTTACAAATTATTACAAATTACAAACAATGTACGCTGGTTGAAAACTTATGTGAAATACATTTGCATATCATATGTAATCAGTTAACACATAACAATTAGTCATATTGGCATGTAATGCAAAAACGGGAAATGTGTAAGCAAAATATCACCTTGGAGAATGAGCACAATTTTGTCAGCAGAAATGCACATAAATGATGCATGTCAAACTAATATCTATCCCTCAACTGCAAATTTATAAGTTCATATCCCCAAGTCCACATGCTCATGTTTTCGTGATGTACGCTTCAGAAATGTACTGGTGAAATTCTCTGAGATTGGTGAAACATATTGTTTCAGATTTTATTTTTGAAATTTTTCGAAAACTGAAAGAAGAACTAAAAAATGTCTTAAAGGTAGTTTTCTTTCAATAGAGTGAAAATGAGTGATATTAAATTTGATGAAGCTTACAAGGTAATTTTTACGTTCGAAACTTAAATCGAATGACAAGAATTAACAAATCAATACCAGGTAATACTTGAATGAAAAAAATATGATTGTAGTATGTCAATCGATATAAAGTTACAAAATGATAAGAGAAGAAATATATTATCAATAAGAATAATAGTTTCATTTCTATTGATGACTTTAATGTATGGCGTTTAAAATTTGGCAAAGGGAAAGCAATGCGTACTCAATACCGAAAATTCATCGCAATACATGAGTCATCCAATTTAATTATTGGTTTTATTGAACTTTATATTTTATTATTATACTCTCAAATTTTCGCTTCCAGAATAATTTCTCGACAGTAAATTTCCTTACGTTCCTTATGCTAAAAATGTATAGATCCAGAAGTTAAATCATCAATTATTACATTTTGAAATATTTCAATTTTTTTCCCACCCCATGGGCTAAATAAAACCTTGACGTGAAGGAAGAGCTAGTGCGTATTGATGTCCCATATAGTTAGGCTAGCAGGAGCAGTGAGAATCGCTCCTGGTCCTGACCCATGGGTCAGGACCAGGAGCCATTTCCATATAGGTTGAAGCATAGGAGCCAGACGATGCATACCCATCAAACTGTCTGTTTCTCAGTGATGAGGGTACAGATATTTTAGGACTAGTTTGGAAGAATAGCGGGGATTATTGAGGCGATAGTTAGTTAGCGTCATGCAGCTGAGTGGAAATGAGAGAGTGAGCGGTCAGGCACAAGCCCAGAACCGTGAGCGCAGAAGGGTCTGGGCTTGTTTATATGTATACGAGGTCTGTTCAAAAAGTATCGCGAATTTTGAATTTTCGCGGTTTACGCATATTTATTTTCGATTTTTTGTGGCGTTATGTTGGGACATATGTCTCTCACTTATGCCGAAAAGTTCAACCATTTTGAATATTCAGTCAATTGTTGACAGCTGTTTTGCTTGGACGTGTTTTGGCTTGTATTTGATTTTTGCCTGTTCCAAAAAATGGATCAAAGAATCTGTATCAAATGTGGCGTGCAAAACGAAATTTAGTGCGCATTCCGAATGTTGACTTAGGCACATGGATAAGTACCTCGGTCCGAAGCAACGTTTATTGGTGGTACACAATGTTCTTAGAGGGCCGAGAAGATGTGAACGACGAAGAGCGTGCCGGAAGCCCGAGCACGTCAACTACAGACGAAAACATCGATGAAGTGAAGGAAATAGTATTGGCCAATCGTCAAACCGCCGTTACAGAAGTTGCTGAGGATGTAAACATATCGATTGGCTCGTGTCATTTGATTTTTACCAATGATTTGGGCATGAGATAGGTCGCCGCGAAATTCGTAACAAAATTGCTCAATTTCGACCAAAACAGCAACGAATTAACATTGCTAATGAGGTGTTGGACTCTATCCGCGACGACCCAAATTTGCTCCAGAGGGTCATAAGTGATAACGAATCATGGGTTTATGGTTACGATGTGGAAACTAAAGCTCAATTATCCCAATGGAAGCTGCAGTACGAGCCCAGAGCGAAAAAAGCGCGCCAAGTTCGGTCGAATGTGAAAGTTTTGCTTACAGTTTTCTTCGATTGCAGGGGCGTGGTGCATCACGAGTTCTTGCAGCAGGGTAGAACGGTAAATGAGGAATATTACCTGCAAGTTATGCGCAAGCGAAGCAATTCGCCAAAAATGCTCGGCTTTGTGGAATAACCAAAAATGGCTTTTGCACAACGATAACGCCCCTGCTCACACATCGTTAATTATTAGCAAATTTTTGACCAAAAAAACACGCTAATGATGCCGCAGCTACCGCATTCACCAGATCTGCCCCCAGTGACTTTTTCTTGTTCCCGAAACTAGAGAGGCTCATGAAAGGACGAAGCTACGCTACGATTGACGAGATAAAGACTGCATCGGAGGAGGAGCTGAACAAGATCACAAAAAATGATTTTTTGAAGTGCTTCGAGGATTGGAAAAAACGTTGGCACAAATGTATATCTAATGGGGATTAGTTTGAATGGGACAAAATAGATATTCATGAATAAATAAATAATTTTTGAAAAAACACTAAATTCATGATACTTTTTGAACAGACCTCTTATATATACGCTTTGTATGTCGTTTTTATACTTGGGCAGTCTGAAAAGTTTCCGACCTCAAAAATTTCAGAAAATTTCCGGAAAAATGTTTTGTAACTTTGTTACGCCGGAAACGTTGTCAGGTCGAACCACCCTAGTATATATGTATATACGAACATACATATATAATATGTCATTTCCAGCACTAACTGTGCCATGTTTACTTGGTGACATTGCTATCTTTTTGGGTGTTCTAAAATTTACGTTTTGATTTATTTTAAAATTTCTACTCACCACGTGTGTTACTGTAATTTTAAGGTAGCTTTGTCTGGTTTGCAAAAATATTCCAATAATAATATTATTTCATTTTTTTGCCGGGAGCAAAAATATCTGCCGTTGTTTAATAAAATGACTGGGCTTGGCCCTAAGTTGGGCACTTAGGCGATTTAAAATACAGGATCCGTGACGTGGCATCAGCGGCGCATTTGTTCTCGGCGGTTATTGGCGGTGGCGAGTGCCGCTCCTCGAAGAGGACTAGTTCGCGGGAAAAGCGCTTAGAGGAGTGTGTACTCCACTCTCGGACGCCATTCGCTCGAGGGCACCACTTCTGGTGTGAATGCGGACCAAGGCCAGGCACTGCGATGAGACTCATTCAAAGGGCCAGTTACGAAGCTCAGCCGTCTATTTTCTGGTACTTTATTTTGTTCGTTAATTATTTCTTTTTTAGCTTATTTCCTTTGATTATTTCTGCCCTCCGTTGAAGGTCGGACCACTAACTTTTAGTTCATTTAACCATTGAGCTGCTGTAAGAAGTAAGCGGTTTGGTTAGCGGCTACTGATGCATCCACATCAGGTTCTAAAATAAGGAAAATATCGCAAGTTTTATTGGGCATTTAAATTTGTGAATTGTTAGTAATTAATCATAAGAAATGAGAGCAAGCAAACCGGTGTCATTTTGAGAGAAATGTTAGAAGTGATAGTGGCACTGCCATTTCAAATCACTGAGTCTGAAACCGGATCACCAAACGCTTCGTTTTTGGCGACGCATTTAATGATAAATGGGCTAATTAATATGGAAAAAATATCTAAAATTCCCTTAAGCATAGCTTTTTGACTTTGAGCCGAAAAAAATTAGATGTTTCGTGAGTTTCGAGGGGTGGAAAATGAGACTTGAGATTTTTGTGACGAGTACAAGAGATCGGAAGCATGTTTGGACGACCGGGAACTCTCCGTCAAAGGACATGATCTATTTCGTGCTTTCAATTTGTCATCTTTTTAAAGAAATTTATTCACCAGTTGATTGCACATCATTCTAATATGGGTATGTCCTCCGTGTCAATCTCTTTTTCCGGTCCTTAAATTTTCTTGTTGTTCGCGGTCCTTGATCGAATGGGTCACCCTTTGACACCTTTATACGAGGGTCATCCGGAAAGTAGTACCCGTTCGTGAAATAAAGACAAAAGTAAATATTAACAAACATAAAAAATTTTATTTGAAAGAGGATACTTTAAACTACTTCTCAACATAATCTCCAAGCAAATTAAGGCATTTGTCATAACGTGTGACAAGTTTCTGTATTCCTGCTGCATAGTCCTTCGCCGCCAGCTCATTGAGATACGCGAGGGACCCATCTTGCACAAATTTTTGCATAATGCAGATGGTGTTTAACAATTTCATGAACAATTGTTCGAGAAACATTGGGAAAATGCTCACAGATGTCATCAATTGTGACGCGCCGATCGTTCCTCACGAATTCGTCAACTGAGCTCACCAGTTGGTCTGTAATGACAGACGGTCTCTCCGAACGCTCATCGTCGTGTGTGTTCCCCCTCCCCATGTTGAAGTTGCGACACCACCGCCGAACAGACGACTCGTCCATTACATTGTCTCCATACACCTCCTTTAATTGGCGATGAATATCACATGGGCGAACGTTTCTTGCATTGAGGAATTTAATCACTGCCCTCACTTCACAACTGGCGGCGTTCTCAATTTTTTTAAACATTGTAAACAATCACAGAAACAACACAGGCAATGCTAGCGTCACGCAACTTGGCTCAGAGAAGGCAGACAAGCCACTGAAGCTATCTGACCTCGTCCAGCGGCTACTCGCGTCGTCAGCACTTCATGCGGCACGAACGGGTACTACTTTCCGGATGACCCTCGTACTTCAGTTATTAAACATTCAGTCAACATCGTCCTCACTAAGCATTTTTAGGACCTCACGCAGATTTTTCCATTGGTACCCTAATCCCTCCTTGAGGTGCTTTGTGGAGAGCACTTTGAGTGAGTACGCCATCCGTCAGATGGGACGTTAAACCTGGACCCCTTTGCGCTTTTTGTTAATAGTGGGCCAATGCCGACGCCGGATCTCTCCACCCTTTGCCCTTTCCTGTCCATCCCTAACAGTGCAAATGACCTCAGCTCTCAGTCGCCTCCCCCAAATACTACTACGTTGAACAAAACTGTACCCTTTTTCGTGGGTTAGTGTGCCATGGCTTGTAGGGAATCATGATCATTATAAACATTCTCCTTTTTTTAAATTTATATATTTAGACGAAATACTTCAATTTCCATCTGTTTCCTTGTACCCGTTCTCTAATCTGCGAAAATTCAAGAGCACAATCTGAGAAATTCAGGCTAACGAACTTACATCTCACAACATTCTTGAATTGCGTAGATTTTGCTCTGCCATCTGGCGATGCGAGCTGTTAGTTCCGATCTTAGAACTCGCTTTGAAGAGACTTTTAGATGATGATGTGTTTCTGTCACAAAACCTAATGATTTGCTGGGTAGCAAATTTAATGTGGTAATAGATTTACTAGTAAATTAATCAAACATCACACCACCTATGGGGAAGATGGTCATGATGATATTTGCATATTCAACAAAAGAGAAATAAAGGGAACAAATATAAGGTTAGCATTTAAGTTTATGAACTCGTTTAAATAAATGATTTCGACCTCTCATCGTTTCGACAGAAATTTGGGCAAATCACTTGTCTATTCCCAGGCTCACTTGAAGTAGCTCAAATGTTTAAATTAAACAATTACTATTGTTTTCGTACTGTCTGACACTGTGATGAAATCGGTATCATTGCTAATGTGACCACAACAGTTGAGAAATTTATTACGTTTACGATTTTATTTTTATACTCATCCCATATGTTTACGATTTTGTCAATTTAAATAGTAAATATTCTGTTATTTCCTGCGGCTGGGATGTTTCTGCGATATCGTTCCGAGGATGCGGCACTTTATTTGGTCGACTCGAATTACCAAACCCTTAACGTGACATTTGCTGTGTGTTACTTTTCGGCGGTGATAGCCCGGGATGCCCTTGTAAGTGGCGCTTCGTGAGGGAAACGCTTCAGCGGGAGTGCAAAGAAGTCCGGGCACTTCCATTTCCGACGCATGTCGCCCAAGGTACCCTTTTAATGTGGATATGAACGAAGGCGGAGCCAAGCAGACGATATCAATCAAAGGAACAAGGACGCAGCTCCACCTGTCTAATCTCCTGTAATTTATTTTGTGCCACATTTGTTTCTTACATTAAACCAGTCTTCCGACTTTTAGTTAATTTTATTATTAAGGTGAAATGGGACGGAACTGCTATTTATTCCCGAAGACTCATTCTACATTATTTAGAGTTATGTTGTTTTCAAATGGAATGTATTGATGAATTAAGCTGACTCTAATTCAACTTGGTGTAAATTCATGATCACTGCATGAAAAAAATTGCATAGTTTCAATGCTATGGTATTTTAGTATTACCGGTTTAGCATTGTTAGCAGTTTATTATATCAATTACTAAAACAAGCAACTCTTCACACCTTCCTCCAATCATCCCGTCCAATATCCCAATCCTGTTCTTACCCTTTCCCTGTTTGCCTGACATTTCCCTCTCTGTCACAATCTTCAACATCCCACTGCCGGTCAATACCCCCTTCATCCACTTTTCCTGCTTCCATAGGATTTCACCCAACAAACCCCTCTCCTCGCCCACCATACCAAGTACTTCCTCATTTGTTTTCTTCTCTGTCCATTTTACCTTCTCCATTCTTCTCCACACCCACAATTCAAAAGCCTCCAGTCTACGTTTATCATCCTGCTTCAGTGACAATGTATCCATGCCGTATATAACTACGTTCCATATGAATGTTTTCACGAGCCTTTTCTTAACATCCTTACTCAACGTCTATATCGTGAATTCCCTCCTCCTTGTGAAATCGTCTTTGCTTAACAAAATTCTTATCCTTATGTCCGTACAACTTTAACCATTTTGGTCTGAAGCACTTCTGAAATACGTTAGCTGTTCCACCTGTTCAAGTTTTTGCCCTTCTATTTTAACGTTTAACTTAGACTTTCTCTTTATGGAAAACCGCAAAACCTTTGTTTTATTTACATTTATTCTCATCCAATATCTATTTTACTGACTAAGTAGTGCACTCAGTATTTGAATTGAGTAGAATTAATGAATGCATACCAGAAAACAGAAGTAGATTAGAAGCATAGCAAGCTAATCAGCAACCTCGAAATGTCTCAGACTGCTCTGGTGTGTGAGGTGGACGGGGACTCCGGATGGACAGTGTTAGGAAGAGGAATGTACCCTTGGCTGACTGAAAAACTAAAGCTTGATCATCAGCAAACCTAACTGATTTTCTGAATTGCCCATCAACTTTCATTCCTATCCTTAGTTCTTCCAATTCATCCTTAAACATTTCCTCCTCATATACGTTGAGCAGCACCGGTGATAATGGCTAACCTTGCTTTGATCCTCTTCCTAACACTGCCCATTCGGACTCTCTGTTCCTCACTCGCACCTGAGCGGTCAGAGACATGCACAGGTTGCGGATTAGCTTTTTTCCCTCCGATCCACTTCTATTTTCTGATGTGCATTCAGCAATTCTACTCAATCTAATCTATTAAATGCCTTTTTGAAAACTGCTACTCAGGCATCTACTCGTATATCCTGATTGTATTGTGTCCTAATTACTGCAATGTCATCACGCGTGCCTCTCCTCCTCCTGAGCCCAAACTGGTAATTCACTAAGTAATCATTTGCTCTGCTCCCGATCCTCTTATTAATGGTTTTGAGAGCTATTTTAACTGCGTGGAGAATCAAACTTATGGTTTGGTATTGTTCTGTATTCCTCACATATAGCTCCCTTTTTAGAATAGGAACAAATACTTACCTGTCAAAGTCTTACGGACAAATGCCTCTCTCAAAACGATACGAATTATTCCATTCAAACTATTCTTCTTACCTTCCTGAAAGTCTGATGAAAACCTAACGGACCAAAACACAGCGGACCAGTCCGCTCACCATCAAGGACATAACTCAATATCTGCGTGCGCCCGTGCGTTGTCACTATGCAGTTCTCCTGCAACAGCGATGGCAGTTTCGATATGTAACAACACTGTTACCACATTTCGCAAGGACTATGCGTTCTGCCGGGTGTTCTGTTTTCATTTGATATGCTCACGATAGTTCCGTGGGAATGTTGTCTACCCCTTATTTAATTTTAATTCCCTTAATGTTCTCTTTATCCCAAGTATCAAGTAAGCCTAGATCTAAGCTAACCTCATTTACGTCATCTTCTCTTTCTATGTCAAACGTTGCTGGCCAAAGTTCTTTATCATACATGCAGTTCTTCTATACATATTTCTTTCGTCTTTCTTGGATATTTTCTGGCTTAATATATACGAGGTCAGTCCAAAAAACACCATGTTTTTATGTTTTTTCAAAAGTTATTTACTTATTCATGAATATCTATTTTTGCCCCTTCAAAGTAATCCCAATTAGATATTATACACTTGTGCCAACGTTTTCTCCAATCCGCGAAGCACTTCAAAAAATCATTTATTGTGATCTTGTTCAGCTCCTCCTTCGATGCAGCCTTTATCTCGTCTACCAGTCTTTATCCTTTTTGAACAAACCTCGTATTTTTCTTGGCTTATCTTTGATTATTTACAACCATTTTCCTTCCTTACTTGCTTACAGAAAATGTTTGTCTAACCTTCCTGTATAGCGCACCGATTTCACCTGTTTTTTACAAACTTTCTATATCGTCGCACTGCGTTTTAGATCACGCTTTTTTGCTCTGTTAGCATTTTTGCCCTTATGAGTTCATTATTGAGCTCTTTTTACTTCATTTCGTCTAAATCTGTATTTTCATTATTTCATTTCTTTCTTTCATTAATATCTCTAATCATGTCGGCAGTAATCCATGGTTTTCTTGTCCTTCTCCTATTAATAAGTCGTAAAGTTTTGCTTGCCGCTTTCCAAATCCCTATTTTTATTAAATTTCATTTTTACTACGCCACGCGTCGGCAGGACGGGGCGAATGCTACTTATTTTGGGGCAGAATTGGGTCCACGCTGAAATGGCAAAGATAAGTTTTAAGGAATGGGTTTCTGGAGGTTATGGAAAGGGGATTCTGGGAAATTGTGTAAAAGATGGGGCCTTGGGAAATTAGTGCCATGACTTAGTATTTATGGAAATCAGGGGGGAAATCACTCTTATTGCCCAATTTTTTTCAGGTGCGATCAGAAAAATAAATTTGGTTAGGAATTCTGTGTGAACTTCAATGGTGTATGCCATAATTTTTTTCCAACAAATCAATAGAGCGTTCAATTTTCTTTCACTGGTCACTAGTGATCATTAATCGAAGTCTTCGAGTATCTTAGTGATTTTGTTTACGTTTTCAATGATGGGTCAAATTTTTCCGCGTCACAAATGAAGCTCCATGCAATCTTATTCTGTGCATCAGGCGAGAGATCTAAACGGAGAGCAGAGATGATTCCAAATGGGGAGAGGAGATGCGAACATGATTCACTATCACCTTCTACCAGGCAGCACTCAATGGGTAGCCGCAACCACGGCATTTGGTACGAGCGACGAAAATGCTACAAGTGCTCACTACGTAAATGGGAAATTGTTTAACGCTTAAAGAGCAGCATTATTCGTGTTTCGGGATAATGAGTCGTGCTAGGATAAATAATTTCCCATTTATTTCCTCTTCAGCATGATATTTTCTGGTTACCAAATAATTAATTGCCCAAACTACTTAGTTTTGGACTATTTGATTATTGTTGAGTGGGAAATCGCATTGGTTACACCTGAATGAGAACGGAAACTTTGAGTCTCCAATGAACACCTTCTCCAGTGTCTTGTGGCTTTTTAGTGCTTCGTCTTTGTGAAGTAGGAATTTTCAAGCACTTATTATTATTTTCTGTATTATAATGTTTAGTTTTTTGAATCAGTAATTTGTAAAATGGTTACAAAATACACGATGCCCATTCATTGTGTACCTCGACGAGAAACATCTTTTTCCTCTGTGTTTTCATTCATTTATTTCCCAGCATTACTCATTTATGTACATATTTAAACGTAAAAATTAACTTATCTCCCTCCGGCATACCCCCTAACAGTAGTATGCAGAGTACCTATTGTGTAGTTGGAGTTTAAATTAGCAGTAGTCAACCCGTTGATGCTGGTTTTTGATGGACACTAAACTCTGGCGAAATTCCTTTAAACGCCACTTTCTAAAAATTGCTTTCAACTTCGCGTACTTACTACTTCCCTTACTTTTGCACAGCATACTTATCCTTTTTCTCCCCTTCATTTCGGATCCATTTCATGTTCTTCCCTTCTTCACGGTCAAAAGCATCTTATATGCCTCTCAAAGTATCGTAAATTCGCTAACTTTGATCTCTTTGGATTTCTATAAAATAAAAATCTCTTCTCCAACCATATCTTTTAGCCTAGCATTTCTTGGTTAATTTTACTTTCAGACCATTTTATTTTTTCCATTTCGATTCAAACCAGCATCTCTTAAGCGATTTGTTAATCGCATATTGCGGATATGGTTATAGCCTTACCCAGAGGATTAAATTTTGGAGCCATAAATACTACGATCCATATTAAAGAGTGTTTAAAATATTCTTTTCGTAATTGCTTTTTTTCTGAGGGGGTGCCGACGTATATGCTCCTTATTCGTACTGTGTTCTTACCAAATTTCGTTCGAATATGATGGTGATAGGTAAGTACTTTTTGATCCCCAAGATCGTTTCAACTCCTCCTAATGTATCAATGTAGGTTAGCTTTCTCGCGTTTCTTGTTAAGGAACCAAGTACCGTAGATTTAATTAACTAGTTTGTATTCAAAGGAAAGTTATCTATAGCATATACCACGCTGGAAAGTATTTAGCGATCAATAGCTCGTCATATTGGCATGACATCAGTATCTCAGAACAAGATTACTTCGTCCTCTCACTTTCAGGAAATATTAACTGAATCTTACTGAAAAAGGCATATTTTACATCAAGTTTCCCGTAAATTGTTTACATTTTCGGATAGAACAATGCTGTGAATGAGATGCCAGATTAATTTATTCAATTATTTTTAGAGAAATTTGTACCTTCACGAATAAATGACATTGCTCATTGGGGCACAAAATTATCGTTTTGGTTAGACGTTTTTATCATAGTAATTTACCTGCATTATTACCACAGAATAATATTGATCAGTCGATGAAAATTATTTCCTTTCGAGCGAACGTCCTCGGTGTTAATTGCGTGCACGTATGAATGACACGTTCACGTTCACCTCACGCTACACGTTCACGCTCTTTGAGTCTATTTATACATAAATATCAAAATTTTGTCCCCATAGGTGGCGGAATATCAATGTTAGAAATACTTTCCAATGGCAGCCACGTTAGGAGAATTGCATCTTCATAGCCTTCATTCTGTCGAGAAACGGGATATGCGGCCAAGTTCATCTTGAGAGATTTAAACAGGCGATGTATGGGAAGTAAGATGTAAGTAAAGAGTGATAAAGTGATTTATTTTTTTTTCTCGCTATGCTATCATATATTTCTAGGTATATCTCTCTCTTAAAATGTGCATATATATATATATATATATATATATATATATATATATGTATATATATATGTATATATATATGTATATATATATATATATATATATATATATATATATATATATATATATATAAAATATCTTCGAAATGGAACGCTCTTCGGCGACGCACAAATATATAAAAACACAGATGTAGATTTTTAGAATATAGAGACACAAAGAAAGGACACTCACAAATTGTGAGTGTTCTTTCTTTGTGTCTCTATATTCTAAAAATCTACATCTGTGTTTATATATATATATATATATATATATATATATATATATATATATATATATATATATATATATAGTATGTAATCTTGCGACTTTCCGGGCGGATGCTAGGTAAGTCGAAAGTCTTCAGGGTCCGTAATCCATATCAGATTGGTAAATGTTTCTCAACCCTTATTTCACTAAAATAAATGCTATGCATCAGAGGCCCTCCGGTGGGGTAGTAATGTTTAACGAGGGTCTTAATTACATAATATCTGACAATTTCAAATTAGTGAACGGGTGCACGAAAAGATTAATAGAATTAGGATTTATTCGTTTAGACCTCAACGTATTATCGCAATGTCGAGAGCGTTTCCAAAATGTCTGTTAGTTTAAGTTCCGTCTTCCATTAGACAAATGCTTTACTGAGTATCTTTCGAAATCAAAACCACTAAGAACACAGCAAATTCAATTGTACACTAACGAAAGCAGGTGGAAACATGTTATCTTTATTCGGTAGGGATTGCCGTAACCAACCAATATTTATGAGTTAATATCAAACATAAAAAACATATGTAGATTAGAGGGGTGATAGCTCAACATGATGATTAAAAAAAGACTTATAAATATATGAAATGATGTATCATTAGACTTAAGAGATCGAGTTGTTGAAGTGGAAATATCTATTCATTTGTACAGGGCCTGTATAGCTCGATCCTTCTTGTTGCGTTAAGACGAGTTTCATCTTGAAATTCAGTAAAGCAAATTCGGAAGAAATCGAGGTGCCTGATGATGCTAAGATCTGAATTCAAAAAAAGGTTTCCGATTTCGAGAATCTGGGCAAAATTCCTACTCTTTGCATAAAAGACGAATAATTCGTCAGTGTTACAACTCACGAAAGGTACACATCGCTCGAACATTTCCATCATTCTTATTACCCAGAAGGTAGACTATCAAAGTCGATAATCGCGCAGCATCTCTTTTAATGCTAAATACATGGTCGTATTCAAGAACCCTCGAGATCAGTCACAGTTCTCATGCCAAGCTCGGAAGGTCTATGCTAAAGCATCGAAAAAACTGGATAAGGGTTATGAGAACGTTTCAATGGAACCCATATCTCATATACTCCTCAACCTTTTTCAGCAAACGAACGAACTTGTTCGATATAGAAGGCATTTTTTGGAGAGGGTGAGTTCCGATAAACCGCCGTATACGTGCCGATAGACACGGTAGACTATGCAGATGTTGAAACGTAATTAATCTTTCATCTGAACCTTGAAGACTGCCAATCCTAAGTTTCTAAAAGGTATTATTTCATCCGTTGAGGCAGATTACATTAAAGCGTTGTGCTAGTTTTGTCTTAATAACTTAAATGGGCCCCATGAACTACGCTCTACAGTAAAGAAGAAGTTACGACAATTTTCACAAAAGATTAGAACTTAGGCTCGTTCGAAGGTGCCCATCCAAAAGAAACGAAATAAATTGAAACAGAAAGGTGGCTTCTCACCTTTTCTGTAAGGTTTTCTTTTCAGTGGTCAAATTGGTAAATAAATTAAGAGAGAATGAGTCTAAATAAAATGTTACTTATCGATCCTGCTGTCTTAAAGAGGGAGCGTCCAACGAAAAACATTTTGGATCTAGACCATAGGCGTAGTTAATTCTGAAATGGGCGTTGTTGCAAAGTGGCATCACTACCATCGAGAATTAGATGGATATTCAAACGCTCTAAGCAAGAGGAAAAAAGCCATTCCATTGTCACTTGATGGCGAGAATTATTCTGGTGAGAAGCAGCTTAAAAATAAGAACGGTGGCGGGAAGAAAAAAAATATATATTCCTACAGCAGGTAGAAAACTACTGACTGCTAATAGCGAAATCATTTAATCATCCGCCGGAACATTAAAAAGACCGGAGAATGTAGGGAGCTTGCTGGACGATTTAGAGGAAGGAATGCGCCCAAAAATTAGAAAAAAACTCCTCAGAGAAAGTCCCACTTCAAAAAAAAGCGCGAAGAAAACCTCGCTGGATTCGGATGGTGGATCCAGAGGAGTTACCTCAAAATTTCTCCCACAAAAAAAAGCGTCACATCGAGTAAAAGGCGCGCGAAAAACAGGATGCGTGGAGTGAACCTTTTCGTAGTAATCGTCAGAAAACGTGACTGAAGTTTTTCGAAACATTTTGAAAGCAGGAAGGGAGCCTTTAAAGGTTCAACGTGATAACAAAACGGAATATGTTAACGAGAAATTAAAATGCTTCCTTTCGGATTGAATAATACAATTCTATGCAACCAAGCATGCTGACGTAATGGTAGTCGTGGTGGAGCGATTCAATGAAACACTTAGCGTACGCAAATTTCGATTTCGCTACCGATAAATTGGTGGGTGTGTTGCCAGAATTATTAAGTGGTTTTAATGCTCACGTTCATTCAAGTTCGGAGGATGTGCCATCGCATATAAACGCATATAAAATCGCATTTAAAGTTGCACTTAGACAAACACCTAACAATGAAATAAAGAAGCTTGATTCTCTGTTGGCGATTACGACCGTCTATCTAAGGAAACGTTCCCCTTCGCGAAGGTGTACACTCAAACTTTCACCCAGAAAATTTTCGAAGCTGAGAAAATAAATGGGAACTCTTTAGTACCCATATACCAACTGAAAGACCTGAATTTTGTCAGTGTAAAAGGTTCGTTCAATGGTGAGGAACTCTGTAAGACGACTGAGAGTAATTAAACGGAAATTAAAATGGAGGTCTTCAAGAGTAGGGGGAAGAGAGGGAAGGCAGATCACTTCGTTGAATTTGTGGGGGAGGGTGATGATTTATAGAGTTTGATCTCTGCCTCACTAGTAAAACGTCTACAAAAATGGATTTTTACGTAACTCTCTTGAGGGATTTCTCGAGAATTATTTTCCTAAAAACTCAATTGCTCACTTCCGCACCAAACTGCCGCAGCGCATATTGATTGGGATGATTGGGTCGAAGGGCTCTCGGAAATTTATCTCCCGAATGATAAAACGAATACAGATGCGGATTTCCAACCGGTAAAAATTAACCCGAGGAGTCCTCTTGAACCTGAAAAAAGTATTGAAATCGAGGTGGTCAACGGTACGTTATACAGTTTGATTAACAATACGTATCTTCTCGATCTTCTATTGTTAGAAATTATAAAAAATGTTTGACGGTGCTGATAGAAAGAAAGAATAGTTTGATATCACATTGAAGGATTATTTCGAAAGTGATGAAGCAGAATCTTTTATCCAAGCTGATCCCACATTTGAAGAGTGCTTCCATATAGGCGTATCCGTATCTACTGAGCATATTTTCCAGTTGGAACTTTATTGGTATACGCTTAAGGAATTATTCATAACGCTCAGAAATTCTGAACCGAAAAACAAGTTGGTGGAATTTGATGGAAATTCATCTAAAGTATAGATAGTAATATAGCTGAATCTAACCCAAAATCTACCCCTGAAATTGGAAATAAAGATGCTATAGCTGTACTCTAGGAATACATAGGGAGATACCCTCAGACTCATAATTCCAAATTTTTATGCTTTGCAAGTCCCGCTTGTTCTGAGAAGCTGACTTTTTCAAGTATTTGGTCTTCTCTTCACTAACCTTCAGCCCCACTTCTTGACCAGTGTTTTCTAAAATGTTTAACGTTTCTTTTCGGTCATTCACATTTCGTACAATTAGTGCTACGACAGCATCTCCCTGTCTTACCCCTGAGGCCATATCAAACGCTCTACTTGCTCTACCCCCAATAAAGACTTTACATTGTGATTCAGGCAATGTCAATTGAACCAGTCTAATCAGTTTGTCTGGAATATCATAAACTCTCAGCATAAGTAGCATCTCTTTCCTGTTTACGCTGTAGGAACCTTGTTTGAAGTCAATGACGAGTGTATGCAAGTCAACATTATATTCGTAGCTTTTCTCCATTGTTTTCCTTACCAAGAATATCTGGTCAATGGTACTTCTACCAGCTCTAAAACCACATTGATATTCTTCCAGTATATCTTCACCATAGGTGCTTATACATTTTAGAAGAGTGGTGAAAATTTTATTTGCTACATTCAGTAATGTAATACCCCTATAGTTTTTGCAATCATATTTGTCACCTTTTTTATATATTGGACAAAATTGTTGGTATACAATAATGAAATTACTCACGAGGCTCAGAAATTCTATACTGAGGACGCAATGGCCGAAATTTAATAAGTATTTAAATCCAGTGTATGATGAAATTAAGAGATGAGGGGGTGGGAAATGTGGAGAAAGAGATATTGAAACTCCTTTTTCTACAAAAAGGTCGATAGAGGATAAAACCCCTCTCTCCCACCCGATAAGGACTGAGGAACCGAGCCATGTGTTTGTTTAATTAGACTTGATGAAACCGCAATTCTACGGTGCTGTGATGCCTAAATGTACTAGATTGGTGCAATAATTCAAACGATCGCATTAGGTATCACTCGAAAAAGAGACTTTGGTAGCAAATAAATATTACTTGCCGATAAGATGAGAGAACCTTTCCCATTCCTGGCTAGTGTAAATCCATCGTCTATAGTGTCACATTTAATTAAACGATCATAAAAATACCTATGCAAATATTGTATTTGTACTTCCTTCAACGAGAAGTTGGAGGAAGTGGATCGAGACAAGAGATACTGCCCGCGGATCGGTGATGATTTAGGGCTGTTGTATCGTTCGAGCCGTTATGGACAGCGGGGGAGAGGATTAGGGAGTTTTTTCAGCGGTCGTTGGAAATTTGTCAAACCTTTGACGCTCGGAGGTGCGAAGGCTGTTGGAAGTGAAGCGAAGGAGACGGACTCAAGAAGTCTTTCAGATATCGCTAGCGGTTAATCGTTCAAATTAATAGTAGAGACACGTTCATTGGAGGCGTTCAATAATTTGAAACGAAAAGCTGGGGATGAAATGAAAGGGATGACAGGCTCAGGTTTGAGAGCTCCGAAAAACAAAGACTAGGTCGTTATGCTAGGAAAAAAAATAAGAAGACTAGACGGATTGGAGGTGGTAGTGACGACGGGGAAAGCAGAAATAACTACGGAAGAAGAAAAGCCATCTTGTAGAGTACACGATGCATTAATGTAATCAAATCATTATGGAATGCTTAACAGAAGACCCAGCTTCAAAGATGGAGGAAAATGATGGAAGCGATTTCCTGAACATTCATCTCATTTCAGGAACAAGGAAAAAATATTTTTTTTAGAGATATAAAATTTAATATGATGGGTCGGAGTGTGAGGAGACAGAGACGAACTCTCTATACTAAAAGTAATAATAAGAAATGGTGGGTTGAAGTTCGCAGGTTGAACCGGAAGGAAAGTTAAACTCATGACAAGTTAAATTTTTTCGTATTCCTATAAGCGGATTCGTCTTAGGAGGAATAACATCATCACGATGGAGCACATTCCATCTTTTTTTAATATTTTCGATCGACCGAGCATTATGGGTAATAGAATCGTGCAATACAAACCTATCGCATCTCTTGATAAAGATACAGAACTTATATTCTCAATCAGATACAACGGTGATCAATGCAAAGATCTAAATCGTGTTTAATTGAATCTTGTGGGTGAATTATACAAAGGCAGGAGGCACAGATTACACTGATTATGATCCAGATCGACCTGGTGTTGTTTATTGTCTTCTGCACTCTATATTCGAGCAAGTCTGCGTATACCAAATTGGACACAAAATAGCATCTTCTGGGAATGACGCTTATCGGGCGTTATTGGAAGATTTACTCAATTAAGGTAATGATTCTTCACGTACTCATCTAATATCTAATGAATAGTGCTTAGACACTGGTAGGAACCTTAGCGATCGACCGGAAAACAGCATAGGATTCATTACTAGGAAGTAATGGCTTAAAAATGGTGCTGAGGGATAGTCGAAAGGAAAGCCGCTTGCTGACCTTTTTCACCAATCAACATATTTCTTAAATGCTATATCGATAGATATAGTGGTCAAGTTGCCAAAATCTTCGTTTTATATTTTGGAACAAGATAATAGAAAATCCTTCCTTAAAATTACGCAGGGAACTCTGAGAGTTCTACATTAGAATTATGTTTACAAGGGTGTTATGTTGAAGATATTCTCGGATCCGGCTCACATCAGCACAATCAATTACGATAATATTATATTAAGGAAAATTCCAATAACTTAATTGGTCGTACTTGCAGACGATGGTGCACATCGAGGTAAAAGGAATAAAAACCCTTTCAATTCGAGTCAATATTTCATACCTGAATGTTTTGAGTATGTAAACGATACTTCCCACCCGACTGAAACTCAATTTGATGAATCGGGAATAGGTAACCTCTCTATGCATGCATGTAATCCGCTCTTCAGTGCTTTAGATTCCCATCACAGCAATTGGGGTAGTCAATTGCCTCTGCACAGTTTAGTATACGGTGGTACAATGATAGCGAGGGATATAACCCCTGATAAGATAGGAAAAAATGGAAACATATCAGCACCTCAGTAGGGCAAAGTTCGGTTGGAGGTCAAATTCAAGTCACATTTAGATAAATCCGTAAGAGTCATCGAATACTATATGCTAAACACGAAACTGCTGTCCTCAAAGACTTTAATAGAATTGCATTGACGGATAAAATATAAATTTTATTCAAACATGCAAACCAATGACATCGTTCGAGTGCTTTCAAAAGATGAGAACATGATACAAGCATTCAAGGGAGTTTTTACATCAAGCCTACTCTCCACTCATCCTAGACTTGGGGCTATGTGAGTAATGCAGATCCTTCTCACGAGCTTGGAACTCACTGGATTGCGGTGTGCATTTTAAAATCAACTAGAGCCGAATGTTTTGATTCCTATGCATTCCCACCATTTGTTGAAGATATTATCATCTTTCTCTAAACTTTTACCGCAATGATAAATAATGTTCCAATACTGAATTATAATTCAGATTTATGCGTGAAGTTTTCTGTATGTATGCTTTCTTCAAATTCACTCGACACTCCCTCCCCAAGTTCACTTCCCTATTGCCAAATCCTAAAAATGAACGATTCTGGATCTGTCCCTCACATCTCCGAGAGTTTGGGTCTGGGCGGAGAGGGCGTATATGCCATCCATCCTCTCAGTGGTGTTGCTCTCTTGTGGATATTTATACGCGTGACATGCTGGGCAGTAAGAAGGGAAGCGGAGGCGTAATCGAGCAGATCACAAGTACCAAAAGATTTTATTGCCCGGGAATTAAACCACGGATCTTTCGACTTGCCGGGCCGAGGCTCTAACCACTTTAGCTATCGAGGAAACGTAATCAACGTTGAATTCTGAGAGGGGTTTATGCAACCAAGTGCCCCGATTATTTGGCAAGCAGATGGCGTTAGGGAGCTATTTCACCCACCAAAGAAGAAATGGACGACACAAGAGGAAAGGAGGGTGGGAAAAGTAATCGTCATAAAGGATAAAAGAGTACGTATTCGTGGCACGACCACTCAGAAGAAGGAGACGAGCCATATTGGCCAAATTCACATTCAAACACGAAAATCCGCCATATAGTCGGTGAAACAGCTTCCTAGCGCCATCTCCTGGCCAAATAATCGGGCTGCACGGTTTCTTGAACCCCTTAGGGAATTAATTGAAAATTACGTTTCCTCAATAGCTCAAGTAGTTAGAGAACCGGTTCGGCAACTCTTAAGTCCCATGGTTTGAGCCCCGGTCAAGGAAATACGAGGGTCATCCGGAAAGTAGTACCCGTTCGTGCCGCATGAAGTGCTGACGACGCGAGTAGCCGCTGGACGAGGTCAGATAGCTTCAGTGGCTTGTCTGCCTTCTCTGAGCCAAGTTGCGTGACGCTAGCATTGCCTGTGTTGTTTCTGTGATTGTTTACAATGTTTAAAAAAATTGAGAACGCCGCCAGTTGTGAAGTGAGGGCAGTGATTAAATTCCTCAATGCAAGAAACGTTCGCCCATGTGATATTCATCGCCAATTAAAGGAGGTGTATGGAGACAATGTAATGGACGAGTCGTCTGTTCGGCGGTGGTGTCGCAACTTCAACATGGGGAGGGGGAACACACACGACGATGAGCGTTCGGGGAGACCGTCTGTCATTACAGACCAACTGGTGAGCTCAGTTGACGAATTCGTGAGGAACGATCGGCGCGTCACAATTGATGACATCTGTGAGCATTTTCCCAATGTTTCTCGAACAATTGTTCATGAAATTGTTAAACACCATCTGCATTATGCAAAAATTTGTGCAAGATGGGTCCCTCGCGTATCTCAATGAGCTGGCGGCGAAGGACTATGCAGCAGGAATACA